>NC_087064.1:14767659-15094718 GCF_963678635.1 Symsagittifera roscoffensis
AGACCGAATTTGTTTCTCAGGGTTGTCTGAAAAAACGAAATTGCATGCAGAAGTTTGTCAAAATGGAACGATTGATCTTTCTGTTCTGTTTGTCCAAACGAAATTTTGCACCTCCCTATAAAATAAAAACGCGGGATTTTGTCCGATTTTGTACTTTTTGCTGCAAAAACTAGCTGTCTTTGGACGCCTAGAAAAGAATTAAGGCATAATTTTAGTTTGTTCACTACTTTTTAGCAAAAAAACTTCAAGTATCAAAATCTCAAAATATGCATGTGGTATGCAATAAGCTCGTAATTTGATCAATTTTTTTCAGACAGAGAGAAAAAGAGTAAACGTCTAACCCACCATATTTGATAAAAACTTTTCAAACCTTTTTTAAAATCAACCAAAATATATTGTGCTTGTTCTTAATATTATGCTAACAGAGAAGTACTTGAGACTTTTTTAATATTTTATAAATCAGCAGAATGCTGACAGTTCACTCTATGTGCGATGCTGACAGTTTCTGCCATAGATCAAGGTCAACTTATTAACTTAGAAGTCTTGATAAAACTGCGATTAAAATGCTTCGCCTCGATAGGATTGTAAATTTTTTTCCCTCATTCTTTCTTTCATAATGGACATTCGTTTTATCTTTGCATTAAAAATATTAAACCTGAAAAAGTTCCTGAAAATTTGCTGCAGTTTACTTTTTCTTAATGCGAGTGCCCTAAGATTTGAGAAATTCAATAAAATCCTGCGAAACTTGTGATTTGCAATAAGCAAGACTCATCAAACGAATGTCGTTGAACGCAACACTCTGACGGAGTTCTTTTCTTGAGCAGATATTTTTGTTCAATTTCTTAAATAGAAACAACATCAACTTAAATAAAATAGCTGATGAAACCATAGTAGGCGGTGCTGGATCTATGGTTTATTGGTTATCGATTTTTTTTTCAACTGTTTGTATTTTTACTTTGTGCTAGACCTGAAATGCTTTCTTGAGCGCAGATTTTCAGTCCCAAAATAGCATAACCTGAAAACGTACAAAATATAAGTCGAGCACCCTGATCCAGGAAGTATTTGCAATTGTTTTTTCCTATGTACATCAGAGAAGTGTGATTGAAGAATTGAGTCTGCTCGCTGAGGATGTCATTGCAGAAATCGTACCGGAGGACGGGTGAGTTCCAGACTTTACAAATGTTTTTAAAAATAATAACGTAGAAAACTCAAGACGAACTTTCTACTTTCCCATACAGTTGTTCTCTGTCTAAGCTTAGCCTTGTATGGGAGTAGCTGTAGTTTAGACACCTCACAATCCGGAAGGGGGAGGGGGGTTGATCAGAGCGCGGAAAGGAGCAGAAGCAAAAAGTTTAACATATTAGATTTATGATGTTTTGACCATATACATGAGCATGAAAATTAACAGCATCGTAGATTATGTAAAAAAAAACTCATTGTTCAAATTTTGCCTGATTGTATGTAGTATTTTTCATCAAGGTCATGTTACATCATCCTATACCTCAATAACTAATAGTTTTTTCGACAATAGTTATGTACATACAAGATGTTCAAAATCGAAAACCTATTTATTTGAAAAAATATGCATTTCTCAAGTTTTGCTTCATCCGAGAAAATCGTACTTTTTTTGAGAAAAATTTATTTATTTTATCAAGGATGATCAAGATTGTATGTTATAATATCTGGTTTTCTCTAACTTGGGGTTTTCAGACCTATAAGACAAATATTTTTTTTGAAATTGAGCTATAGAAAAATAACTTTTGCTGTAATCATGAAGAGTTTCGCCATATACAACTATTAGTGTTGTAGTATTAACCTTAGTTATGAAACAATTAAAAACCAATAATTGAAAAAGTGATGAACGCAGTGCGCACATTGACAACTATTTTTCAGTGTGCAAACTCATTAGGCGGTTTTCAATCAAAATTGAAAAAACATTTCTCTGCCTTCAAAAATTTGCACATAGGAAAGTAGTATTGTATCGTGTCCCGGATCCTAAGGGGGGGGGGGGGTCCTTCCTAAGGGGGGGGGCCTTTGGTCCTCAGGTAAAGCAAAATCCTAGGAAAGGGGTCCTTAATTTTTTGGAAGACCCCTATCCTAGGATTTTGTAAATGATCGCAAGTTCCCACCCCTAAAGTAAAAGACCCCCTCCTTAGGATCTTGTTAAGCTGAGCTCAACAACCGGGACGCGATACAATATTTCCTTCTAATTCCTTTTAAAGCGGTCCCTTTTCCCTTGATAATTAAAATTAATCGTCCTAATTCCTGAACTTTTCTTTTTTGTCCTAGTTTCATGTGGATATCATTTCCCGGCTTTCTTTCTTTTCGTTAAAGATTTGTCATGCTATTAAAGTTTGTTATTGAAAACAAGCCTAAGGATTTAACACATTTGTTTGAATTAACACTTGGTTTGCGTCTACTAGTTTATTTGCCTGAAGCTATTTATGTTAAAACAGTGATTGAGCTCAATTCGAGTATTTTATTAGTTGTAAATTGGTAAAAACTAAAACATATACAAAACGAAGTATAAAAAGGACGAACAGTAAAAATCATCTGAAAATATATGTTTCAGACTTTAATGTTTATTGTTTTGGTTTTCTTTGCGCTGTTTTTTAGATGGTCGTTCTTCTGAAGCTTCAGATAAAATAAATGGGTTTTTTATAGGGGAACGTTCACGGACTCGGCTACTAGAAGCTTCTTCTTCTTCTTGCAGCTCTGCTTTTGAGTAGGGCCGCTGTAAAAATCCCCAATCAGGAAGTGTAAAATCGGGAGAACTGTTATCAGTTTCATTGTATGAGTTGGCTCACTCGGTGTCCATGTAAATGTCTTCTAGAAAAGCATTTTCTTCAGCGGCTTTATGGCCAAAGGGCACTGTCGAAATTCCGTCGAAAAGTAGAAAACGTTTTGAGTCGAATGGTGATAATGCAAGTTTGTTTTGTTTCATTGTCATTGGTGTGACCTTTCGAAACTATATTATAGTTGTACACTCTCATTTTTTTTCCAGTGAATAATGTGTCCCTGAAGGTTTGGTGGACCAGTTCTCTCTGTGCACTCCGTTTAATTCCTTTGGCACTCAATTTTGAAAGCCTTCTAAACAGAAGCAAAATTATTATTCTTTTCTACAACGTAGGGGATAGCTTCATTTCACTTCAGCAACTCAATTTATACCAAACAAAATTTGATTCATTTTACCAAAAAAGAGCAGAAGACTCTAAATTAAGATTAAAAAAGAGGAAAAAAAGAGGGAATATGTTGTCAGATAAATCAACGTTTAGGCAACATTGTATAATGTTGCCTAAATCAGCTAAATGCCCATAGTTTAATGCAACAAATTAAGGGGTGTAGGTAGGTTGGTGGTGGTATTTTTGTTCTGTAAAAGGTAGGAATGGGGGGTGGAAGGGTGGCTTAAATTTTATTTACCATTAAGGACGACCGAATATAGTTTCGGTTTTAGGGCGATGAATTCTCTGATCGGCTTGCCACCAGTCTCGTCTTTGAACTTCAGCACAACTTTCTTGTTGGTATCCTCGAACAAGAAATGGTCCTTATCGTAATTTGAAAAGTCGAAATCAGCTTTTATTTTCTCCAAGTCTCGGTAAACGTCATCAGTTTTTATAGCGTAAATAAAACTATCCGTGTCGGAGTAAAGGAGTTCCAAGTTTAGATTTGGTTTCATTTTTTGATAATGAAACTGAAACATGAAACGCTTGGCGAGGTCTAGGATGGTCGCACCAACTATCATAGGTTCATCCCACAATATTTTTGTTACTGAAAAGCTAATTGTGGCTAATTGATCGTCAATGATTTGAAAGCTTTTCATTGTGCTCAGAGCTGTTTTTTGTAAAACTTCTCTCTCATTCCTTACAATCTCCAGCTTCTTTCTTCCTAACTTAGACTCCATTGTCTTACCGAAAGCTGAATTAACAATTAGCTTGTAGAACTTCTCCTGGAAATTATTTACCGCGGCTTTTCGTAGGCGGGTGTTGAGGTCGACAAAGGGTGCCATCCAGTGACTTTGGCGGAACTGAAGAACTTTTCCGAGGTGAGTTATTTTCATTCCCAGCTCATGGTACAATTTTAGGGTAAGGTAGTGCAAAACATAACCTTCTTTAGGATGCAAGGTCTGTAGAAGCTTTGGCACTTTTGGCAGTGTGGTGATTCCCAATTTTCCCAACATGTCGACTTGCTCGTTGCTCATTGCACCGATGTCCACTACTTCACGAGAGGGGGCAAGGGGGTAATCAGCAAAGAAGTTGTGAAGCTCTTCGGGTATGGTTAAATTGACTTCAACTATATAACCCCGCTCTGAGGTTTCGCTGGTGAGCAGTATGTCTGCCAGACTTTTTTCAACTATTGAAAAATCGTTTAAGGGCAAAGGCCAGTGTTTCATTATCCCCCCGTACAAATTGTTTGCATCAATATTGAGGATGTAGCTTGATGGATCTGAAGGCGAAAAATCGTCGAGGTATTTATTGTTTGCTTTGTAAAATCGGCGCGCATAAACCGACGACATGCCTCCTCGTATCATTCACTGCACAAGGTCTAGATGTTCACGGTCCGTTAAGAGTTTCAGTTCGGGCTTACAAACTTTTAGAAAGGCGTCCCGGAAAGGTTACATGCCGTGAAGTAACATGCGCAATCCAGCCCGTATGTTTGATAACAAACTTCACGAAAAGCTTCGAAAACGGAAGCAAGCAATAGCACATCTGTAGTCAAGTAGAAGTCGTGGTAATCACCAAGTGAGCCACACTTCAGTTCGGTGAAAACTTTAAGGGCATGATTGTAATCGCTTCTTGAAACACTCACATCCCCTCCTGTTAGACTATTTTTCCACATTGCTCGTGGGGGAAGGCGAGTTTCTCTGAATTTTTCGAATGAGTTGAAGTATGAGTAGGGGTAATGCCCTTTCTGTTTCAACAGACTGACTTTTTCACGTGAGTGGCCGAGTTGTTCAAAATAGTTCTCCAGCAGAAAAAACTTTTCGTTGGGCAAATTATCGACAAGTTTTGCCAACGATGCTAGCATGAACCTATACGAATCGATGAATCTCAGATTTTCGTAGAGATTTTTGATTTTTCCGTTTTTGTCCGTGTACATTTTTATGTAGACTGAGATTGTCAAGGATATATATTTTTCTTCAGATGCGGGTATTACGGAAAAAGTGTTTTCCGAATCGCTTTTTGCCAGCGCTTTGATTATAAAGTGTAAATCATAATTTGACAAATTATGAGCTACCACTGGAATGTAATTTGTTGTTTTTCTAATAACGTTACACTCATTGTGTGCCCAACCCAGGAACTTGTTGGTGTAATGGCAATGATCAAGTACCACTTGATCATTGTCGGAAAAATCATTCTCGCATATCCAACAAATTGTAGCATCTTCTCGTTCCTGGTCTGTTATACCAATGAAAGTGTAATATTTCCTTTTTTCTACGTAAATTTGTCTCGCTAACGATTCAAGGGAGCTAATTAGCTCTTCCATCACATTCGGTCCTCTTTTAAGCTCAAACTTTAACAGGTCGTTTTTCCCAAATTCGATTACTGCTAACCCGTAGCCGCAGGTTGATGGATTTCAATTGTTTGCGTGCTAGATTTTCGCAGATCAGGTTGCGGTCCGTATACTGGTAAGAGCAGTGACTCCAAATCAAAGTAGATTACTCTGGGAACGTACCAACGAGCTGTTAAGTTTTTGAACTTGTGGTCATCTTTTCCCGGCTTGGGCATTGTTATGACGACATCTTCGTCTTGGTAGCACAGTTCTTGATGTCTTCTCAGAGTTTCGAATGAAGCGCATGTGTGGAAACATTTGCGACAAATCTCAGATTGAAATCGGTGCACTTTGTGCCGCACGTACTCGACCAGTTTCTGGAAATCACTTATCAACACATAGTGATTTTTTGATCCATCTGTCAGCAGCAACAAGTCCACAATCAGGCTAGTAGTGAGTCTGCTCGATACTCTTATGGGCAACAATTCGCCATCGTTGTACCTGAACAGAAAAATAATTTTTATACTTAGGTTTGGAATGAAATAAAAAGGGTGTTTGAATAGGTGAAGAATATTATTGAAGGAATTTTAAAGTTATAGAAGGCAATTAGAATTTGCTTACCGGAAGACGTTGATTTGACAATTGTTCAACTTTTCAAATTTGTACATATCCATCAGACCCATTGGCATTTCGTGTTCCCCATTGATTTTCACAATTCCTTCTTTGTCGAGATTGTTGGTTGAGACTTTGTTTTTCTCCAGCCACCGTCTAGATGTGGGGTAGAGGTCCGGCTCATTCACATTGTGATAAGCGGCAACAAAGCAGTAGAGAAAGCAACGGTCATCATCTTTAGTGTTGATATTTGTGAGCAGAGTAGATGCTGCGCTGAGTGCATCAGGTAGCTCGAGGTAGGATCCTGCTCGTATTGGTGAGAAGCCCGCGAAACTGATTTGCAATTTTTCAATTCTATCAATAATCCATCCGCTACCATGAGAAGAGAACGAATTGACTTGGTTGACCATATGTTCAATCAGTTCCAAGAATTGAACCCCAGCTATTCCCTCGAAGTACACAGTCAATGTTTTAGTGTTCAGAAACAGCATGGTCTTTTCGAAGTTTCCACTGTCCCCATCTGGCACACTGGGAATTTCGATCATTCCCACCTCCACGTGGAATTGCACCTTGTTCGGACCCTCTTTGACCCTTTCCAGTATAAGAACATCTATTTCCTCCTTGTTTTGCATCATGACTTGAAGCAAAGCCATTTTTTTTTCACCAACTTTGAGATCGTATCGACGCAATTTGCCTCTGAACGCGCTTTCCGTTGGGGCAGCGGAAGACGTCGTCTCAATGCCGTCCCAAACTGGCAATGCGTGCTTCTTCAGCAAGTGTTGTCCATAGCTTTCCGCGGTGAGAAAAATTGTATGGCAATAGATACAATGACTATTCGAAGTCATGTCATGTACCAGCTCGACGTGCTCTCGGGCTTCCGACAAACTCTCGAATGACTCGAGACACTCATCGCAAACAGTTTGAGGAGGAGGGGGAGGAAGGATCTTGTGAACTTTTTGCTCATGTCTTCTCAAGTTCCTTTTAGAGCTCAGTATTTTTCCGCACTGCTGGCAAGGAACAGGTGTCAGGATAGAAGTAGAGTTCGGTATTGTTTGTTGAAGTTACTGAAGTAATTCAGGAAAATTTCAAGAAGTAGAACTGGTTATGAAAAAGCAAAAGCGAGTAGTGACAAGCACCAAAAAACTTTGCGGGTAAGGGCAAGTAGAAGCCATTAACGAGAATTATACTTCGCCGTCTTGACAATAAGTACTTTCCTTTCCAAAAACAGGGTTTATTCTAGCTTTAAGCTCTATATGTCTCATCACTCTGCTCAAGTGCAGGGGTTTTGTATACTAAAAACTGATTCATTTACAGCCTCAAACTTTTGCTGTTAATTTTAAGGGTTAGCGATAAAGTTTTGGCATTTTTTAGGGGACTGGTTTAGACTTTCAATTAACATTTCAGCACTAAATTACAAAATTTAAAGCTTAGAATGATTCAGATAGAGCCTAAAACTTTTCTGACTAATTTTAACCGTGAAACAGTAATTTCCTAATGATTTCAAGCCCACTTCTTGGTTTGCGTAAATAGGTATAATAAAAAGTAGAAACATGAGATAAAAGTAATCAGAAAGTAAAGCCCTCAACTAACTAATTAAGTTGAAATAAAATAAAAAACTTAAAAAATGAAAATTTTGCAAATTTGACACCTTGATAGTTACCGATGCATGATAAGCATAGATTGTCATTTGAATGTGTAAAAGATATTGGAATCAAAGTTTCCTTCATGTCATTCAGTGTCCCGTGAACATTTCATATCATGTCCTTCGAAATATTAAGACATGGCCATTTGGTTTAAGGGGCAATAGCTAACCCGGCGTTGCTCGTCACTACGCTCCTCGGGAACGCCTCCCGTTCTGTAATTTCAAGTGAATTTTTTTTTTTCAAAGTAAAGGAAAACCTAAAACTGTTTATGTTGTGAAAAAAGGAAAAGTAATGTTTAAAAAAGTGTCTTTTAAATCTATCAACAAAAAAACCAGTAAGTTTTGTGGGACCTCGATCACAGTTCTACTGGTCAAGTTCGAAATTTAAAAAACATAATTTTTTAACTTCTTTTTTCCTTCATTTTTAGCTTGAATTCTTCGTTCTCGTTTTAAATTCAAGTGAATGTGGGTTGAAATTTTTAGGAGCTATCTGATACGTAATTAGGACAAGCGTAGAAATTAAAAAAAAACAATTATAGCCCAATCAATGAGAGTAGACGCTTAAAAATTTTGAGAAAATCTGATTTTTGTGAAAATATTGAAAAAAAAATTGGGAAAAATTTTTTTTTCTCTCCAAATCCATTGAAACTACCCTCAATCAATTTGCCACAAATTTCTGAGCAGGGTTAAGGGTCATGTTCGTTTTTCGAAAAAAAAAACAATTTTTTTTTTCACATTTTTACCAAAAAATTGTCCGTTTTACACCCAAAACATGTATATGAATGTAATATAATGCAGAGTTATGGCTTAAAACACTCTCTGTTACTTTGCGTAAGACCTGGCTAACCCCACCGGGCACAAAGTATGATGAGAGAGAGAGAGAACAGAGAGTGTTTGATAAAAAAGCCAAATAAACATGGTTGGACTACCAACAAGAAAATGTCGGACCCTTCCATATTTATCTTTCTTTTGAAAAGAAAGCAGTATCCCGAAAAGGATATTCCAAATGGGGTTCACTACTGAGCAAGTGTATTTATCTCTCTCTCTCTCTCTCTCTCTCTCTCTCTCATTCTTTCTCAAACAACAATTTTAGCGTAAAATTATTCTCGATTTGTGATTTTTTTTTAGTTTTTCTCTAACATTAAAAGTTTTTTGTTTAAGTTATTAGAAACCTCGAAACTGTAGTTTTCTCTTTTTTGGCGCATAGTAAGCTGCATTTGGAGGAGTGCCTTGAATGAGATCTGGGGTGACTAGATCAATTGTCTCCGCACCAGATGAAACCCGAGCATCCGAATAGGAAGTTGATTGTTCTGGAGTTGAAACTGCTCCCCTAACAAACGACTCGGGAGACATTGCTGTCGGAATATCCCAGTACGCTTCGCGCTCTGCGTAATCACGAATACATCCCTCCTGATTTTCATACAACGGCATTGACTCGCAGTCATACGCGAAGAGAATTTTTCTTGGAGACTGCTCGAGCGAGGTTGTGTCGTTTATCTCCGTCTTTTCTAATGCCGGATAGCTCTCGTAAATAGTGCAACTCTCGTACATTCGTTTTCGATTCTGTCTAAGTAGATCGATGTGATCAAGGAGGTAGTTCGGTAGCATGATATGACTTTTTGTGGTCTATTCCTCGTTTTGATTCTCGTCGTTTTTTCGGGGAGCCAAGTCATTGAACGGACTTGCTGTAGACGGAAAGACTCTCTCTTTCTGTTGATGGATGACTGCAATCGACTCTCTCGTGTATGTTTGGTAGATAATTGTTCTTTCTCGATCAGACACTGAGATTATTTGTAAAGAACTAGTCATGACTTGAAGAGGTTTAAAGTTTTGTTAAAATGAAATGACTGAACTACCGAAATGAAATTGAGAGAATGAAAAGTATGAAAAGTTTATTAATGAGAATGAGATCAGGAAAGGGGTGGCATAGTTCAATTAGGTCAAAGCTAATAACTTTTTAGGCGAGGCTATCAAATTTTATTCATTCTTTTAAGCATGACGCCTGAGGTCATGTTAGGAATGAATGTGAAAACCCGATTTTTTAGATTTATGTGATAGCTTTATTATAGTGGCTACGGGCGAAAGCACTCAAAATCAAGTTTTCATGATAGTTTGCCAGACATTCTTTGTTATGCTGTTAGAAATTCATTACCATGATTCATAACAGTCATTAAAATAACCGTCACAATAAATAACACTAGAAGATTTTTAGAGTATAGCCGGGGGAAAAAGTAACTAAATACCCATATAAAAAGAGGTTTATCGTTAAAGAAATTATATCCTTGGTAATTAAGTCTTATCAATATGGCTTAGGGCGCTCGTAAACGTTATCACCTAGATTTTTACTTTGGGAGCGCATGATCGGTCTCGTATACTGTGATCAGTCATTCTTCAACGTTCCACACTAAAAACCAGTTGGTTGTTATTCATTTATAATGTACGCTTCTCTTGACACGGATGTAGACTATTTCGATGATTTTAGGGATATATCTTCGAATGATAAACGTTTAGTTAGAGTCGGTGCAAAAACATTCGCACAGACCGGTACTTACATAACTATCAAATTGTACAAAAAAGACGAAGAGGGAACTTTCAAGTATCGACAAGGAATAACTTTGTCAACTGGTGAATTCGAGTCCTTGGCGGACAATTATACAAAATCAAAAGGTTGACAAAAGCAAAAAACTGCGACGTGACTGAAAAACTTAGAAAAAAGCGAAGCAAATCTAAAAAATCTTCATGCTCTGAAAAGGAATGCGAAAGTGAAAACGATGATAACTGTCGGGTTGTGTAACATTATCAACTCGTTATTCGATTGAAACTTCAAAGCAATGGTTGAAGCAATGAATGAGCAATCCCCTGATTATTTCAAACAGTTCCGTAAAAATTACAAATTTTTCATCCTGAATCATGAACCCAACTTTTCAGGCTTCGCTTCAAAAGCAAATTTTGCAGTATCCTCCCATTCGAATAAATTAGATTTTTGCAACCATTCGATTGACAACGAAAAACATTATCATGTGCTGGTCGAATTTACGAAAGAGTCTACCGATTTACTTAACAAGATGCCTTCAAAAGCCTTCGTTGTTCCTTGTCTTCTCTCTACATTCAAATATTTAATTTTGGGTTGCTCCAACTATGAATTGTCTGGCCCTCTGATGGAAAAACTGAAAATAGCTGTGAATTATAACTCCATCAACAACTTAGATGTTAGTGGTGTTCCAGTTCGCAGACGATTGCCTCAAGTTTGCTTCGGCTCGCAGACTAAATCTGTTCAAACTCAAACTGATCTGATTACTAACGTAACAATTGAACGCTTTACTAATATTTTGAATGGTGAAAACGCTGCTGAGTTTTCTAAAATAATTGACATAATTTTAAGTGGGTATGGTTGTATGGAAATTGATTGGAATTTATGGAATTGTATGGAACACTTTGTTTGTGAAATTTATCATGGAGAAGAAATTCAAGTTTTAAATATTGGTTTTCTTTCGCTCTTGTATATCAAAAAAAATGTTACTACACATGCGGGAGGCGTTCCCGAGGAGCGTAGCGACGAGCAACGCCGGCTTAGCTATTGCCCCTTAAACCAAACGGCCATGCCTTAATATTTCGAAGGACTTGATATGAAACTTTTCGCGGTTCACATAAACTTGCAGAAAAAAAACTTTGTTGTTAATAAGAATGAATTGAAAAAAAAAACGAATTTATAAATTTTACAAAAACATCAATAAATTAATTTAGAATAACATATGTTTGGCAAATCTTATCAAATCATGATCATTAAGTTTGAAACCTATTGGAAATTTGTTTGTAATTATAACATGGGCAACATAAATACAATAAAGTCCGCATAACACTGAATCAGCTGATTGTATTGGTTTTTTCAACAGTAGTTGATTTCCCTCGTGAATTGTACATCGCATATTCTTGTACACGAGGGGATAATCACATAATCGTTTACCTAGAGGATCTGCGAAGAATATCTGTCCTCCAGCTTGAGCAAAAAGCAACCAGTGGGTTCCAGGTTGATCCGATGGTGAGGCATTCATAATCATGAACGTATTATCGTTTTTCAGTACTGAAGAGCATGGCAAATCTGCGGGAAAAACACCTCTAAAGCGATGTTTCAAATGTTTACAACGGTTAATAATTTCTACTAGTTGAAGATTATCCATGTCTATCTTAGGTCATAAGAGTGTTTTTGGTAATTTTTCTATCTGAACTCACATAAACTGTTGATGCACGCTCTCCCATAAACAATAACTCGACGTTATTACCGAGACCTGCGTCAAAGTTGAGTTCGAGCGAAATAGTGCAATTGGTCAATTCAGGATGAATAAAATCGTGTGAAGCCTCCTGAGTAGACGTGAGATCAAAAGCCATAATATAATGATTATCATAATTAGCGAGACTGATTCCATGACTAGTGTTTAAAACAAAATCAAGAGCCTCAAGCGTATTGTAATAAATTCTTTTATTGTCTGATGTTGAGATGGGAGTTCCGGCAATGGGTAGACCGTTTCTGTACACAATGATCTCATTCAACCCAAATTTTTGGTAATGAAAAGGGTTTGTTCTATTAGTACCCAAATATGCTTCGTTTATGCTCATTGCTACTATCATTCTTCGAACAGGTTCTTTTGCAAAAACATCCTCTTGTCGCCAGGTTTGTACTCCTGCAGTTGCTAGAAACGTTTTTGGTACTACTTCGATGTAATTGTAAATTGCCGGGTTCTTCAACAAAGTTTTTTCTATTGATGAGAGAACATAGTCAGTCACAGTCATCTTTCTGACATAGAGGTTAGCTTCGATTATTTGGACCTTGTAGTGTTTAGCTGCATCTTCAGATATGACAACAAAATCATTATGAGAACGTTTAAGAGACGATCTTATTATCACACCGCAAAGTAGATGCTTGTCACACGACAAAAAGTCGCAAGCAATTTTACCAAATAGCTTCAGCTCGCTCGAGGCCGCAACGAGACCTTTACGCTCCGTAACATCATCAGCTCTCCTTCGAGCACCGTCAATGGCTGATGGATTTTCTTCATAATAATAACCTTGACAAGCCAACCATGTTTTCTTGGCATCATTACCGTATGAAAACTCGGTCTCAATAAAGCTTTTATGGGCAAAATTAGCATTGGTAGTTGAAATTTTTTCACCATTCAGAGACAGTGTACACTCAAAAAATAATGAAGATAAAGGATTGTTAACAAAATACGGCGTATCTCTGTTTGCCGCCTCTGTAGCATGCGTTCGAAGCACGTTTCCATTGCTTCGAACAATTTGTGCAACTATTTCCAAACGAGTACGTTGAAGATCGATGAAATTATTTCTGTCGCCGAGTACTTCAAACTAGAGCATAGGACTATCAGGAGAGTAGGATGGTCCAATTTTTTGGGTGAATGCATTTTCAAAAGTGACAAGTAAAGGCGGTTTCTCAAATAAGTCCAAGGAGCTGTGAGTTGCTTCACTCGGGATTAATTTAGAAATCATTTTTAACCCTTGTAAAGAAATCGGAGCGACTTCTCTGTGCAGTTCGTTTTCTGGGAATGACGCGTCTCGTTTTTCGTTTAAACGCCGTCGTTTATTTTGGATGACTTTTCTGAGATCTACTTCCTCCTTCTACTTGCTTTTTGATTGTTTTTCTAACGGTGCTTTTGAGTGCCTGCTTAGGACTTTTTCTTTTTGTTGCAACTTCTATCAGTTCTGGAGCTGCCTGAAGAAGTAGTTCTTTTCCGATTATTTTAGCCGCGGGTATCACAAATTTTCGAGCCAGTGGAAGTGCGACTCTTCCTATTCCCAAGGCTAATGCACCGAAGCCACTGCCTCGTTGTCTATAATCCCCGAGAAATGTGGTAGGTTTGCTTGGTTGTGGTAATATGAATCCATTTTGATCAATTGCTAAACTTTTGAAATTTCAAAGTCAGAACAAATTTTCCCCCTCCAGCGAAAGGAACAAGTCCTCCAGTTTCTGTGCGCAAGTTCACAGAAATATTGGAAATATTATTGACCAAAAGTTTTTTAAAATCCAAATTACTAAACACTTTACGATGATTCGGTTCAATTGTACATGCGTAACCGTTTTTCACTCGACGATTTGTATCAATGACTCGTAAAAGGGGTGCTTTTGTGTCTCCGACTATTTGATAATGAATTATGTCCAGATAAATAAACATAAGCTGAGTACCAGCGCATACATCAACGGGATAGTCAGCAATAAGATCTTGGGTAGAGAATGTGCTATGTTTCGTGCTTCCTTGTTTGTAACCTATATGATAACCAGTTCCATCTCTGACGCCTTTGAATCCAAGTAGACTAGGAATTTGCGGGCTTGAAAAAGTTATATCTTCCCAATAATGCAGCCATAAGGAAAGATGTTTGGTTATTGGATCTATTACGTAATCCAATTTCTCTAATTCTGTCTTTCGACGAATCTCGTCCAGTATTTGATCAATGCTCGTATATTCTCCTTTTGTTATTTTTGCTGTTTCTCCAAGGTAAGGTCTGGAGATCTTGTCTTTCTCAACTTTCATGCTTGCTATAACCCGATCTTTTTTGTAGTACACAATGTTGTTGTCAGTTACGTTGTTTATCTGAGTAGGGAAGGTAATTTCTTCTACTCTCCATTCACCTTGCAAATTTATTTCTTCACTCAGGAGATTTTTGAAGTTGTCCAGAGTGTTATCTTTAAAAACGTTCATTGATGCAGATGAAACTAGGGTAATTGTGAAGGAAGGGGGAACATTATGGGTGAAAAGGCTGTCGAAAGTGCCCTCAGTCATGATTGTCCTTCTCCAGAACGCGAATTAGTTCAGACTTGTAAAATTTTCCCTCAATCGGTTCTCTGTTAGAATCAATCAAATTGTATGTTGGGGGATTTCGTGTTGGTATGTCAAAAACTTCAAACACTTCATCGGCGAACGATTGTTTGTAACCCTTGCGAAAACGTATGTCTACTTTGGCAAGTCTAACATAATCACCAACATAAAGCTTTGGACGTCGAACTAACTTCAAAGACTGTTCTGCTCTTAATGAAATCAGGCGAGGAACATCTTTTTTAGTTACTTTATTTGGTGCAAGATTTGTGACACGATTTGTTCTGGAATTAATTGCATTGACAAAATCTTGCAATTTGTCAATGTATGAGTAAGTCCATTTATCCTCCAAGTACTTATAAATAAGATTTTTCATGGAACGGATATTTCTCTCAGCGAATGCGGACTTTTTCTCGCTCTCTGTGCTATATGTGTTTATGCCTTTCTTTTTACATAATGCTTCGAAGGACCCTTTAAACTCTCTGCCCTTGTCCACCCATACTTTTTCCGGTTGTTTTGTCGTTATCATTAGTTTGAACGCTTCTGCTGTTGTAGTAGCATACTTTGATTTCAAGGGTTGCACTCTCAGATAGCAGGACATGCAGTCAACTGCAACAAGCAGATACTTAACATCATGGTTGTACTGGGCAAGTTTATCAACAAAGGCCAGATCTAATGACCAGATTTCGTCGATATCGTAAACTATGACCTTGAGTGGCGGCGTTTTTCGGATCACAGTTCGATATTTCGTGTAAGCAGGTTCAGTATGAAGGAAATGTTTAACTTTCTTTCGCGACAAATTGCTTGCTTTTATCAAGTTGTTCACACTACCAAATAACGCGGGACCTTTGTCACTGTATTTAGTTTTCAACAATTTTTCTTCAATCTTGGTAATTTTCCCATTGTTTTGTTTGCGCCTTCGTCTTTTCTGACGTTGGAGAATCTGAATCGTTATGGGGCGTTCCGTATGAGTCAGAGCTTTCTTCTGACTCTTTTTCACGTTTTTGGTTTTGGGTTTTTCTATTACCGCTGAGACTTTTTCGTTTGTGTTTTTACTTCTCTTAAGGTTTGCACTACTTTTTTCCTGCCAAGTGAACGACGTTGAGCGGGTTCTTGAGAGTCCGGGTTCTCGTTTCTCTTGAGCGTTAATAGGCGCTGACTGAACCGCGTGTTTGGCATTTCGATTTATTACCAGGTTTTCATCCAAGTTGAGAGCAGTTAAAATGTTAATGAACGCCGGATTGTGTAAGTTTTTCGTTGGTTGTTGTATGTCGTATAAAAATATTGTAGCTCTAAGTCCTGTTGGTACTTTATCTATATATATCACCTCATTGTCACGGTTTATGGTTACTCTTTCTGAATTTTCTATGATTTCAAGTACGGTTTTTGCTCTAACAAATTTTTTGTCTTCTAAAACTTGTAACCGTCCTAAAATGCTTTCGGTCTGTCTATTGTGTTTCTCTTCTAGTATTTCGTCTTTAACACGTTCGACCGGTACTTCTTCATTGTCCGTTAACAGTTTAAGCTGTTCTTGTTGGGGCTCAACATTATCCGTAAATGTTTCCTTCGTTGCAGTAGTCTTACTAGTTTGTGGAGGTAATTGGGGTCTAAGCCGGTTAAGATAGGACAGTTGAGCATTTTTATGTTTAATATTATTATCATGAAGAACACGTGCAGCATGTGGCTGCTCTTTAACATAAAAGTGTTTCGGAATTAGAATGAATTCTTCAGCAGTCATCATTAAGTTGTGAGGTACTTGTAACAAAAATAAAGTATTTGTCGAACTAAATGGAAGCCTTCTTTACTCAAAATAATCGCACGTTTTTTGACAAAACTGGTTTTTGGAGTTATTAATTATTTGTATGCTGTCTCGAATCGTTCGATGTTTGCGATTTTAACGGGTACATTTCCATTGACTACATTGAGCAAACATTCACAAATAAGTATTATGATCTCACGATTTGAAGTTTTTCTAATTAATCTTCTTAGCTGGTCAGGTTTCAGTTGTACCATATGCCGCAGAACAGATAAGTTTTTCTTTTTCATTTGTGATTGGAGTAGTTTCTGCTTCAGATAAGGGTAAATAAAAAACTGTTGGCTCAGGTGGTGTGATATTTGAACAATATCTCAAACAATCTGATGTACGGGGGTCCAAGTCGATTATAAGATGTCCAAAAGAGTCTCTGGTAGCTAATTCCTGATAGTTTCTCAAAATTTTTGATACATTCAATTGTCTTCCTAAAAGATCTAGTTGCTGAACGTCGCGAGGCGATTTGAACAGAATGATGTGTGAAGTGTTCAAATCAATCGTACGCGACCATCGACTTTGTTGAAACAAGTTATGCTTAACATATATTACATCTATCCCTCTATGTCTACCCGCTGTCGCTAACCTAACAAATTCCTTGTCATTATAGATGTCTTCACATGAATCATCGAAAACTAGAAGAACATTTTCTAATTTTCTCACAGATTCGAATCCGTCGAATTTCATGAACTCCACATTCACTTCGCGAGGAGACACTTTTCTGAGAATGCAGGTTGCATCTCTTTGTAAAGATATAGAACGGTTCCAAATTTAGGGTAAAAATATTTCCCATCAGAAGTTTCAAAATTAACTCAGTTTTCCCGGATCCTGAAGGTCCCACTATCGCCATAAAAATTCTTGTCGAATTATCAATCACTTTAATCATATTCTTGGGTTTGGTAGTACGTAACCAACCAAGCCTGATAAAATCGAGAACCAAACTGACGTTTCTTCGCAACTTAATTTAGTGAAAGAAAGTTTGAGAATGCAGAAATTAGAATTACTACCATTTGCGCAACAAAAACTACTTCAGACCTTGGCAAAGTTACATTGTTACAAAACTTCCATGATTTTTTTTCACTGTTTGTCTCGTTATAAACAAACTCTGTTACTAATGTTGCGTCAGGTTCATCTACTGCTGTTGTTGCTTCTGACATTTGAGAAACTATTTATTCTACAGACTGTGTTAGACTTTTTCTCTCTGTGAATGAAGCTTGTAAAAAATTAAATTACTTTTGAGAACAGTAAAAAATTTCATAACGTGTGAAATCTCTATCATTTATGTCATGCATTTCTAAAACAAAGTTTGCTGGGATATTTGCAGTTTTTTTGTAGTACATGATTTTCTTCACAGTATCCTCTTTCACAATCGTCTTAATGTCATCTGGCAATTCACTGCTGTATAGATCCATCTGAACTCCTGGCTGACGTTTGGGTACTAAGACTAGTTCGGGAAGATATACTCCTCGCTTGCTGGCTAACATTTCTGATAAACTTGAATCTCTGGAAGTATACAAATTGATCAATAACTGGAAAAAACCTCTTCAACGTAGACAACTCTTCTTCGGAAATTATTATTTGCTCCTTCCTCTGAACAATTTGGGCACTGCAATCAATACGTTCTATTCTCGTTAATGAAATTTTAATATCACCCTCTGGAGTCATCCACGCACAAAGCATTGAATTTGGTGATAGGTATGTCTCCACTTTCGCTGATCTCTCGCTAATGTTCATTTTTCAACCAATCATAAAAAACCTTGGTTTTCTTCAGGGCACAATGATTCCTGGAGTTGTAATGTGGAATATGTTTATTGCAACTTGGATAATTTTTAAAATATAAGTTTTCAGCCCGAGGACAGCCCAAATCATCTAGGTTTTCAATCTTTCGGTCCAAGTACTTGGCCAAAAATTCTGTCTTTTCTTTTCCTTTAGCGTAAAAAACGGCACCGGGGTTTCTCAGCACAAAACTCTGAAGTATTTGATTCAAGTTTATATAAAGTTAATCACCGTTTTCCCAATGGAGACCGTGTAAATAATTTGTTAACCAGTTGTAAGCTTTTTGTTCAAGCTTTGGTAGTATATTGAAATTCACTGGAGGTAGGAAAATGAGTCGATCGCTGTAGTCTGAAGTTGTTATTGCTAATTCTTTAACCACAAAGGCGTTTTTCTTGTAACGAAAGCCTTCCACGTCAAGCACAACTGATCTCTCGCCTAGCATTCTAGTAAATGATAAACTTCTGGTTTTTTCAACTCAATGAAAAGGCAGAACGCTATTCCACTCAAATGTCCCAATAAGCTGTTGTTACAAATCCAGGGCAACATGTGACAGTACGTGGGACCCTGTTGATAAAATTCGTGTATAAATCCGGCCGCATCGTGCAAAATAGCGTGCAATCGTAAAATTTTGGAATTTTTCAAGTATTTGTCCAAGGAAGAGTTATCAATACCAATCAAGCCACCATAAGGTCTCAACTTAATTAAAATGTCGTAGTTAAGGTTATCAGAACAAACAAAAAACAGAGAACATGCAGCTAGAAAATAGTTGCGTCGGTTAGAATTATCAGGATAAGTTTGTTTCAAAGACGTATAAATTTCGTGAATTATTTTCAAATCAATAGGAGTTACTCTGCTTTTTTGCAATTTCATTATTTATTTTTTCCAACACCTCTCCAACCTGCTGAATTTCAAGCCAGTGGAAATAAAAGTGACCTTGCAAATACTATTTAGTCTCATTAAGATAACGGTGGTAAATAATTAAATAAACCACCGGAAGTTTTTTGTATTTTGATAGCTTGTTGAAACATAGACGGATTTTTCTCTCCAAGTCTTTATCAACCCTTTTTGAATAAAAAAACGAAAAGTCGAATACGTTTTCCTAATCAGCAAGATTCAAATCTCTCACAGTACCATACTTTTGTTTTGTAGAAATGCACCAAGAGATTTGTTGAAGCTCACTCAAAAAAAATTGTTCTTTGAAAAATAACTCGTATTCTTTCTTTGAAATTTCCTTTGCCCTTTCGAGGAAGACGACGTAGCGTTCATTACTAAATTTGAAAAATGAGTTTTTTTCTGCGGTTGAAAACACTCTTAATTGTAAATGTTCATTATCAATATCTTCAGTACACCAAGTTCCCTCTAATTTCATTTTTCTTATTTCAAAATTTGTCAAATTTATCATTTGGTATATTTTGCCCAGAAACGGCCGCCGCCTTTTGAGAGTAATTTCAATTTACTGCCTTTTCACCATAAAATTTAGGTCAAGTTAAGGAATTAGTTTACTGCTGCCAACAGTTAAGCTACGCTGCCAAATTGGCCGGCGCATTTTTATTATATACCATAAAAGTCAATTCCCCGTTCACTAACAAATTTCAACTAGGTCGAAAGTTCATTTGCCCGAAACAAATATAACAATTAACATGATTCATATAATTAACCAGGACCAATAATTAGGACCCCAAAAATTGGAATTAGAAAGAATTTTGTATCGTGTCCCTTGTTGTTAAGCTAAACTTAGCAAGATCCTAAGTAGGGGGTCTTCTGCTTTTTGGGTGGAAAATTTCTTTCGTTTACAAAATCCTAGGATAGGGGTCCTCCAAAAAATTAAGGACCCCTTTCCTAGGATTTTGCTTTACGTGAGGACCCCCCCCCCCCCCTTAGGAAGGACCCCCCCCCCCTTACGATCCGGGACACGATACAATACTACTTAGGAATATAAGCAAAATTAGGAAAGAGAGCATTATATAAATTGATTCGTGCTCTTATTGAAAAAATGATAAAAAATTGATCGGCAACTTAAACGCTGGATTCCTTGTGATAACCTCCCATTGCCAAAAAAATATCCTACGTTTTTATATAAAAGTAGATAAGTTTTCCAGGAAAGCATATATTATAGAAAAAAATAACTTTGAATTTTGAGATGTAACCAGAAGCCATAACCCTCAGATTTACTTTTAAATGAAAACTAAGAGGACACAAAAAACATGACTACATTTCAAAGAAAAAACCTGCAAATGAAACAAGAAACAAATCTAGACAAATCGACAAAAAGGCAAACTTAACCTGAAAATAGGTAAAAAAGAGCAAATTATGAAATTTACAGCCTCGTGCTTTTTAAAACCTGTTTCCTTGTTTTGTCTTTTTTGCTCAGAAATTTGGTGAAACATAGGAATTAACCCATGCTTATTTCCATCAGAAACTGACAAACAAATGAAAAAACGACATGCTGGTAGTGCTCTCTACCAAAAATTACAAGCAATAAAAATATGTCAAAGTTACAGGTTTACCTCAATAAATAGAAAAGGTCAACACTTCACCTAATGATGTTTTAAAAATTTTACCAAACGGTTTGTAGCTTATTTAAATAATCAAGAAAGCAAAAAGTTCAAGAACTGGTTTGAAATAGTAAAACGTAACAGTAAAAAAAATTGATATAATTCTAGAATCAAAGTAAAGAATCTAGGTAACCCAAGCAGTAATTACGAAACAAAACTTTTCAATTTATAACCCACTTCCTCATTTTTGCTTAGCAAAAATTCTGCAAACCCTACTGTGGTTATATCAATAAATTAAAAAATCTATTGAAAAACTGAATGAAAAAAAAAACGAATAGAATAGTAAACGGATTTTTTGGCTTGAATTTAGCAGCATCATGAGCAGGCCTATGTAAGCAAAGTTTAGGAACCAATATCTGAGTGATGCAAGAACTTAGATGCAATCCGAACACTTGACCTTGCACTATTTTGACAACGCAATTAGCAACTTATGACAAATAGATGTTCTTAATTTGAAAGTTGAATTAGTTATTCATAGAATTTTTCGTGTTTGAATGACAGTTCAAATTGATCTGTTTATTTGAATTGTTTTGCAACCGGATCTCAATCAACGTTATTTTGATTTTGCATGGCTGACAATCAAAAAATTAGCAGACATGAAACACATTTCTGAAAACGTTGAACAAAATCTTTCCTTATTAAATTTATTATCTTGAAAAAAAAACAGTTATTCATCTACTTTTGAGACAATGAGCTTTTTGTAGGCACCAATTCAATTATTTGATTGATTTCTAAACCTCAATGAAAACCTCACTGAAACTAAATGAAAACCTGTTTTGATCTTCACGCGCAATGTATGCCAAAAAATGAATAAAACGACCTGATTTACGTCATTATGAGAAATTTTCTATCAACGGTTAAGATAAAAGGTCCATTTGGTCTTTTTTTCTGTGAAATCGAATGCAAAAAGTAGCGAAACTTGCGATTGTTTAGTTCTTCTAATCTTTCAATCAATTGACGAACTTTCTTAGACCTTTGTTCAAAGTTGGGTTTTCAAGGCTAGTCTGACAGTGAATGTGCTTGATATGATGCGGAACTTCAATATATGAGAAATCACTTCAACAACTTTTGGCTTAAACAAATTTTCTCTTGCGATGACTCATAAATATGTCGCCGATAATTTTCAAACGGCATTTGTTAGAGAACAGCTGAGGAGATAAAATAGAAAAGTTATAGCAACAAAGTTGACAAAAGTTTTTTTTTTGGAAAAAACAACGAAAAAATAACTTCTTGGCTCTAACTTTTTTAATCATCGGACTGCACAAGTCAGAAGTTACATTTTACTTCAATCATTTGACAGTATCAGAAGCATTTGTGTGAAAAGCAGACACCGCAAGTGCAAAGTTTTTGTATCCGCTAAGCTTAAACAAACAATTTCGCAAAACTTTTTTTTTGTAAAAAAATAAAAAAAATTCAACCTCAAAACTAAAGTTTCCAAAGGCTTAGGTTTGCACAAAACTGTTTTGAACTATCACTTTCTTATTGCAGAGTCATGTAAGCTTTTGATAGTCAAAACAAAATTAAGCAACTTTAAAAAATTGTAAATTCTGATTAGTCCAATAGCGCATTTTTTAATGACTACAAATTGCTACTTCTTGCGGAAAATGAAAATGGTTGTTGGTTTCAGTTTAGATGATACACAAGGTTTGCACATCTGCAGTGTGCTGATCTCACAACTTTTTTTGGTACTGTCAAGTGCTAAAATAAAAATAAAACCTCTGAGGATTTTCAACCGTTATTTTCTGAGCCAAGAAATTATGTATTTGTTGTATGTTCCGAAAAAAACTTGCCAATTTTGATTTTTTTTCTATTTCAACTTCCCAGCAGTTTTCTGTATATTCAATGTAGCTCGAAAAAATAGCAGTAATGTAATTTCGAAGCCATGCAGGAAAAGATATTTTTTGTAATAAGTCAATTCTGATCACTCCATTTTTTCTTTTCTTCTTTTCTCTGTCTAATGACGTAAGGTGGTTGTTCTTTTTTGTTCTATTTGTCGACATACATTGCACTTAAAAGTCGAAACAGAAATTTTCAATGATTTTAACTATCAGCTGTCATTTTATTGAATATATTTGTGCCTCTAAAAGACTTAATGTCAAAAATGTAGAATCCTGCTGAAAATTGATTTATTTTCTGAAAGATTAGAAATTGTTGTTTATTTTAAGTAGTGTTATGGTATAGGAGCAATAATTTCAAAATCTTTTACCGTTTCAATTTTGTTTTTGGTCGTTTTCCATCTCGTCATCGGACCTTTTTTTTAAACTTAAACTGAAATAACAAAAATTTATTCCAGAACTTTCAAACACTTGATTTGAATTCAAAACATTTTCAGTATATTTATGAAGAAACTTCAGTAACGAATAAAAGCGTCTCATATCTACTGAATTTTTTTTGTCATTGAACAAAATCCAATTTATTTGGGCTCCAGTCACATAACATTCGCTTTATACCTTTCACAATTTTCAAATTAAGAACGTCTAGTTGTTATATTTAACAAATACATTGCATCCTTCAGACAAGGATTGCTTTTTTTTGTTTAGATAAGCATGCTCAAGTTGCTCGTAATTTCAAGCCGTAAGAAGCATGTTTGCACTTCAGTAACTATGCAAACTATTCTTTCGTTTTTTCTATATAAGGTTTTGTCCTCAATAAGGTTTGTTGAAATTCTACAAAGAAGATTGAAAAAACTGGATGATGTATTGAAATTTCACGTTTCTTAATGAAAGCTTAGATTTTGTATACTTTTCATTTTCTTTCTGGAATTCAACCAATTTTTCAGTAATCCTTACAAACCACGTATTTGTGTTAGCTAATTTTTCAAAAACAGTTTTTTAACATTCTTAGGTGAAATGTTGATACTGTCAAAACAATTGAGAAATTAATTGTAATTCCTTGCTGCTATCAGCCTCTTAGTCAGATCATTTTTCATTACTTTTTCCATTTTTAGTAAAAGTAAGCTAGTATTGTTTCTTATGTTTTGTCAAAGTTCTGAAGCAAACAAAAACAAAAGACCACAAAATAAAAAAGAAGAGGCTGTCTTTTTTTATTTTGCTCTTTTTATCTAGTTTTAGGTTCTTTAACATACGAGTGCCCCGTTTGATCATATCGTTCTCATTTTTTTCTTGTTTTTCGTCATAACTAATGAAGAAATGATGGCGTAAAATAGAAGCTAAAATATTTTTTTGCCATTGTTGTATATTCCTCTGAGTTTTTCGAAAAGTTATTTCAGAATCCATGAGGGTTAAAAATTTCAATTGTATCCCAAAACTTTTTGTAATTTCGAAATCATAACCCAAACGGTGTCCATATCTTACGCTTTTTCGGAAAATTGAACTAATTTTAATCTATCTAATCTTAACCTATCTAACCTTAAGGATCAAAATTAAAGAATAGCAAAAGTTACATTTAAATTTGATGAGTCAAAACTTGAATGATCGAAAAAGTAAATTATGCAGAGTGGTTTCACAAACTTTTCTCAAGCTGAGCAAACTTTATTTTCAATTCTGATTTAAAAAAAAATACTTAGCTATTAAACAACATAAGATGACTACAATTAGTCATACTTTTTATTTGTGAAGGAAAAATTAAGATTTAAAATTTTTTAAGCCCAATTTTTGATGTTGTGCCATTTTGATTTTCAAAATCATGGTCAAAAGTCAGAAATTATCGAGTTAGAAAAAGTTGCAAATTGACCCAGATTAGCCAAGTCTTATCTGATGATGCAAAAAGCGACCAAGGTAAACAATTTTCTTCATAGCGAGAATCAAAAAAATTAAAAAAAAACTCCAGACGGGTTGCATCTATCTGAGCTAAATATTTTCAAAATCTTTATAGGCTGTTTTTACGAGTGGTTTCTGAAACAGATCTTAATTCCTGGCTTTACGGGTCTGTGAGTGGCTCTCTAGATATTGCTGTTCTTTACATCGTTGACACTAAGGAGCCTAGCGTTGTAGCGTTTCAATCGACCGATTAGGTTCAAGAAGCTGATAATCGTAAGATAAAAACTAAAAAAAAGAATCGCAGATTAAATTTTTTATGATCGATGAGGTAAGAACTGAGCTAAAAAAACATTTGGATTTCTCTGATAATCGAAATTTTATTGGTTTGTTTTGATGGTGTTTTTACAATCATTTCCTGTCATAGTGTGTTTCTGTGGGGTTTCGTAATTCATCGCAACTATAAACAAAGTCGGCTATGTCACAAAAGCAGTTGAATCTCTTTTCTTTTTTGCTGCTCGGGTTTCGTGGCCGTAAACAGTTACTAAATATCATAAACTACTGCTTGAGTAACAGAAAAACAAAATGATGCTGTTTGATTTTGTTTTGCAAAAATTATAAGGTTGTTCTTCACGTGATTGTAGCACCTTGAGTTGGATTTAATCGAGATCGGAGACTGTAGTAATTTGCATATAGTACAAAATGACCGGGGTGTTATCTTCCATGAAGGACCACTTGGTATAGGCCGTAATGATCACCATGGTTTATTTGATCAACAATAGTCAGCATGAGAAAAGCTGATTTCTCATCAAGTACGGTTTTATACCTGTTAACCCCATTTAGAATTTTGGTATGTTTTTGAGTATGCCCTTTAAAGATTGTGGTTCCACGTTTAGTGAGGGCTGCAAATGAGAAAGTTTTTTGTTATAAAAACAACTGGTGTCTTTCACTGTGCTACAATCGTTTGCTCAATTATTTCCGAAAAACAAACTTAGTTTCATATTACGCACAAATACAGAATTTTTTTCGCTTAGCGGTGAACGACTAAATTCCTGATTAACCAGTTCTAAAACTGAACAAAATCTTCTACTTAGTTACATTCAAAACGCGGAATAAAAGTAGAGTTTTTTGTACAATCTCTTGTCTTCTTAAGCAGCTGATTTTTTCTCTATTCATAAATTAAAATAGGCTTTTTAAGTTTTTTCTAATCTAATAGCCCAATCTTTGATTGTGTTTCCATTGCATTTTCTCCGACTTCTTTGTTACTGAGAAACGGATTTTTGAAGAATGAGAACTTGTCAAACATACTAGCCACCAACTCGGCAATTTCCCCGCTATCTATATCACTCTAGGTTGTTCCTGCTGAATCAGAGCATTTGCCAATTTCTATCGTCATGGTCCCTAAAATGGTCAAGAGAACGACCTTGCTGCTTGTTTCCAACAGCGAAAATACTTTCAGTGTCATCACCCGCAATTGGTCCCAACATACAATTTGTGTGATAGCGGATTCTTCAGACGCCCGATCCAGAAAACTGTCACAGTTCAACGGCATTGGCTGTTGATGATTTCTTAAAAATGTAATCAATGTTTCTAAATGATCAAAATCATTATGGTTGGAATTTACAGCGGAGGGGTGGTCATCTCTATCAATAGGATCAATTGCAATGGTACACCCGCTGTTTTTGTTGCCTTAGGAAATAGTCTGATGGCCGTCTTCAAGGATGTAGTTTTTGTCATCAAAAGCCTATAAGGAAGTTTTTGTTGAAGTCATTTTTTTCAAGTTGCGAATTGTTTTTTTTTTCAGTTCCGAACACAGAGCCAAAAATCAACTGCTCTCAATATTGCTGATGAGTCAACATTTTCTGATAAACTTTGTTTGAAAATTTTCCGCAGTTGGATCATATAATTATATAATAGGCGTTTCTACCACTCGTTTATTTGGATCTGAGAGTAGATTGGTTCGTAAAAGCCGCTTGTCGAATATTCAAACTCCTTTCAATATTTTCTCGGGAAAAACCATAAAGATTATTTAAAATTAACCTATCGGAACAAAATTTGATGTCGACATCAACAACGCTTCCAAAAATTGATTATTTCAGTACGTTGTTTTTGCAGCACTGGTTGACAGCAGATATGAAAATCAGCAGCCAAAAACCTGTTTTTTTTTGTCAAACAAGGTCGAAATCGATTGGTTTTACCTTTTTCGAAATTATCATTGCGTAATTAGTTTAGAAATAGTAAGCTAGTTTGTCTCGAGAGGGCCTAGAACCCGCACCGACGTACATTTTTTAAAATCATCCCAACCTATTTGCGTTAGACTCTTGACCAAGGCGGCTGGCCTGATTTTGCTTACTGCAATTATAGTTCAAGCTTAATATTGCTTTTACCATTTTCAGTTCAAGTGAAAACAATAAAAAATTCTTAATTTGATAAACACTAATGCGCTTGAAATAAGTCCATTGAAAAAAAAAATTGGGTCTTCTTTTGATTGCTACATCAAAATAAACAAACAACAAGAAAAAAAATTTTTTTATGAAAAACAGTTTAAGACAAAAAAAGTTTTTCAAAAACGAACCCTCAAGCAAAAAAGCATCAACAGAAACTTCAATTTTAAATCAAATGAAAACGCATCTTCGAAAAACAGTTTGAAAGTAAATTTTTCTAGAGAAAACGGAATATTTTGAGTTTGAGGGGTATAATTTCGTATAGTTTGTCTCTTGGTAACTCCTAACCGATTTTCAAAACAAGCAAACTATTTTTCGAGTAGTAGAGGGAATAGTTTTTTGGGCAACTCGACAAGCCAAGTTTTTTCTTAAATTTTTTTGCAAACAATGGTGCAAACTTTCACTTTTGATTTCGTACAGGAAACTGTTTGTATCAAAATACAAAGTTTGACATTCAAAACTGTTTACTTTCTATGGTAATGAAGTTTATAGTTGTGAAAATTTGATAGTTAGTGAACACTAGCTCCTACAGTTGTAGCATAATCCCAATTGAATTTTTTGGGAAAAAAACAAATTGAGTTTTTTTTAAGTCAACGCAGCTAAATTTTCCCCAAAGAAATCGTGCGATTTGAAAGGAAAGCCCTCAGTCCTCGCAAGGGGCATGTTAATCTGTAACTATCTAAACAAGCATTCGTTTGCGTTTTGACCATATTTTTTATCAGAAGCGCATCAGTAAAAATTTGAAAAGTATCTGCATACAAAAATGTTTCGAACCTTTTTGCGTTGAATTTTTTTTCGAGAATAACTGAATGATCCATGCACCAATTTTTTTCAATGAAGTTCATTTTCACCCCCAATAAGCAATAACAAGTCAAGTCAAAGTAAGTAGTTCTGAAGAAGACAGTAAAAACCGGTTTTTATGCCCAATGAAAACACTTCTCCGAATTTTGCACAAAGCATATCGGGTTGTAAAGAGATTGAAGTGTTGGGTTATTCAAAAAATTATTTCAAAAAATGTTTTTTAAAAGCCTTCCTTTTGCAATGAACTTGTTTTACTCATCATTGTTGAATTGGTACAGGAGTATGTCTCTATCAGAATACATAAGTTGACCTTTGTTTTCATAATCTTTGAAACTTTGCTACTTAAAACAGTAGTTTCCACAAATATTGGCAAATAACAAAAAAAATTCTGGAGTCAAAATGAACGCTAATAAATTTTCCCCAAAGATTTTGAAGGATTTGAAACGATTGCACTCGTTTATAGTAAGGCAGCGTGGTAGTCTTTGAAAACCCGATCAGCAAGGAGGAGGGATATAAATTTGTGAAACTCCTCCAGTTTCTGGTTTTGATTTCTGTAAATATAGACAATATCTCTGTTCGCTTTTTGACTTGATGTTTTACCATAGGCGCTTTGCTTAACAGTTTGTATCGATCTCGCTTGAATTGGTTTCTTGCTTATTGGCTCTCAGTCGTTTTCAAATTGATATATACTTCTAACATTTGATGCTTGATCTAATCAAACCTATTTTGAACTTAAGATATTCTTTTTTCTCAACTGCTTGAACAAATTATTTTGGTAGGGGACTCAACCACTCTTGGGATAATGTTTCTTCGGTAGAAGATAATGTGTGTTCCCAATAACTGTTGTGTAGTTGTTCTGGATTTTCGAGATCAATTTCTAATATAAACCCAATCAAAGAGTCTTCATACGCTCAGTGTATAATTCAAATTCATCTATTCGTATATTCCTGGTCGTCTATTTGATCTATAAGCTCAAACTGACGGTCTGGTAATTCTTCGGTTGGCCGCACACCACTAGAGAGGTTCCTGTCAACAATCAACCATCAACCTTCGTCAACCATCAACCATAGGTGCTAGGTTCTATCGGGTTAAAGCTAAGGGCATTCTCTGAAAAACCGACAATGAAACACAGATGTGCTACCACAGTGCGTCATTTTTGAATTGTATACGGTTCGAATAAAGCTCTTTTTTGTTTTTTTTTGCAAAATTTTTTTATATCTTGTCTCTATCGAAAAATGTCATGCCTGTGCGCCATATCCAGACCATAAGTGCAAAGACTAAATTGGCAAATATAACCGCGATACTTTGCCAGGTTCTGACTTTTGAATTCTTCATAGCTTTTCTTAGCAAGTTCTAGATCATTTAAGAAAGAGAAATTTTTCAGCCTATCGGCTTATCTGATCAATGTTGCGTGGGTGTAATTCTTTCACTGCAATTTTTTGAAAATTGTTCAGGTATGAATCATGATAGAAACTTTTTTCTCACGCCTCAATGATCTTCCAATGGCTTATTGGCTCTCAGTCGTTTTCAAATTGATTTATACTTCTAACATTTGATGCTTGATCTAATCAAACCTATTTTGAACTTAAGATATTCTTTTTTCTCAACTGCTTGAACAAATTTATTTCGTAGGGGACTCAACCACTCTTGGAATAATGTTTCTTCGGTAGAAGATAACGTGTATTCCCAATAACTGTTGTGTAGTTGTTCTGGATTTTCGAGATCAACTTCTAATATGAACCCAATCAAAGGGTCTTTATACGCTCAGTGTATAATTCAAATTTTCCTGGTCGTCTATTTGATCCATAAGCTCAATTTGACGGACTGATAATTCTTCGGTTGGCCGCACGCCACTATAGAGGTTATTGGCGGCAACCATCAATTATAGGCGCTCGGTTCAACCGGGTTAAAGTTAGGGCATTCTCTGAAAAACCGACTATGTAACACAGATATGCTATCACAGTGCGTCATTTTCGAATTGTATACGGTTCGAATTAAGCTTTTTTTTGTTTATTTGTTAAAACTTTTTATATCTTGTCTCTATCGAAAAATGTCATGCCTGGTGCGCCATACCCTGACCATAAGTGCAAAGACTAAATTGGCAAATATAACCGCGATACTTTGCCAGGTTCTGACTTTTGAAATCTTCATAGCTTTTCTTAGCAAGTTCTAGATCATTTAAGAAAGAGAAATTTTTCAGCCTATCGGCTTATCTGATCAATGTTGCGAGGGTGTAATTCTTTCACTGCAATTTTTTGAAAATTGTTCAGGTATGAATCATAATAGAAACTTTTTTCTCACGCCTCAATGATCTTCCATTGGCTTATTGGCTCTCAGTCGTATTCAAACTGATTTATACTTCTAACATTTGATGCTTGATCTAATCAAACCTATTTTGAACTTAAGATATTCTTTTTTCTCAACTGCTTGCACAAACTTGTTTCGGAGGGGACTCAACCACTCTTGGAAAAATGTTTCATCGATAGTTGCATTCTCCCTATTTATAGTTTTAGTCAAAATTCCAACACTTAACGATGTGTTTTTTGTCGATGTTGAGTTTGAAACTATCATACCGTTTAGCTTGCATTCATACAATGCGAGGCATATATGGCAAAGATCATACTTCTGAATGGGAAGTCCAATGTAAGGCGTATAATTCACAATTCGACTGGCAAGATTGCATTTTTCGTGGGCCCATTCAAGAATTTTTCCAGGGTAATTGAAAACTGTCAAGGCAATTTTTGTTCCATTGGTAAAATTTGTTCTTCATATTCAATATTTTGGTGTGATTTTTTCGTTTGATGATTCTTGACTTTCCAGAAAAAGTGAAAATCATCACCTTTGATGATAATTTTCCCTTTTTTTGACAGAACTGATTGAGAAATTCTCTTCCATCTCTCTGCTCGTAGTCAATAAAGTGGTTGTAATTTTCGATGCTCAATAAATGTCAACGAGAATCCACAAGCTTCACGTTTCTGTACAACTCCGGTTGAAGAAGCTACGGATTTCAGAAAAACTATAAATTTGAACCATATCAAAAGTGATACAAACGCAAAATTTGAATTTTTGAATCGTGGAACCAGCTTAAAAAGCCACGGGTTCCAAAAACTTGCAAGTAAAGTACAATTAGTTGAAACTTTGAATCAGCTTATGAAGTAAATCGCAATCTTTGAATCTTTGAATCAGCTTAAGTGGCCAGGGTTTCGAAAAAAGGTAAGTAAATCACAAGTAGTTCAAACAATAAAGCTGGAAGCTTTCAATCGTTTTTGAAAATTTCAGGGCAAGTCAGCTACGGGTCTTAGAAAAAATTCGAAATCGAAGTTAATCACAGTCGTACAAACATCAAGGCCTAAACGCGTGGCTACAATGTTGGTGTCGTCACCAAATTGTGTTGCTAATGGGTTTTTTCACTCCAGCTATTGTGAAATCAGCTTCTTTATTGGGTGTTATTTATAACATTTGATAACACAGATAAAAGGTAGCAAATCTTCTATCAAAGGATAGTGATGATTTGCAGGCTCTTATAAGAGAGCCATGCTCATTTCAAAAATCTTAGTTTCAGTGCTGTTATCTTGGTTTAATCGTTTTGATCTATGGTCGGTTTGATAAAACTCCTTTTTGATGCTGCAGCACACTTAACCCAATATCGTAGAGCTGTTCACAGTTTCTAATTGATGCGATAATCATGGGCAAACCAAAGTTAGTTGGGCACTGAGTGCACTTCCAGCTTTGTCTCTATCAGGATAAGTTAGTGCATCTGATGAGTTTACTTATTGTAGATTGGTTAGAAGTAAGTTGATACCATGTTTCAAGCTATAGAAAGCCGTAAAGCAAAGATTATAGCAATTTTAAGCGACATGATAAACGAAGATTTATCAGAGTTTTTCGAAAAAACAAGTCAAAACATAATGATCCACGGACTGACTGGAAGGAGCTTTCAATGCTTGAACTTCACATGAATGACATTGCAAAACCCGATCGCTTACATAGACAAAAATCTCGTTGACAGGCTGCATTTTTGCATCCATTTTAAAATAAAAATTGTCATTTTCAATCCCATTCTCATCACAGTTTTCATGAAGGAAATGGCATGAAAATTAATCCATTTCCTAGGCTCTATACTACTAGAGTTGACTAAGCCTCGAGTTTTGACTTAATCAAATAGAGCGCTGAACTAAACGTTTCTCGATCCTTCTTCGACACGGTCAATTTTGAGTTCTAAAAATTAACCTTTGTTCTTCTATGAACTACAAGAGGTTATGCGATTGACTTCTAAACCCCATAGTTTTTGCCGATCACAAAAAGTTCAACTATATCAAACACAGCTGAATTTTTTTCTTGGGGATTGCCTTTTTTTCATTTCATTTGCATCGACAAATTGCAGCACACCAGGAGCAGCATTAGTAGAGTCAGCTCTCAGGAGATATTTTCTTGAAAAACATTGAGAAAACTGCTAATTTTCACGGCCATTTTGCGTAGAAAAAGATGCGTTTCTTTTGAGGAATAACTTGTTTGTCGCACCGGTTGAAATAATTAAACTGGTAATAATTTCAAAAAAGAGGGGTCAAAAATCTTTTAAAACAAAGCAGTTCAAAGTCATTTTCTTAAAAATCAAAATGGTACCCACACAAAAACAGGATGTTTAGCCAGAAAAAAAATTGTAATGAAACAATTCCCGTTTCCAGGAAATTTTTTTGAGGTTTTTTTTTAATCACCGCGGAAAAATTATTATTTTAAAACCTCGCATTGTTTCCTCTAATTGGCATATATTTATAATATAACCTTTAATAACTTATTATTCAGAGTCTGCACTTTTCATAATAATAAGTAGACTAAAAAAAATTAAATATTTCAAGCTAATATCCATTTGTTCAAATGTTTAGAAAAAAATTACCGAAAATATAGACAATTGCAAAATATCTCATTACAAATCTTGACAATGTTTAGTTCTCATACGCTTCATACAACATCTCAAAACAAAAAATACATGTTGCCATCAACAGTTGATACCTCTACTTCTTGCTTTTCAGCCAAAATGTTAAGGTTCTCAAAAGTAAAAAAAAATTGAAACTTTGTTATAGAAAAAAAAATGGTATTTCAGAAAAAACCATGTTTTTTTGAAGTTTGCAAGATCAATTTCATTGTTCAAAAATTTTTAGTATAATGTTGATTTGCTCTAGTTTTGCAGTGCAATTGAATTAAGAACACATCAAATGCAGAAAAAACTGATTTAGCAACTGTTTACAAACCATAAAATCAAATGAAGACATTTAAAATAAAAAAAGTCAACCCGTTTCAAATTTAAATCAGATCTAAATACTCCAGTGTCAAACCTAATGTTTTTATGTTCTGTTTTTTTGGCCCTAGATTTAGAGAAGAGGTCAACTTTTTCCATATGGTTTTTTGAGTTTGTTCCGTAGCCACAGAAAAATGCGTTGGAGTAGAGCAACCTAGTTCATCGAGCTCTCGGGTTACTCATGGTGACTCAATCTATCAATTCTCCATAAACAGTTAAAACTATCACTTTCACTGAGTCAAATAAATTATATTCAGCTATTAGAGTCAGATCACATTCATATTTATTCAAAGTGATTTTGGTTCAACTTAAAAAAGTTAAAAATTCCATTAATTTAAAAGCAAAAAAGCCTTGAATTGTTTCGAAAAATCTTTTTTCAGAACCAGAAAACTGGGTTTGAAAAGAACGAAGCAATTTTCAAAAAAAAGGTTTACGCGGATAGGAAAGTGATTGAAATGAATTGGAAAGAATCAAAAGAAAATAAAATAGAGGGTTATTGTAATTTGATTAGAAATCAGTCGAATTTTTTTCTTCCTTATCAGTTTTTTTAGCCAGGGCGTGTACATTATGTTGCTTTGAAACTTTTTCCCAACACATCCAACTTGCGGTCAACCAGAAAAATTTGTTCGAAATTTCAGCTTCAGTTAATGTTTCCTTTGACGCCCAGGAATTTTCTTATCAATTATCATGCTATAAGTTCTAGATGTTTTGACGCAAATTGGATTCAAATACAACTGCAATTTAAAGTACATATATGCATATTACGAAAGTTCATACCGCGTTGATTTTCGTTAACCAAACGAGTGCTACATTGAAACTACATGACTAAACCAGTACGAATAAAAAATCCTGAAAAGTCTTTTAAAAAAAGTTGAATACCATGACTTTGAGTGGGTGCTAGAGTTTCCTTAGCGGTGAAGAGATTCCAAAATTAGCAAAACCAGGAACATCAATCCTAGCGCAACCAAGTGGGATAACTAATATGAGTCAAAACAAATGCAACCCCCAGTCTGAGTGTAAGTGTGCCAGAACATCGCATCTCCCTTCAAAAACAAACAAACCAAGCAAGACTCAAATTAATACTTCTTCACAAAGTGGCAGAAATTATGCCCGAGTTTGAGTTTTTTGAATAATTCAGAAGATATCTCACTGAATATACCAAAAAATATCGTTTAGCTAGAATTCAATGCAGTCAAAAGACGTGCACTTAAGCTTTTGCTTTGTGCAAAATCATCTAAAAAACAACCATCAGTTAACAATAATAAACAAAGAAACTGCTGTGTTGAGTGACAGAAACAAAGTGATAAAACATTCAACAATGCTGCATCACTGACATCAAACAATTCTGCAAGTATCTTTTATGCAGTTTCAAAAAAACAAATGCGCAAAGCAAGCATTTTCAAACAGAAGAGAAAAATGGCGAGAAAAACTGATATCAATTAATGGACACCATTCTGCTGCTTTTTTGTAAAATCTGGACAGATGATGAGTGGATATAGAAAACTTTTTGTTTGTGCAGCGTTTTGTTGAAGAAAAAGATGAATTTTAGCCAAGTTTTTTGTTTGGTTTATAATTGAATTGAGTTTGGTAGACACGACTTATTTTTTTGATTTGGAAAATACCCGTGTAATGATTTTGACATGGATTTTGTTTGAAAAAAGACGGTTTAGTGTTTCAACTGGAATGGACAATTCATTACTCAAAAATACTTAAAACGTTTTAAACTTTTTAGATTACATGCATTATTGCATGAAGCAGCGGGATATTTGCCAGAGAAAAACACCAGTTCTAGCTACACATATGCATTGATCTAATTTTAGTCTTTCTCATTTTTTACTCCCGCAGACAAATATTTCTGATATTTGATCTAATAACTTAAATTTCAGATTTTGCAAAACTTATAATCAATGAAGGAATCAAACAAAAAAGAAAATTTTATCAAATTAAAATGTTTTCAGATTTTTTGGTTTATTGCAAAATGTTTTTCTACAAGCCTTGACAAAAACACTAAATTTTAAAGAAAAGTTCAGACTGCATTTTTAAAATACTTGTTTTGTCACATAGTAACAGCAAATCTTAACGACCTGGTTTCATTGCTTTTTCACCAAAGAGCACATTATTCTGAAGTTCGAAAAATGGTATTATAAGAAACTCTTATGAAACAAAATTGTTAATTGTAAACAATTGTTTTTATTTTTGTTGAAAGATAGTTGTAAAAATTATAAATTGTAAAAAAAGTTTTTATTTTGGCGCAATTTAAAAGCAATAATTCTATCTGGCAAAGAATTCTGATTTCCATAGTTTCATTTAGAAAAAAAATCAGTTGAATTCAAATTAAATGCAATCAATAAACCCAATCTGAGTTTTAAGTTTAATTATAGTCCATGTGTTCCGGTGCTTAGTCCAAGGTTGTTAGCTTTCGCCTTTTCTGTGGCGCTAGATTTAGAGAAGTGGTCATAACTTACACGTGGTTGATGCCGGCTTTGGAAGACTGTTTAAAGAAAAAATAACTTCAGACAGAGATATGAGAGTTGCTCTCTCAGAAATGGTTATCCTAACGAAATTAAACAATGTCGTTGATCAAAATTTTTGACTTTCAGAGCAGTGGAGAGAAAAAACAGTAATTCCAATGTGTAAATTCCATTCCTTTTTTGGTGGAGAGAATACTCACATACTCAAAAAAAATACTCACTTGAACAATGAGATAAAAATAATTTTCAAAGACAAAACTCATTGCAATGCAAGTCCGCAAAATGTCATATATAGCATGAACATTTGGTTAAAGGCAAAGAAAGGAATCACTCAACCAAATCCTCAAACACTCCGTCTGTTAGTATACAATGCCAAATTGACAAGAACAGTAAACTTAACCTCGGTTACGAACTTTCGTTGCATCTTATGTGGGAAACGAACCGAACGGATCTCATTTTCCATATGATTTATCCAGAAGGACAAGTGCAAAACTTATCCACACTGAAAACAACCAATATCAAACCATTGGAGATTAAAAAAACGTCATTGTTAAGTGTCAGTGCATCAAGTAGAGGCATAAAAAATGGTACTGCTGACAGCATTGAAATTGATAGCCGAAATTATTTCACTAATCTAAATCACAAAAACTATTTACTCCGTTCGTACAGTTATTCTCAATACAAATGCGCACACAAAGCATATATTAGCGCCTACTTCAGTATTTGGTGAATTTGTGTTGACTCTTTAATTGAAGCCTTTTTGTTGACAACAAATGGAACAGTTTTAAGAAAATCAGTTTCTACTTCCTCATTTCTCTTGACAATAACGACAAAGCGGTAGGAGATTTGGCGCTCTGTTTGTTGGGATTGAATGAGTTGGTAACTTGTTTACAAGGCTCGTTAGTCTAGCAGCTGCAAAAAAGGACGGAAAGCTTTTAATGTGTACAGCGCTCGAACTAATTAAAGTTGCTGTAAAACAGAAGTCTCCAAAAAAAATATTGGAAAACACGGTAAGAAAAACTGCAAAAAAAAACAATTTCGTGGAGTTCCAAGTCGAACAAATTCACCGATGATCTCACGGAGAAGAAGAAACTTAGTCGAAGCCTAAAAAAAACAACCAAATAGGCAGACCAGCAAAAAAAAACATAAAAAAACCGCAGATTTTTACGCAGTGAAGCTTCCCATATATCTCTGGGTTTGTTGAAAAAATGTTTTTAACGATAAAAATTGAAAAGGCCATCGAACAATAAATTGGACCAGTCTGTTCAGCTAATGGACCAATGCTTGAAATTAAATCACCTGTGACCGTAACATTTTTATTGATCACCGAAAAACCTACACGGAAATACAATGCAAAGAAACACGGGAACTTGGAGTTGATCTGGGATACGAAAGGACTGATCCTATTGTGTCTCATTCACTTTTCCTGGTGATTATTTCATTGTATTCTCTGTTCTCTGACTGTACCCTGTCTGCCAATTGTCTCAAATTTCGAAATAACAAAAATAACTTTGCCAACAAAATGTTCACTGGAGCAGTGTTTTGAAATAGCATGGATAGCATTTTGCGAACAAGCCCGCAAACTCATTCAAAAACTGGTCAGCGCAGCAGAAAACAGAAAGATATTTTGCTCGCGAACCGCGATACAAAACATAACATCATATTACACCAAAAATGCAACTCTTGGAATAAACCGATCGAATCTTTTCCATTATAAAAAGTTTGATTTGGAACAGATTACTTTGAGAAAGGAAATGTTTGCAAAAAACAACAGTACATCAAAAGGTACACAGGATCATACAAGTCCTTCCTTCAAAGCAAACTTAGTTTTGTGTTTGTTGCCTTGCGTGCTTAGAATCACTCCAGATAACTACAACAAGCATTTTTACTATTGTGCTTCAATCGCACTAGCAAACATCATGCTGCTCATGGCTTCCCGCATCCAGAAACTATTAACAGCTCAGTTTCACTCTATTTTTTGTTCTCAAATGCCTTTACACCAAAGCTGAAAATGTTTGCTTAAGCCCAACCGTTTGTTTCGTTTCATCCGGCTGTAAGTTACCAGGAATGCTCTCGCAGTTTCTGTGGTCAACAATTGGAATAAAATTAGCTGCACAATCTGATTTGAAACTGTACCGATCTGAAATACAAGTTTCTTCGAGTGTTAGCAGCCGACAACGTTCCACCTCACATCCTAACTAAGGTCATCAAGTTTGTGAGCACTAAAGTCAAATTTTTAGGTGACATATTAGGATGGGTGTAAATCAGAACTTACTTTTTTTCAAGGTTGAATCCGTTTTTAAATTCGGCATTGTTTTTTAGTACAAATTTTAAGCGTGATGACAAAAGAAACTGACAATGCGAGATTGATTTATGAATTTTGTAGAGCCACTTATGAAAAATGTTCAACTCGCGGCGAGTCTTCAGAACAGATTTTTTTCTGTGCGACTAAGGATAAGACGTTGGAGGGGCTAGTGAGTATAAGGCTGTTTTACTATTTTTGGAGGGTTACTTGAGACAAACCTTTGGCGGCGCGAATGTATTTAGGACTTTTTGAGCAAGTTTTAAAAAACAATTGTGGGATTGCAAGTGGAGATACTCCATCGGTAAAACAATTATAGATAAGACTTTGGCGGAAGAACATAACGTAAAACTTTGACAATGCGACTGAATAAGGGATTTTTGGTAAGATCTAAGAAAAGATTTCGGCAGCCTACTTGATAGGAACTTGTGCCGCACGATTTTAGTTGAGACTTTGGCGGAGCGGCATAAGATCAAAGTTTACGCCGCGGCATGACTGAAGAGAAGTGAGTTTCGCAGATTAATTAGAAATCCCTTAGGGTGATTTATGGAGAAACATTGAGCCGCATCGCGACTTATGAATAATCGTATGGAAAGCGTGACCACTGAATACTTATGGAAAATAGGTTTGGCGGCGTGACTGAATACATGACCTAGGCGGAGCGATTTGAAATAAATTTTTGGCCAGAAGACTGATTACACGGACTATTCGATAAGACCTAGGAAATGACTTGGCGGGTTGACATAAAAATAGGACTTTGGTCGCCCGACTTAAAATAAAAGTTGACAGCGCTAGTTACGATGAGATCTTGGAGGCTCGACTTGAGATAGGTTGTAGCGGCCTGATTGAATATAGGATTTTGGCGGCGCGATACCAGAAAGATGACTTTGCCATCATAAATTAAGAAATTACGTAGACGACAGGACCTGAGAGAAGACTTTGGAACAAAATGAGAAAGATTTTGAAACGCTGCTCGACTGAAAAAAAAACCATGAAGTCACGACATAAAATACGACTTGAGCTTTGCGACCTAAAATAAAACTTGAACGGCCTGATTGGTTATTAGGCTTTTTCGACAAGACCTATGAAACGACTCCGGCGGAGTCACTCGAGATAAAAATTTGGCGGCGTGAATTTATATAAGACTTCGACTGAGCGACAAACGATGAAACTTTACGCCGCGGCGCGACTGATGAAAAGTAACCTTGGCAGTTTGATCTATGAAGACCTCAGGTTGAACTATGAAAAAAATGTGCCGCGCCGCAACTCAAGAGCAGAATTTTCCGGCGCTAATTAAGATAAGACATTGGAGGCGTGACTGAATATATGACTTAGGCGATGCATGTTAAAACAAAACTTTTACGGTGCGGCTGATTTGAAGGCTTTTCGGGAAGACCTGAGAAACAAACTCGGCGGTTTGACATTAAAAAAAATTTGGCCGTGCAATTTTGTATAAGATTTTGGCGGCGCTACCTACGATAAATTTTTGGCTGCATTACTGAATATAAGACTTCGGCGGCTCGACACACGATAAGTTTTTGTGACGCGCGCGACTTAAGAAAAACTTTGGCATCATGAAATAAAAAAACACCTAGTTGGCGCGACATAAGTAAGACTTTGGAACAATTTAAGAATTGAATGTCAACGTTCTCTAGTTAAGCGTGCTCTCAGATCAAGTAAAAGTATCCCAATTCTTTTTTTTTGTTTATAGAGCGGACTGGGTCATACTGATCTCGGTTATTTTGGGTCCAGTTGGGATTCTGGTACTGATTTTCATTCTGGCCTACATTGATTGGAGTGAACAGATACGTGGAAATCAAAGATCGAAATCAGAAGATTGCAACTTACAATGAGTACGTTTAAAGCTTTAAGATTCCCCCCTTTCTTGTTGCAAAAGGGCAAACGTTACAAGGTGCAAAACTCACATCAATTTACCTTTGAATTAGTTTTTTTTTATAAAGGGGGGGGGGGGGCAGTTCTTTAATAAGTGCCATAGGAGAAGCGTAGGGAAGGGGAATAGTTGAAAAGATCTTTTTTTTCTGCAATGGGTTCCTAGAAAGTCGGTCAGATAACCCAAACATGCAAACAAGATTACTTAGTGTTAACAGTGTTTTAAAAGTTTCCTCTTGAATCAAAATAGACCAAGAATGAAAAAAAAAACAGCTATAAGATTTTGTGTGTAATTTATATGCACATACAAAATGTACTGCGACCAGAGCTGGCCATTGAGCATGAATTTTTCAGGGAACAACTTTGCGAGGAAGAAAAGTACAACGGAAGAGAACTATGCTCAGAAAATTTCAACGTGAATTTTGCATTCCGGTAAGTGTTTTTTGAATTTTGCTAAATTGAGTCGAAAAATTCTGATACTAAAACTTTTGAACCAATTTTTTGAATGGATTAAAAACAATTTAACTTATTTGATGGCTTTCAAAAGATCACCCATGTTGTTGTTCAATTGTCGAAGAACTGATTGAACCCTTATGCGCGGGCGGTTCAATCTACAGGAAACAAAAACTAACTGTTATTTTACACCAGTGTGTTATTTTACACCAGTTCCTAGTCTCAAAAATCAAAAAATATATATTTGACCTTTGATCAATTTTTGTACAGCTGATTGAAAAAACAACGTTTTGGTTAAATTGCGTGAGCCAGCGAGCGCAGTTCGCTTTTTAATACGTCTTGGAAGTCATTCCAAATTAAACAAGACTGCTCGTATCTGGACGAAAATTGATTTTTCCAACTACCTTCTCAGCTCTATGGATTAGGTTTCGCTTTGAAAAAAAGTTGAAAATTTTCGAAAAAAAGGTTCTAAAGAAATTTGGTCAAAATGCGGTCTTCATAGTGATTTAGGAGAGCTCAGAATATCAATTTAGTCGACCCAAAAAAACCGGTCGACAGAATTTTGGAAAATTTGTTTGAAATTCGCCCCTCCCTCGTAAAAATCATATACCTACCCCTATTTTTTATAATGGAGTTTTTTGTATTCATCTATAAACATTAAAAAAACGATTTTAATTGATTTGAAATGGATTTTAAAATTTTTTTAAATAATCGTAATATAATCCATTTTAAATTGATTATAACTGATTATCTTTCACTTGTATAGACACTGATTATAAAACTCGAATTGAATTGACTAGTTTTCTTAGGAAGACAAGAGCGGGTAGTCAATCAAATGACCGTTTTTTGTCCCAAATTATACAGATTCGATCATGATTGACAAAGTTGATACATGATTTGACCCGCTTATGAACGGTCCACATTTTAATTTCATTACAAGGCCAAACTGTGCACTGGATAGGCGCACAATTTTGTGTCAGTATATTCCTGGATTCCAAAAACTAATCTTTAAACATGTTCCAAGATGCAAATGCATTACACTTACAAAACTTCCGTGGATTCCGCGTACATATGAGTGTAACGTACATTTTGTCGGCACATTTATTGTGTCGCGGATTCCGCAACAAGCGAATGTAGCTAGTTGTTTTGGATTCCGCAACTGTAAGTGGATTCCGCAAAATGTAGGCGGAATCCGCAAATGTAAGTAGATTCCGCAAACTTTACGTGGATTCCGAAATTTGTTCAATACTGAACTTGCATATTAACAATTAAAAGCTGAGCTGGAATTCTTATGTCTGGCAAAGCGGAATTTAAAAGCAAAGACATAACCATTGTCAGCGGAATCCATGAAAAACTCTTAAAACATTGGTTACCTAAATCGGTGGCTGGATTTTGGAAGCATAACGCCGAATAAATTCAGTAATTGTAGTCATTGGGTTGAGAGTGTATTGAAACACAACACAGCATATTGCCAAATTAGGGCAGTGTTTGTGATTTCAGCGATCCCAAATACTGGTCAGTAGTTGGGATTGATGGAAACCCAAAAACTGGAATAATGTGGAATAAACATGGAATAAATTTATTATTTTGAGTCATTAGGTTGAGAGTGATTAGAAACCCAACGCATAGCTAATCGTCGCATTAGTTCGGTATTTGGGATTTCATCGATCCCAAATACTAGTCAATAATTGGGATTCAATTAAACCCAAACACTGATCTATTCTAGTAAACTTCTATTCTAGTGAAAACAAATCGTGTATTCAAAAGATATAATTTCAAAGGCTACTACATATATACATATATCTAAACGGAATCCGCAAACAAAATGCGGATTCCAATTGCACTTTATCGATTACGCTTACAGTTGCGGATTCCCCAACAGCTCAATTTAACTATACACATGTCTTATTGTTTGTATGTGGACTCCACAAACTGTTTCGCATTCCGCAAATACGTTTGGGGATTCCGCATTTTTTTCTATTTTTGGAGCAATTTTGAGCGGAACAACCTCTTAAGTATATGTTTGTGGAATCCATAACAGCAGAGAAGATCAAAGAAAAGTAGCATTGATGTGGAAACCGCATACAATGCACAGAATGCACAGTTTGGCCTCGTAATTAAAAAAAAATTTGCTAAAAATGCTTTCAATGAAAAAGTCACAAAATATGAGATATCTGGTCATCTGAAACATAAAATTTTCCTTAAAACTTCTAAGAGATTTCCGAGAAATGGAAAAAATGGCCAGCTATATTCAAAAATTTACTTGATGTACTTGACAACATACTTGAATGTATTCGAGTAAGCTTGGAGGCAAAAAAAAACAACCAAGTTCTTAATTTTTAAATTTATTTATCTCATTGAATTCGCACCTTCAATTAGATTTCATTCCGATTTTTACTTATAGGGCAGACGAACTCGAGCAACATTATCCAATGTGGATAGTGAACCAGGAAAACCTCGGCTGGTGAGAAAAGATTAAGCAAGGCGCTTTTAGTCAACAACGAGAAACTCTTTAATTGAAATGATTAAACTTTGATTGGAAAAAACTAACCGAGTTATAGAAGGAAAAAATATTTACTGATCAACTGGCTAGCGTGACTGTTCTTGATGACTACTAGATGATAGATGTCTTAGATTACTAAATTGATTTAATACAATTGATTCTGAATATTTTTCACTTTCAGTTTTACTAGACAAATTTGCCTGGGTGCTGACCATCCTTGTAGACTTTAACCGTTTTAATCGTCACAAGCAAATTTGTCTCATGAAAAAACCAGCTGCCTTTGTCTCACTTATGCTTCAAGGCCGGCATTAGAATTCTATTATTTTTTTCTTTTGAAACTTAAAAAAAAACTTTCTATCATAGTATACTCAAAATTTCAAGGATAGAAGCCATCCTAAATTGAAAAAAAAAAATTGATTTCCTCAGACCGTATTGAGCGCAGGGCAAGACTAGAAGACCCAGCAGACGATTGACATATAACAACATGAAAGTCTTAATTAAGTGTCCATGGACGTATCCATTCTGACAAAAGCGCTTTTTGATCAATTTAGTTCTAATTCAAATCGATTAACAATGAAAAATTCAGGAACTGAAAACAATTTATATTGATTTAAATAAATCTATCTAACCGTAAGTTATAGGTGGAATTGGGTAACTACTAAAAACGATCTGAATCCCTCCAAAAGCTCCCCTCAATAAATAGTTATGCCCAAACTTTTTGCACATAAAGTTGCGGCCTTTGGAATAGCCAAGTTTTGATTTTTTGACCGTTTTTGAACCTTTCAAGTTGCTCTCAAAAACATAACTCCCAAACCTGAGTCTGTTGGTTCAAGGGAGATAAAGGGTTGTGGGAAGTTCCCCTGCATTAGCGCTGCCACTCACAATTTCTTACACAAAAAGATATCGTCCTCGGAAACGACAACTTTTTTTAAATTTTTTGATCGTTTTGCAAAAAAGCCCCTCCTATATCTGAGATTTTGGGTTGAATTCAAAAAAAAGGTTGTAGGAAGTTCTTTTGCATATTCGACTTCGCCCAAATTTTTTGTTCAAAACAAATTATGGCCTTCAAAAAATCCAAACTTTGATTTTTTGACCGTTTTTGAAACTTTTTGACTTTTCTCGATAGCTACTCGGGCAAACCTAGGTTTTTGGGTTCAATCGGAATGATAGGATGGGTGAATCTCTTGTACATAAAGGGGTACGCCCATTTTTTTTTAAAACAAAACTTATGATTCTCGGAATTGTCAACTCTCTGATTCGTTGACCGTTTTTTGGTCTTTTCTAGATAACTATCCTGCCAAAACTAATATCATAGGTTTAATCGACCCAACAGGTTGTTGGAAGCAGAATTCATAAATTGCTTTGCCCAGTTTTTCTAAAAAAAAACTTATGGCCTTTAAACGAGTGAAAGTTTTGAAAATTGGATTTTTTTTTGGAAGTTTTTTTTGTGCTCGACTCAAAACTTACTTGCCAATTTTGTTCAATGGAGACAAATGGTTCGATAAACTTCCCTAATTTACCGGCCACGGTCTGCGTTTAGTAGAAAAAAGTTACTTTTTTGAACTTTGACTATTTTATAGAAACTTTTTGAATGTTCTGAAAAATTACCCTATCAAATCTGAGATGAAAGTTTCAAATGAGAGAAGCGGTTGCGCGAGTTTTTCTTGCAGAAGCGATTATTCCCTGACTACTCCCTGCAATAAGAAAGGCTAAGTTTTTGACAAATTTCAAAAATCTCAAAAATTTCCACTCTTCTCATTTTAGTGGAGAAACAACTATGGTTTTTGGGAAAAGTTTAATTTTTGAAATTACGCATCAGTATAACAAATTCAAAAAATATTAAATACTTACCTCCAGCTTTAGCTGAGCCCTAGGTGTCCTTCATCAAGACGTACGAAAATTCGGTGCACCTAGTTTTTTCCAAACATTTTTCATGCTTTTTGTATGATTGTTTTGAAGTGGTGCGAAGCTCCGCTTTGCCAAAAAATTTTATCGAGAAAAGGTTTTAATACGTGTCTTGTTTTGTTGAAAATAACTAAAATCGATTAAAGCAACATAAAGTTGGCAAAATAAGACCAATATTGACCATTTTTTTTAGGAGATGAAAGTTGTTTTGCTAAATATTGTTTTTGTGAGTCTGTGTTTTTTGTGGGAATGAAATTGAGTAAAAACTGGAAAAAAAAACTTTTTCCGAAAAAGCGAAATTCCAGTTTTTATCTAGTTTTTCTAATGTTGAAAACCGACTGATTCATAATCAACCTCGTAAATAAATGCCTACACAAGCTTACTAAAACTATTTTGAAGACCGAACAATAATTGGTCGTTGAGTTCATTGAAACGTGTCAAAAACTGCGCATTTTCAGCCTTTGTGACAATTCGTCTGAAAGTTTTTCAGATGAGTTTTAGACGTCACAGAAATTTTTTCCTTGGCGCGTTTGACTCATTTTGACTAGTTATTGTATTTTTTAGCGTAGGATTACCAAAATTTTTGTTTTTGGGCCTAAAACTTTTTTCACATCTGTTCGACGTCACTAAATTGACGACTTTCAGCTTAGCAACTCGAGTGCACCTCACTAAAAAACTACTATTGAAAACCGACTGATTAGTTTCTAATTGATTTACAGACACTAAGTTTTTTACAAGTAGAGAATCTGTTTAAAAATGATTATAATTGATTGCAATCTTAGTTTTAAGAATGCAGGTTTGACAAGGGTTTTTGATTTTCGTAAACTTCAGCAAAAAAATCATTGATCCTTTTTTCTGAAACTGAGTTGACTTTATTTATAAAATTATTTTAATGTATATTTGGTAGCCTAGAGGTGCAGTACTATGAAAAATGTTTTTTTTGTTCAGTCTCTTTCAGTGTGTTGAATGTTTTTCCGCCGTATCTTTGCTTTGTTTTCAAAAAAAAGCTAACTTTGAAAAGGATTGATTTCAAATGAGTTTCGGCAAAAAATAAAACGTCAATGCCCGTTAGGAAACCTGATATTTCAGGAAACTACAATCAAATAGGGCGGAGAAAAACTAGCTGACTGAGCTCACTATGATTTCAAAGTTGTATAGGGAGATAAAAAGAGTTAAATAAAACTGGCAGTGATTTCACCGTAAATTTAATGTAAGCTTTTTGGTAGAGCAGAAAGCAGAACTTGTGCAACTGAAAACAAAGATATTCAGTTGCTGTACAAGTAATCTAGAACGTTTCTCGATGACAGAATTTTAAATTTAATTTCAAATGGTAAGGAAAAAAATCATTTGAAAAACAAAGTGAAAATATAAAAATTTTAAGCGCCGTTCTTTTTCCTAAGTTGCGTGCTTTGAAAAAAGTATTTGAGTTTAATGCGTCTGAAGTAGAAAAAATAAACGTAGAAAAAATGTGTTAGTAATTAATAAAATAACCTGAAAAAGTTGCTGTCTGCGAGCCCAGTCTCATCTATACCTCCGTGAATTAAGTCTGAAAAAGGGAGAAACTCAGACCAATTTTTCTTGATACGACTTTTTTTTTTGGTTAATACAAAAGAAACCCTTATCGTAAGCCGTATCACGGCCAATAGAATTTAATATAAGGCCTTATGAATTGTCCTGGATATTAAAATCGAGCAAAAACAAGCTCATCGTATGCCATACTTTCTTCCAGTCATAGTCGGATCAAAAGCAGTCTGCACTTTATTGGAATACCATTGTTAATATCAGGTAAGAAACTTCTATGTGCTGTTTTTGTATACCAGCGATTTAAGAGAAAACCAATTTCAGGAATCACAACAGAACAGCATGATTAAATTACACAATTAAAAGACTCCAAAGTTCAAAAATATGGGAAAAATTGACCATACTACTAATAACTTTCAGCAGAGTTCCTGAAATTGTATTTTTCCTGCAGTTCTCAAGCAAGATTGAGTTTTTCCGCCTCAACCAAATTTCCGTCGCAAAAAAAAGATTGGGTAATTGGAATTTTTTACTACTTAAGTCTAAAGTAGCACAAACCAGCTATGATCCCAAAAATCTCCAGAATAAACGCGTTATTGCTAAAGTTTTACTTGAAAACATTTTTCGCGTTAAACTATCTGAATTTCCCATATTCGAAAAGACTGGTTTTTATCAATAAATAATTTTTTAACAAGAAGGCGACCTTTTGCGTGCTGTGTCAATACAAACGGGTTTATCTTGTTCCTTTAGAAATGTTTCCATCACCAATCACCCGCATTCAGTAAAAAGAGAAAATAATAGAGTATAATAAATTTTTCTTGTCAGTCTCCATAAATTTCAAAAAGAATTGACTATAATTGATTAAAAATGGATTATAATTTTACTATTTTTCGGAACAATAAAAATCCTTATAATCGTTTATAATCGATTATAATCGATTTTTTTTGAAAATTTTTTTCTGGGGTTCCTCTTTTGAATTATCTTGAGATATCCATTTTTGGTGACGGAGCCTAAGAACTTTCTAAAGGCGCCTTTGGCGCCAATATATACTAAATTCGAATGGGAGAGCGCGCCAAAAAACGCGATTTTAGATCAACATTTTCCAAAAATTGTCTAAAAACGCCTTTTTTGGCCTGTTTTTCCATAACTTTCCACCCCGGCTTATAGCTTAAACTTACATTAAATTTAATATTTACTGTATTTTCATGCAGAATAGCCTAATTTTAATCTATTATGATTGATTTTTTTGTGAAATTATATTTTGATAGAAAAAGGTATTATAAAATTATAAACAATTATAAGTCCCAATTTTAGATGTTTAAACTATTTATAATTCAATATAATGACCACATTTTTGGGGAAATTTTAATGAACTATAGTCAATTATAAATGATTATAATTTTTCGGAAAATCTTTTATAATCTATTATAATAGATTATAATCCTTTCTTCTATCAAAATATTATCTCACAAAAAAATTAATCATAATGGATTAAAATTTAGCTATTCTGCATGAAAATACAGTGAAAATTAAATTTAATGTAAGTTTAAGTTATAAGCCGGGGCGAATCTAGGACTTTCTCGGGGGAGGGGAGCGGATTTTCCACAAAAAATTTTTGCAAATTTTGTCTACCTTTTTTTAGGTTGACCAAATTGATTTTCTGAGCTCTTCTAACTCACAATAAGAAAGACCCCATTTTGATCAAATTTTCTGCGCCGCAGGTAAAATTAAGAAAAAACAGGCCAAAAAAGGCGGTTTTAGACAATTTTTGAAAATTTTTGATCTAAAAATCGCGTTTTTTTGGCGCGCTCTCCCCTCTCAAAATTAGTTTATATTGGCACCAAAGGCGCCTTTAGAAAGTTTTTTGGCTCCGTCACCAAAAATGGATATCTCAAGATAATTCTAAGGGAGAAACCCCAGACCCCCCCCCCCCCCCCTTAAACCGCCCCTGGCTATAAGTACAGAATTACAGTTTCTTTTAGTTCGGTAACCAACTGAAAAGCACACAAAACAAAACAAAAGTAAAACTAAATGAAGCGATGACATATGTTGAATAATAATGGATCATAATTCATTATAATGGATTGTAATTCAAGAAAATTTGAGAAGTTTTTTTTTAATTATCGATTGTAATCGAGTATAAACGATTATAATGATTTTTATTGTTTCGAAAAATAGTAACTTTATAATCCATTTTTAATCAATTATAATCAATTCAATTTAAAATTTATGGAGACTGACAATAAAAACCGATTATAATCTATTAGTTTCTCTTTTTACTGAGTGCGGGTAGAAGTTGCTTTTTGCCACGCAGTTTTCTGAAAACCTCATATTTCTGTTTTTCTCCAAAGTATGCAGGAAATCTTGAAAATTTCAAAAATGTCAATTAAATTGAGAGACAAGAACAATAGCCATCTTAGTGCTTCGATCAGATTAGAAAATTCAAAATTCAATCTCAATCTTTTGTCTTCGCCTTCGTGTCTTTAATCTCCGCCTTATCTGCCCAAAATCCCAGGTGAACAAATACCGCGAACAAAAATTTTGATTATTGGAAATATATTTTTCACAGCCCACGTCTAGAGTAGCACAACCAGATAAAAACAAAAACTGAAGGTGCATTGGGTCGACTGGTTTTAATACAGATCAACTACCACGAAATTTTTTATGCAAAGTAGGTACAAAAACATAATAGAGTAATGACACTGTTTAAACTGAACGCGTTGTTTCAATTATATTTGGCGGACAATATCAGTTTGAACTAATGAGATTAGAGTTTTTTCATTTCTGTTTTACATTTTTAGATTTTCTAGTTTGGGCGGAATAAGTAAAAAGACCCGAAAAAGTATTTGAGCAATATATTTTTAAAAAAATCACGTTTTTCAAACTTCCAAAAAATAAAATCAACATTAGTTTTTCCTTTTTTTTCAGTAAATATAATTTTCGTTTATTTTTTAAAAAAGACTTAAACACATTAAAACAAAAAATATATAAATTGAAATTTGAGCTGGTATTGGTATTGGAATTGGTATATTTGTGATAAGTATAGCTGGAAAACTCAGATACTAAAAGAAGATTCTTCAGCTTTCTTTGCTACCTTTCATACTTGTCTATTAATGTGTCCAAGACGTCCCTGATATTCGGAACCAGCCAGTCAGGTATATTGCGTGTGATCTAACATGTTGGTATGTGTATGTGTATGTGGAAACAAAGTTCTAAATATGTCCTTCAGTCGAAATGAAGACATATTCAGTGCAATGGGCATAATGGTTGGAGAGAACCAGTCAGCCGAAAAGAGGCAAACTACGAACAGATGTTCTTGAAAGTTCATTAAAAATCAAGTAGACCTTCAAGAGACAAAAAAAAGATATCACCAATCCGAGAAAATTTTGAAGCTCACTCATCTTTTTTTTGAAAATGTTATTTTTGTTTATATTATTTTTTATTCTTCAAGACCGTTAGGCTAAACGCACTGATAATTCCTTCAGGCTCCTTTTCTACATTTCTTTTTCCCAAACAATTACCAAATATCTGTATGCGTGTATGCTCTTTCTACATACATGTCTATGCTGAGATTTATACACTTCCGTTCATTCGACCACTGTGTTTCCCTTCTCATTTTTTCTACAGGTAAAATTTCCTCCTCAAGAAAAAACAGCCAGCCTTCAGGGAATTAAGAAAAACAATAAGCCTTATTTTCGACGTTAGTCTTAAATTGCACACTAATGAAATCGATTTTGTATAATATTACAAAAATTTTCCCAATTCAGCCGCAAGCATTTTCATTTAAATTTCTCTGAAACTATGCTTGTATAGACAACTCTATTGATAGTTACCAAATTGGATGTAAAAAATTGTTCATGTTCAAATTTTTGAAGTATCTTCTTTGATCAGTGGTTCCAACATTGCTTTGACAAACCGATTGCCTTTTATTAGCTTTTTATTTGCTTGCTTATCACTTGTTTAACGGTGCATACCTCATCGGCAAAAACTTCTACAGATAGTTTTTTTTTGCATCGTTTTTTAATTATCGCGAGGTTGATGCATACGCAACACCTACAAATGTCCTAAAAAATCCGTTGGTTAAATATTCGCTCTATTTTTGGCCTATTTTTTTTATCTACCCTTTGGTAAGAAAATGTGGGATGAAAAAAAGGATACCCAGCTACCCAGCCTCATATCCGTCTCAGGTGTTCTGCACAGAAATTAATTTTTCCTTGTATAGATTCTAAAATACATACAAACTTATGCATATTACTGAAAAACTACAAGAGCCGCTCGCTAAAAGCTAAGCTATAATTACTTCTCTTTTTTCGCAAAGTTTAAATTTTTCAGTCTTAAAAAGTGCCTCTTATCGTTACCGCGCCTCCCCTGAGAGTTTATTAACTAAAAAAATGTAGTTACTTTTTATTCAGCAATTTACTTCAAAAAATTTACATCTTGAGCAATTTAAAATAAATGACTGCAACCAACTTGGTTCATACATATTGTATTTTGATATCCCTAGGGGTGTAAGTTAGTTAGTTTTCAGTTGTTTAGTAAATTAAATATTACTTCTTAGAACAAGATTCAGGTCATAAAAAACCAAAACCAGGGTTTGTTGGTTCTGTATTGCATCTATTTTACCCACTTAAGTTACAATTTAATAAATTTTTTTTCTAGTTAATTTACATTACAATGATCCAACGAAACATTCGGCGGCTTTTCGCCTAACTGATTTTTTCTAACGGATTTTAGTTGTCGTCTGAGCCAAGGCTATAATAATTATAAAACTGTTCGTTTCTTCATCTATCAAATAAGTGCTTAGGTATCCGGATCTTAAGCCCTTTTCTTATGAATAAACAATACTTCCGACAACCTTATATCTTAACAACTTTAAGAAACGAGTTCTTTTTTAGATTACTAAAACCGGTGACAAAATTAGAGTATTCAGATCATTCCAGTTCACAGCTAAGTTTGAGATCCTATTTAGTCGTGTTATCAACCATCTGGATCTTTGGTTATTGAACGAAGTTTGGTGCCGACTACCAGATAACTCTGGAGTATTCTAGTTAATCTTCAATTTCTTCTCTTCTCTTCTCTCTCACTTTTGTGAAACTTTAAGTGAAGTTGATTTTGAATTTATCACGTCCAGTCATGGTCGCTTAAAAAATTTTACGAAGGATCAAAAGGTTCGAATTTCATTTACCCTAAACACTAATTCATTTGATCGGGTTCAAAGAAATAACTGCCATAAACTGGACACTTGAACAAAAAAACAAATACTTTTAAGTATCGCAATCATACCAAATAAAACCCTCAAACTGACTATTATCAATTATCAAACGTTTATATTCAAGTTTGAAACGAAGATCTATCGAATGCATCTAAAATCTGCGCCGTAACCTTTAGTTTTTGAAAATTATTGCAATTTTTCGATTTTTACTTTCAATTCAGTTTTTAGAGAAACTGTTCTTTTATTATTTAAAATAAGGCATTATATTTGCTCAGCAGATAGCACAGTTTCGTAATTTCCAACTGAGAATGACAATGTAAAACAAACTTTAGTTTCTTTTATGTACTAGATATTTTTTCTTGTTTTGCCATTTTTAATAGGTGGCAGGACAATCTACCCTATTCCAAACTACCCTATACCATTCTACCCTATGCCATTATACCCTACATACCAATCTACCCTATACCAATCTACCCTATACTAATCTACCCTATACTAATCTGCCCTATATACCATAATGAGGTATCATAATGTAATCTTTCAAAGTCCTAATTAGAATCGGAAAGATACAGCACGTGTTAATTCATTTGAGTCTAAATTTTTGGACTCAATTTGAGTCTTTCACTTAAGGAAATTGTTCTAAAGACTAAATCGCAATTAGAGTCTCAAAATCTGAAATTTATTTCAATTAACAAGTTTTAATCCCCAATTTTCAAAATCACGTACAAGAATGAAACCAAAACTACGTCATTATATCAATTTTCTTTGGAATAACATCTACTAAAATGAGTCAAATTTCTTGGGGTTTATCCCAACAGAATCGGCGAACGCTTGTAATCGGTGGCCACGAGTTTACGAAAAAACAGGAAACAAAGAATGGAAACATTCACTGGAAGTGTTCAAGATGGGGGTCCCATAAATGCAAAACGACAGCAATAACCAGAGAAAACGATCTTATTTCCTGTAGAAATGAGCACACGCACGAAGTATTTCCTGGTCGTTCGGATGCAAGGCTTCTCGTGCAGAAAATGAAACAGGACACAAAAATACAACAAGTACCAGTCAACAGCATAATTATAGCAAACGGCCTGCAGTCTGTCTCCGAAGAAAAAGCAGTTCAATTAGCTCTTCCTTGCCGGTCGGCTATTAACCGGGCCCTCAATCGACAGAAGGTAAATGATAGACCCACTTACAAAAAGCTACTGAAGGGATTATCAGCCATCACTGAAAACACCGAGCCTCACCGCATTCTCCTCGATTTTGAACGTGCAGCACTGAACGCTTTCGCTAGTCACCATACCGGAGCGTTGCTGAAAGGCTGCTATTTTCATTTATGTCAAGCGTTCAACCGGAAAATAAACGAAGTGGGCCTGAAGCGACTGTACGAAACTAATCATGATCTCAATTTGTCATTGCGCTTAATTCCAGCTCTAAGTTTCGTACCAGTTGAAATGGTCAATGCTGCTTTTGACTTGGTCATTGAGGAAATCGAAAACGTGTCGGACAAATTTGATCTTGACGACAATATCACTCAAAAACTTGATGAGGTAGCCTCATACTTTCAGCGCACCTACATTAAAGGCGAAACCATTGGAAGGAATTCTCGCGAACCTCTCTTCCCAGTTAACCTTTGGAATCATTCCGAAGAAGCAGCTGCTGGGTTAATAAGGACAACAAATGCTGTAGAAGGCTGGCATCTTGGCGTTGCTACTCTTTTCAAAGGAAGCCACCCATCCGTTCACACCTTTCTGGAACAAATAAAACTGGATGCTGCAAATCAGAAATTTAATATAATGAAAGCAATGGGAGGAAACAGCAACCCCAGTCGAAAGAAGTACAGGGAATTGAACGAGAAAGTGAAAAACATTTGCAACAATTTTAACAAAGATTCTATTTTAACCTATTTGTATTCTCTCGCGCAATTAAGTCATTCCTAACTCAGTTTATTTTAACAAACTTTCTGAATTTTTCAAAAATTCAATTTAATTTCTAAAAAAAATACACTTTTTGAGGTTCCCGTGGCCGTAGAGGGCTGAAATTTTGGGAGGTAATAGAGGCCAATACCAAAAGAATTTTACCTTCTCCCTCACCCCGCCCCCTAGTACCGCCTTGGCCTGGTACTGGGGGGTCTACCCCTCCTTTTGTGATCAACTAGTCAAACCCTCAGTAATTTTCGAATTTCATTCAAAATTTGACTTCTTGGTGATTTGATCTTTCAAGCTTTTGATTTTCAAACACAGGCATTATCCGCTACGCTATGTCGACTTGATTTGATATGACTTTTGTTTGTTTAAGAAATAGCCGCAACGCATTTCTATAGCAACATTGGATTAAAATTTCTGTTCGTTCATGCTTTGAACTCATTTCCATTTTGAACGCGCAAGTTTTACGTTGCTTTGATATTTTGTTCACGTGCGTCAATTATTCTTTGATCATAATTAATGGTTCTTTGATTTGTTCGGAAATATACTGTTTCGGATTCTTCAAGAGGATGGGGTAAGTTTCAATTGCTTTAATTATAGGGTAGAATGGTATAGGGTAGATTGGTATAGGGTAGATTGGTATGTAGGATAGAATAGTATAGGGTAGATTAGCATAGGGTAGATTGGAATAGGGTAGAATGTCATGGAACCTTTTAATAGTAGTTTTGACATATAACGACGTTGATTTTCAAAATCTGCCGCATTAGTTCAAAATCTGCTGATTTTCAAAATCTGCCGACGAAGAATTTCATCTTTGACAATCACAATTGAAAAAAATGTCCTATCCAGCGGTTCAAAATCAATTTTATGAATCGAAAACCTTCTCACGCTAGTCTTATTTGATCATAACTTTGAAAAGAAGGAACAATCTTTTGCCGACAGACCGAGCCTTTCTATTCGCCTTAACAGCAAAGAACTGGAGTGAATGTTCGGGATGATTTCGGAAGTGTTAGCTCGTATAGCCAGTGTGAGTGTGGGCGGTGATGGAGGGGGAGGGGGTTTGGACAGCGACTGTGCGGACAGACTCAACTTCAAATACTCATGTCTTCTTCTCATGAGTCTAGGAGCACTTGTCACCACCAGACAGTTCGTAGGTCAGAATATTGCAAAGAAACTAAAATTATAGATTCAATGAACCAATGTAACTTTTGCTCGCTGAAAGTATTTGGCTCTCTGAAGAAGTTGCTTTTTAAACGGGGTGTCCAGGGGCGGATCTAGGATTTTCTCTAGGGGGGGGGGGGGTTTGGGGATTTTCAAAAAAATTTCGAAAACTTTGACGGCCTTTTTTTTAGGTTGACCAAATTGATTTTCGGAGCTCTCCTAAAACACTAAAACGACGCTGTTTTTGCCAAATTTTTGAAAAAACAGGTCAAAGAGCCGTTTTTGGGCACTTTTTGGAAAGTTCTGACAAAAAAATCGCGTTTCTTTTTGGCACGCGCTCCCCCTCAAAGTTAGTATATTTTGGCGCCAAAGGCGCCCTTAGAAAAATTTTTGGGTCCGTCACCAAAAATGGATTTCTTAAAAAGTACCGAAGGGGTCGGCAGGGGGTCGAATACCTGAGGGGACATCCGCCCCCTCGCCCCTCCCCCCTAAATCTGCCCCTGGAGTGTCTGATTTCTGTTTACCAACCTTTTTTTAAAAATTGATATTTTCTCATTTGAAATATCAAAGCAGGTGAATCAACTTCCGAGAAAAACCAGCGGACTGGGATAATCAGAATAACTAACATTGATAACCGGAGCAAAAAAAAGTAGGTTCAAGTTACATTCGAATTACCAAAAAAAAGTAAACGAAATCTGACGTTTCAGTTTGCAGCGATGGACTTATATTCTTCTCATTCTGTGGCATTTTGTTTTATAGCCAACTGCGTATTTTCTTTATTTGAACGGGATTTTGTAGCAACAGTGTCTCACTATACCTTTTCAACGCCATGTCTGACAAATTTCACTCTATTTGAACAAATTGTTTATTGTTTCTGCAGCATCAATACTTGCTTGCTTAGCTTCAGTTGAATGTTCTGGATACTTTTTCCGTGGCATTTCAGGCTTTTCATTTTTTGTTTGAGGTGTTTGGAGTTGCTTCAAATCAATAAAAACTTTGATCAAACAGAGTCAAGTTTTTTCAATTACTTTTTTTCTGCAGCGTGTTCAAATCAAAATCAAGTTTGTTCGATTTGGTGTTTTTTTGTCTGATATGGCGTTGAAAAAGTATAGTTTGCATAATTCCTAGATATGTACATTAGTTCAACCTATAAGATTTTTAACCAGGCTGTCATTTCCAACTGAATTATTCTAAGAACCAGATTTTTTCAAAGTTGATGTAAAAATATGGATTTTCAACAATTTCTAAATTTTTCCTTGACAATCCATTTCCGCTGTTTTCTGGATATTGTCCAGACAACGCATAGCATTTTAAATTTTTCAAGCGTTTTATCACACTTGCAGCAACAAATGTTTTCAAAAGCAACGCAAAATTATTCTTTGCGAATTGAACATGAATGCATCCGTATAACCAAACGATTTTTCTCAAGAGTTACGAGACGGAAAAGAAGCTTGTTTACAACAAACAAATTATCACAAGAGTGGCACCAAATTTAAGACAGTTTGGCTGTGCATCGAGTCACTCCGATAGCCATTGGACAGTTGCCGAACTGTTAACATGCATTGAAATGTTTTACCGCAGAGTCACTGGGGATAAAATTTTAGCTGTCAAAGCATCACTTCACAAGCGCTTGATAAAAGGTCAAGAAAAAGGCGGGAAATATTTCCAGCATCTGTTAAAATGATTGTTTGTTTATAAATTGATACAAGACTGGTCGTATCAGGGCAAAGCCCTGAATGTTCCGACTGTCTTTTAAGGTTTATGGAGCAGTAATAAAATTAAAAAATTTAAAGAAATTTTAAAAAAAATGAAAAAAAAATTTTCTAAAATTTTTTATGAAAACCATCCCCCACACGCCATATACAGTACAAAAGAATCTAATTTGCTCCTTGTAGCAAACCAATTATGACAATTAGGCTTCTTTCAACCAATTTGGAACGATTTCTAAGACGGAATAAATCTCCGCTTACGCGTTAATAGCGCGAATTTTATCGCGCGTCAATTGTCCCGAATTGTCCAAAATGGCAATCTGTAAATCCCCGCAACTTTACGAAAAATGATGACAGGTGAAATATCTTTTCAAATTTAAGCTCAGGACAACAATAGCTTTTGAATGATATAAAAAACTTCCGTCAAAAATGGCTAGTTAAAAAGTCGAAATTTGTCTGAAGAAAAAAAAAACCCACCCCGAGCACAAATATTCCGTTACTTTCGTATCGAAAGTCGGAACAAAAATTCCATATCTTACCTCCCAGTTTATAAATAACTATGTGTAAGCGTCGATACAGTTGAAAAGGGCAATCATTTCAAAACTCTTTCAGGCTATGAAATACTCCGTAGTTTCTTTAATCTTGCGAAATTTTTTTTTACAAGCCATAGCCCAAAAAATTTGGCCTGTACAATTCTTAAAAAACCGCTGCTGTTTTTCGAGTTTTGCTCGCAAAACCTGTTTTAAGTTTTCAAAAAGCTTATTTAATACGCTATTCACTTATGCAAAGCGGTTTAAAAAGTATCAATTAAATTGATTTCCTTCAGTTTGATGGAATTATTCTTATCACTGAGGGACCGAATGATGGAAGCCTTTCAACCAGGTAGAGTTGCCAAAAATGGCAACAAAGCTCGTATTCGCTAAATGATTTAAGCTGATTTTTTATTTGGCCAATAATGAGTTTAAGGCCCTGAACTTGCTTGTTTTCTTTTAAGTTTTCATAATTTCTTCAGATATAGTTGCTCAATTTGGGCCCACCATCATAATTAATGAGGGATTGCCCAATCTGAGCGAAGAAAAGCAGTCTGTTATTTCACTCTGATCACAATTTATTGTTATCACAACAATGTCACTTTGTTTTTAAAATGTTGATGGTGTAATAATCATAAATGAGCCACTCTATGGACTTTCAGAGGCGGCATACTGACGATTAACTAACTATGGACGACCTTCCAAATTGGTTTTGAATTATTGGCTACAGTATGCTAATTTATAATTAGTAAGGAGATTCATGTAATTATTTTCAGGCGAGTCTATTGTGTGTTGGTCGCCGAACAACTTCAACCAGCAGTGGATCAAGTACAGCGATGCATTCTGCTGGGTGTCGAACACCTTCAATGCCCCCCTCGACACCCACCACGCCCCCCACCTGGACAAGTATGAGGCAGTGGAGCTGCACTACTACCAATGGGTGCCACTCATCTTATTCCTCATGGTCAGTATATGCTAGATCGAACTCAATTTCTCAGATGGAATTTTCTTTTTGTTGGAACCATAAGTGTTTCTTTTAACGAGCTAGTTTCGAGCAAATGAAACTTCTACAGAAAGAATTTTTCATCTACAGAAAGAAAGAGGTGAAGCCCTGGATAATAAAAAAAGACTGCTCGTATTAGGGCGAAGCCCTGAAAGTTCCGACTGCCTTTTAACGTTTATGGAGCAGTAATAACATAAATGACATGAAAAAATTAAAGGAAATAAAATAAAATGAAATTTTTTTTTGAAATTTGAAAAATTTTCTATGAAAATCATCCCCACACGCCATATAAAGTACAAAACAATAGGTTTCGCTCCTTGTAACAAATCAATTATGGCAAATAAGCTTCTTTCAACCAATTTGCAACAATTTCTAAGACTGATTAAATCTCTGCTTACGCGTTAATAGCGCGAATTATATCGCGCGTGAATTGTCCCAAATTGGCCAAAATGGCAATCTTCAAACCCCCGTAACGTTACGAAAAATGATCACAGTTGGAATATTTTTTCAATTTTGAGCTCAGGACAACAATACCCTTAGAATGATATAAAAATAGCGCGAATTCGTGTCTGTACAAAACAGTCCCATACAAAACAGTCCAATACAAAACAGTCCGGAAAAGTATGAAAATGAACGAAAAAAAAACAGTCCGAAAAACAGTCTCAAGTAATAATTGTTTTAACAAGCCGGCAGGCCGAGAATTGCCCTTTGTTCAACAAACAATGAACAAAATAGTGACCGCCGCAGTCGCGCCAACGAACGTGTTGCGAGCTTGCCAACAGAGGATAGGACTTAATACGAAATTTAGAGCCGGTTATCGCCGCAAAGCGGCGACGCACGCGCAGCACGCCCACCGGCGACCTTAAACCGGACTGTTTTGTATTGGACTATTTTTTTCCTCCATTACATCATTTTTCGGACTATTTTGTAATGGACTGTTTTGTATGGGACTGTTTTGCATATGCACCCGCGAATTATATCGCGCGTTAATTGTCCCAAATTGGCCCAAATGGCAGTCTTTAAACCCTCATAACTTTACGAAAAATGATCACAGGTGAAATATCTTTTCAAATTTAAGCTCAGGACAACAAAAGCTTTCGAATGATAAAAAAAAATTCCGTCAAAAATGGCTAGTTAAAAAGTCGAAATTTGTCTGAAGAAAAAAAAACCCACCCCGAGCACAAATATTCCGTTACTTTCGTATCGAAAGTCGGAACAATAAACAGAGTCGCAACATAATTTCACCCCTAATTAGTTTTTTCATCAGATGTCATTTTCATTTTGTTGGATTTAATTAGTACTTCTTTTGACGAACCAATTTTAAACAAACAAATTTCTATAGAATTGATCATCCATGGGCGAAGCTTTAAGCAGCTGTAAAAATAAATATTTGGCCTGAACAGATTTTTAACGCGCGCGATATCTCTGAAAACAAACTTGTTAATTGAGTTTAGGTCAGGGGTGGCCTTCTCATAGAGCAATTTCGGATAAGGGTACACCGTCTGTCTGTTCGTTACGCTATCTATTTTCGGCCGGATAGGTTCGTACAACTTTTTAGTCTAATACCCAGGGGCGGATTTAGGGGGGGGGGGCTGCGAACGCAATTTTTTCGTGAAAATTTTCCAAAAAGTGACCAAAAACTGCTTTTTTGACCTGTTTTTTCAAAAATTTCTGGAGATATACTGGATTACCGCAAAGTTAGAGGAGAGAAGAAAAAAGTAACTGATTTCAATCTTTATTATGATTTCTCTGCTCAAACTAAGAATCAGAAACCAGAATCGCCATCATGAATAAAATAAATAGAGAGTGTAAAAATTACTTATAACCAAAGATGAATAAACTATGACGTCAGTTTCAGGAATATAGTTCATATCCGATTGAATAACAACACTTTTGATAGTAACGGTCATAAGGGCTGTTATCTTTCTTCTCAGCCAAATTCTAGTGTATGACTTTTATTATTTTTTATATGTTCATGTGATCCTTAGAAATAAAACGATTTTTCAAAATTAAATCCTCCGTCTTACGGAAAGATTGTGGGAACCCTTTGCGTTGTGGAGGTCGACGGATCCAGAATTTTGACCCCGCAGCCAAATCTGGATTGTTTGCCCTGTTTTTAGGCGCTAACTTTCCTGTTTCCTCACCTCCTGTGGAGAACAGTCTATCTGTATGCTGGTCTGGACTTGGAACAGATAGCACTGCATGCGACCAGTTTCCACATCCAGATAGACGAACTAGCATGGCACACTTTGATCACTCGTCTGGCCAGACACATCGACAGATATTTAGGTATGTAGCATTCATAAAAACATAGATATATTTGAAGACAGATATTAGTTGACCTGCTCGTTGTTAGGATCGCCTCGCGCGTTATCTTTGAATCGGGTTACCACTTTTTCAATTTCTGGTTTCATGATAATTATTGAATTTTGAAAGAAGAGGCTTGACAAAAAACATGTCCTAACATAAAAAAGTCTCAAGGAGTTTGATAGTTTTTCAAGCAACGATATGACCCCAACCATCTCATGAAAGTTAATCGGGCTTCGTGAAAGTTAATCGGAAGCTTTTAAGGGTCCGCAGAGGTGCGGTTTCCTTATTTATTTCAACAGGATGAAGAGGCGTCAAATAGTGATTCTCACGGCCTTCAGAGCAGTCTCGGGATATAATATTGAATTTCTGCATTTCATTACAGGATGATAATTGTTTTTACGTACAAAGTTTGCTTGACTGTTGAATGAGCACTTTATATGTGCTTAGATAATTTTACACCAGATGTCTAAGAGAATGAGAGGGACAGTTTAGGAGATCCCTGAGTTTCCTTTTTCCTGATTTCTACTAGAGCTGCAGAAGTGTGTGGGGGAGGGGGAGGGTGGTTGTTGGGAGAGAGTGCGGGCAGTGCTGACTGGTCGGTGCTGTGTGTTGTCTGTGAGTAGACACTTTGGCAACTTCCTCTCCTTCATCTACCCTGCAGTCAAGACACTCTATCTACTAAATGTAGTCGGTCAGATGTACCTACTCTCACTATGGCTAGGTTGGTGCATTCAGTCTTTTTTTATGAAAAAAAAAACATTTTTAACACTATGGACATCAATTCAGTCTTCTGTTTTTTTTATAAAAATATATATATTTTAAAGCACCATGAACAACAGTTTTAGTTGGGGTAAAATATTTACCTTTGCTAGCCATCACTTTGATAATAAAAAGGGCACATATAAAGCGGAAAACTGATTGCTTTGATTGAAATTGATTGCAGAATTATTTGTTAGAACCCATTCCAGTTTTTTTAGTCAAGAAAAATGCCCGTTCAGTAAACAGTATGTACTAAAAAAAATAAATCTCTCATTCAATTAAAGTATGTTGTAATTTGGCATAAATTTCAGAAGCAGAAATTTCGATTGAACAAAAAAATGTTAAAATTGAATGAATTTTCCAGCCGATAGCAAAATCGTTTCAAAACTTGTAATGCAATTTACAGGCGAGGAGTACAGATGGTACGGGATAGACGTGTTGTTCAGCATGGGATTGGAGGGCAAGCGTCTGTCTGACGTCACCAGTCTCTTCCCCAGAGTCACGTGGTGCAAGGTGCAGGAGAGGGGAAAAGAGAGCATACTAGTGCACAACATGAACTGTGTTCTTCCGATTAATCTCTTCAACGAGATGGTATTCCTCGTGAGTAAAATTTTATTGTGAGCATTCCTCGTGAGTATAACTTTAACCTCGTCAGTCTAACTTTGATCTCGCGAGTATAACTTTAACTTCATGAGTATAACTAACCTCGTGAGTATAACTTTAACCTCGTGGGTATCATTTTTAATGGAATGATTTTAACGAGAGTATTCCTTACGAGTATGATCTCAACTCAATTTAACGAAACTAAGCAACTAGATACTCTTCATTGCAGATAGGATCGAAAAGTATTAAATTTTATTTTAACAAAATTGCTTCAAAATGCTGAGCAGTTTCTTTGAATAGTTGAGGGGCTCTAACAGCTACATACTAATTATTTTATTTAGGTGGTGTGGTTCTGGCTGGCATTTGTGTTCGGGGTGACCAGTTTGAGTCTGGCCAGATGGTTCCTCAACTGCAGCTACATGGGCGACGAGTATGTCCGCAAACACCTCAAGTTCAGCAACAAACTGCAGGTAAAACCCCAGCTAACTGTCAACATGCTGACGATATAATGACCATAAAGTGCTCTAGTTTCAACAAAAGTTATGGACAGCTTTTGGATCTTGTTTACTATCCCCCTCCCCCTAAGGCAAGGGGGGTTCATTTCATGGTACAAAAGTAGCATAATCCTATTCAATGAATTAGTCTTTTATACGGGGGAAATTCCTTACCAGGTACCATAAATGGAGGGGGACTCAGGAAATGATTAAAAATCCTCGAATTTAGCAAATTTTGTGACCTGAATTTCAAATTGGGTAAGCAGCGGCTGCACTCTGTAGACAATACAAGAAGCAGCTATCTTTTTTTAAACGAATGTAAACGAAATAGCGAATTCCAACTTATTAGGCTATCTTGGTAGAAATAGTTGATTAGTACCATCATGTAATTTAAAAAATCGCATTATGTAATTTTAAAAATAATTTAGTTACATTTGTTGCGTTCTCGCAGACGGCCGAAGACAAGAAACTCCTTCGACGCTTCCTCCACGGCTACCTCAAACAGGACGGGGTCTTCATCATCCGCATGCTCAGTCGGAACACCTCCTCCATTTTCGTCTCTGACCTCCTGTCCGAAATGTTTGAACTCCACCGAGTGAAAAGTACCGAACAGAGGCGACAACAAAGGTACTATTGTGGTAAACTGATCCCTCAAAATGTAAACACCAAAGACAAGTAAAAAAAACATGAAAACTGCCCAAAAAAATTTCGCCCAAAAATTGAATTTAAAATGTATACACCCAGCTTTGTCAGATAAAGCTCAATTGACACCAAACAACAGTTTTGATTAAGAAATCAGTAAGACTCAAATTAATAACGGGGACCAATTTCTCACAATTGTATTACTTCTACACAGACTGCATAGAGCCACACAACAAACCACGAATCCTCCGATACCTTCTCACGAGCCAACTCCATCACACCTCCTTCAGATCCAGGAGCCGCCTGTTCACAGTACCCTGGAGAGTTACCAAAGCGACGAGAACCTCCTACTCAAAGTATCGGAACCTCCGAGCTCAAACAATACAAATAGTCAACCAGCTCCTATTTTGCCTCCCAGAAGTGTTGCAGGTTCGACCATTTCCAATCAAGGCACTTGTGGTGATATTCGTCCTATGCCACCCCCCTTATACCAGAGGTTCGCTACAAACTTAGAAGTGGTTTCAACGCGCAGCTGTGATACCATTTGTGATAAGAAAAAGTGAAATTCAATAAACATTTTCCTTGCCTTGTTTTAGCACAAGTAATAATAACGCTTTGCAACAATATTTGTTCAGAGTTTAAACTGTTGATGCCAATTTGATAATAAATCATGTTATGTTAAATCATCAATTTGAAATTTAAACTTTTTTTAGGATCAAGCCGTTTTTTGCAGTGCCAAGCCATTTTAATCCAGCAAGACTCCTAGGTAACACTTCTACAATTGACAAAAGAAGTTTTTTTAACACCGACAATTAGCTTTTAAAACATTCATGTGTAAATGGTTATGACCGAGTATCACAAAATAATTTTTCTATTAATTTGCCATCAAGCAAAAAACTTTGAGCTGCAAAAGTGATATTTTATTTCAAATAACTTTCCGCAAATTTCAAGAAAACAAGGATAGCCAGGTTACTGTGCAAGTAGCACAGAATGTTCCGACCATGGTCTTTAGAAAACTACGGTTTAGAGAGTTTTTTTTTCCAAATTAGTGCACTTTTTTCTGCTCGGTGTGATGAAAAAATCTGACGTATAAACATAATTTATGCATATTAGACAGTCATAGTACTATTGGAAAATTGGACAAAAATTTTTGTAGAGAAATGACTAGAATACTTTTGCAAAATGAAGCTAAAAAACTCCAAAAACTAGTTTCAATTGCTTAAAACTAAAATTTGAGGTCTTAAATTAGCCATAATTTAGCTGTTTTAAGCCTGCTCGCTTGCTTTACTCGCTCGAATTAAAACGAAAAAACAAAAACTTCAAACCGGATTTTCTCGACAATGGGAATTTTTTTTGGAAATTTTTTTATGTCGTTCGAATCAGAACTGAAAAAACTTTAAGGTGATATATCACTCAATTGAGTCCGCTGATCATTTGTGGTACCTCATTTTGCGTGGAAAACGAAAAAAAAATTAAAACGCCCAATACAAAGTTCTCATTTGTCAAATGGTCGGAAAAAGGCTGCAAGAGTAATTGTATAATTTCTTTAAAAAATCATATACATGTCCAAATGCTTGCAAACTTCTCGGCTCGTATCATCAAACTTAAGTTACAAAAATACAAACAGAGGCGAAGCGTAGCACTACAAACAGAGGCGAAGCGTAGCACTACAAACAGAGGCGAAGCGTAGCACTACAAACAAAGCTTTACAAGCTAACAGACAAAAAATGAAACGAAAATTACTTGAAGTCGAACGCGAATGAAAAAAGTCTCAAGCAAACCACAATTAAAAAATTCAGATTGTTTTCCGAAATATGTTCAATCTGAGGAAAACACGTTCAGCAAAAAAATCATCGAAGGGAAACAATTATCATGAAACAATTATCGAGCGGCAACTAAGCCGATTAAACTTGAGTAAACACCCGTTGAGCCGGAAAAAAAATAGTTACCAAGAAAAATGTTGAACTATCAAGTTCTGAAAGTCTAAGATTTTCATCATTTTGTTTGGGTCCAGTGTGTCCAAAAAGAGAGGTAGAAATCATGTTTCCCTTCACACAACGCAAAATTTTAAAATTATAAAGGCAAAATTCAGCTGAATAGATCGAATAAAGCCTTTAAGCAAAAAACTAAAAATAATGTCCTAAATCAGGGTACTTGAAACTATGAAACTATAAAATACAGTCGATAAAAAAACCAAAACAAACAAACAACAGGTCAACATTTTTTTGTAACTGAATGTTTTCAGTTTGAAAAAAAAACAAGTCCTGCTCGAACCTAGTACCTTTCGAACCTAGTACCTTTGCCGTCTCGAGCGTAGCAACACGTTAAATAAAATTACCCTTAAGTCAAGTAAGGTGCTTCGGATAGGCATAGAAAAAACTAAAATTGGCTCAATAGTACAATCCAGAGCTTCCGTACTAATCAATACTTTTGAAAAGGAATGTTTTAGGATGAAAATCAACAAATTCTGACTGGATTCGAGCAAGGGACCTTTGCGGTCCCAGGCGTAGTCAATATATTGAGGCCTCAAGCTATCATATGATTCAAAAAAAATTTTCATTACGAGGCCAAACCGTGTATTTTTGAATTGTAAGTTGATGCCGCAACAAGGGCGCTGTCTAAGTTCCTTTTTTTCTTCGATCGTTCCGACAAAATTTTAACATGTTTAAAGACATATTTCTGGATTCCAGAGACCTACAGACAGAGAATTGAGAGCCTATCCAGTGCACAGCTTGGCCTCGTATTAATTACTCAAAACATAACCTAAGATCCGAGCTAATAACGCATGCTAATTGCAGGCGTAATTTTTAAAAATTTTCTTGAGATTCAAAAAGATTTATCTGACAAACTAAATCGTACTGAAAAAAACATCTGAGAGAAAAGTATTAACGAATCGACACATTGCGTTTTTTCTCAAGCTCAGGCAAAAATACTATTAGTCTAACTTACTTTCATATCAAAGCCCTTTTTTAATAATTTCATAAAACGAGAAAAAAAATCAGTAACCAAAATTTGAAGTTCGAAACGTCCGGAAACAAGCGGAGAAGTTTTTACAAACGCAAATTATGAAAACACTCTTGCTTATCGAAACAATAAACATGCATGGATGAACATAAAGCAAAAAATCACTATCTGCTTCCAGTCTAAGACGAACTATTGCAGTTTCATAAATGTGAAACCACAAATTATTCAAGCTTCTGGAGAGTCGCGAAAGAACCTTTTCACTCAAAATCAATATAAACACATTGATAAATAACAGACAACCATTAAAAAATAAAATGAAATTGACACCCACTATCAGAGCAAAAAAAAATCATAAAAAAATGCTTCAGATGATCCATGGAGAAATGAAATGAGAAATGAAAATAAGTACAAAAAAGAAGCTGAATTTCGCAATCACAAGCAAAAAGCGTCAAAAATATATTTTTAAAAATAGGATTCATATCACGGATAAAAAAGGTTTTGTAGCTAGATTAAATGCCGCAAAAACTTGATCATTAAGTCGTAAAACATAAACCGGAACCATTTATGTCTACTAATGCTTTGAAGCAAAAGAAAGCAAAATGAGAAATAACAAAGTCAGGGTTAGTAAAGTTACAAATTAAAATTTGCTTACGCATAGTACTTTTGCCTCATGTGCTCAAATGATTAAACTGACTGTTTCAAGATCGCTTGTTTTGAAGCAAAAAAAAAGCGAAATGAGAAATAACAAAGTCAGGGTTAGTAAAGTTACAAATTAAAATTTGCTTACGCATAGTACTTTTGCCTCATGTGCTCAAATGATTAAACTGACTATTTCAAGATCGCTTGTTTTAAAAAAAAAACAGAAAAAAATCTAAATTTTAAGACTCATAATCTAAACGTTTTTATGATTCATAAAGAAATTACTTTCAGTAACTGCCAACCAATTCGAGGTAGCAATTGTAACCTAGTGTTGTTGGTTGCTTTCTGAGTAAAATAGATACACAACTTTGACCCAGTCAAGCCGGTTGCTATTTAGGTACCACTGATCATTACCGCAAATATTCTCCGTTAAAAAAGTTTGTGAGAAAATTTTTTGAAAAAGCTCACTTTCATATATACTTTGATATTGTAAACTGATGAAACTTGAAACCAATGAAAAATTCTGCATTAAAAAAACGTACGAAGACGAAAGATGAGAATGCAATGATTTGAAAGTTAATTACGAAATTTAAAAAATTCTGTATAGTCATTTTTTAACTGAAGGCAAACAGCTTTGAAAATCACAAAACAATAATATTGTTGCTATTATAGATTCATTAAAAACTTAATCAGAGGCAAATCTGCACTCTCGCAAACACAAGCAAAAATTTCAAGTATTGGGTCTAAAAACAGAAATAAGTGAAGACAACTCAAAAAAAACCTTTAAAAATGAAACGAGCCAACACCATGAGCCAGAATCAATACCTTATCCAGAAGATTAAGTCTCAGGAGACATGTTTGTACCCCATTATAAACGTCTTCTATCACAACTAAAAAAAAGTATTGTATTATAAATGGGCGGATTTTTTTTTTTGAATTATACCAAATTTTCACTGTTTCTATATTAAAGCAAGGTCAATCGGACTACTCGAATTGGAGTAAAAGTCAAAAAGTCCTATTTCAATTTAAATTTTTTCTAGTTTATTTCCTGTTGTTTTTTTGCAGTTAAAGGCAGTAGAATTAATTTACTGAGACGATATAGTAGCAAAACTAATAAATAAATCGTATAATAATAAAATCAAGAGTTCATTTAAATCTCATTGTGCCATTTGTAATATTGGTGTTAAGTAATCTGCAAAATAAAAACTTTCAGTCCGATCATTCTCGCAGCTGAGCTGGAACAACTTCCGACACAGGAGCGAAGCTGAGCTTTGCACTAATTGCGATGCAACAGTGAAAGACTGTGGTTTAATCAAAGGAAAAGAGAAAAAAATTGAAAAAATTACCTTAAAACTCGTTTTCGTTATAAAATTCAAAGAAATCGCAGAAAAATCCCGAAATGACCGACACAAATTCACATGCATGATTCAAAAGTTTACAAGGAGCTTTCGGAAAGCTAGAAAACAGCTGACCTTTCAAAAAAGTCCTTTCTGCGGGAGCTAAGCTGGCAGAAATGAGCCGACTACAATCGAACTCCTGACTACAATCAATGTCCCGACTGCAATCGAACTCCTGGCTTTGTCGTCAACCTTGGGTGTTACAGCAGCTTAGAAGAAACCTGAACTTTCAAAAAAAATTTGGGCTGCGGGAACTAAGCTGACAAAAATAAACAGACGGACGATAGTCAGAAAAAGCACAAAAACTCAGGTTAAAAAAAAACAGGTCAACGCCAAAATCGAACCACAAGCCCTTGCCGTCTCAAGTAGATACGCTGATGCGAGAACTCTACGCCAGATGATTGATTGAACTTGGATTTGTATTAAAAGAAGCATATGAGTAAGTCCAGGCTCCACGACAAGAGTCCTGTGAACAAAGTTTACGGGAAAAAACAGTCTAGTACCCGTTTGCAATACCCTTGCTTATCGCAAGGGCAATCAGGAAACAAAATCAGCTTTAGTTATCGAATAACGTACCACTTAAAATTTAGTAAATTGCCTTTACATCTAGGCAACATCGCCGTGCTGCACTAAGAAGTCAACACTATCTAATAGTACATATAAAAAAGCAATAAATTGGCTTTCATGACGAGGATAAAACATTGCTATTCAATCCATTATTGGAACTGAAATTGAACATTAATTAGTTCAAGTTAGGTCGGAAAAAACTATCACAGTACAAGTTAAGCGTTTGCATGCATAAAAAACGGTAGACTAAGTGTCTTAGCAAAGTATTACAAAGAAGCGAAATGAGTTCCAGTTGTGGTTGATTGATCATTTCAAAATTTGGAGCCAAAGTCTTATCAATCTCATTCAAGATATCGGAAATTTGCAAGAAACAAATTATTTAGCAACACTTGCGATTTAACGAACATAAAAACATAAGAATACGAAAAAAAAAATGCAAAAACCAAAGAAAAAATAGATGAACCAAGAGTTTAGTAGTCTCGATAACAGACAACTGGGGCCCAGCTACCGCTGGAGGTACTTATTCGATACTGTTTGAATTTTTCAAACTGATGCTGGAAGAAATGCGCAGTTTCAATAATTGGACTTTGCCCAAAACTTAAGTTGTTTCTATACTAAAATAATTGATAGGAATGAACTTTCGAGTACCTAACCTTTCGCTTATAAAAAAATCAAAGAATGGCAGCTTATGCGTGAGGAATTTTCGCAACCGGTTCTTCCGATTGAGCTTTTTTGTCTATCTCAGGTAGTCAAAAAGTGTCTAAAAACGGTCAAAAGTTCAAAAACTTTCTGACGTCCAATTTTTTTTTCTGTGAAAAACAGTTCGAGACCGCTGAAGTAGAGATGATTATGAAAACCGGATTTCCTGATTGAACACTTAACTTGAGAAAAGGCACAGTAGTTTTCGAGTAAATTCGTTTTGCAACACAACAAAAAAAAACATTTTAGTTTTAGAAACCAGTTGAGCCGAAAAAAATTGATTTCAAAAAACTTTCAAATATTTGAATTCATCCCAGAAAATACAATAAACATGATACCATGATACTTGCTTGCGGCACAAGAAAAATCCGCGATGTGGCAACTAAGCCGACAAAATTTTAGCAGATGAACGAAAATCCGTATGATGCAGAGACGACGAAGTTACCTCTAGGCCAATTGGCAAAAAGTCTAGGTCCCGATTACAAGACAATTTCTTCCGCAAAAGTAATTAATATACACAACTAGATCTAACAAAATGATACAATAACCTTTTTAGATAAAAAAACATGCCCAGACAGAAGAATGCAGAGCTATTATCGGACACAACTTACCAAGCAGTAAATGCTGAGCCCTTCATAGAGTGGAAACCCTTCATGCCGAAATTTTTGATAAAATAAAGAACTTTTTTCTAAAGAAACCCCTCAGAACTCTTTTTTTGTACAGCAAAAAAAAATATTCTTAGATGTGGCAACTAAGACGAAGACACATAAGAGCACAACTATTAGGCCACTTCTCTTCGCCTACAAACTTAGATATTTTAATCTTGTCACGTTTTCTAGGAGCAGTAACCATAGATAACCTGAGAAACGACTCCTGATAAATTGGTAGTATCTTTCGACTTCAGGTAAACTTTTTTCGGAACGCACCGTCGAAACAAAAAACACAACGGACCAAGAAAGAAAATCAATTTTCTTTTAGAACAAAATTGTAATCTAAATTGAAGCATCAAACGCTGTTTTCAAAGTTGAGTTACGTTTATCCTTCAAACTGTTTTTCCAGGCCACTGATATTCTTTTTCTTCTTCTTAGCACCGGGGACTTTTTGCAACGGACAAATCTCCATCGGTGAATAAAAACGATATCAACGACCTCCTATCTAACTCCAGCTTGCGTTCTATGTTTTGTTTCATATTCATCTTTGTTCAGTTTTTACCAATCTCCAATGCGGATGCTTCTGGCAACGCTGGCAAGAAAGGCATCGCGAGTCAGTTGACCATTGGCGTAGTGGCTGCACAAGCTGGCCAGTTTTTGTTGACCTTGAACGAGATTCTTCTTGGCTCTTTTCTTTGGAAACACGCCCTCATTGAACGACGCCAACTTCTCCCTCGCAACCTGAATTTCAAATACCAAGTGTGAAATTTTGTCTGCGAAGAGAAAATAAAAAGCGCAATTTGGAAAAGAATATAAACGCAGGATGTGCAAGTTCGCTATGCTGGTTTTAATTTATGTTATACAAACACTTAAGACCATTTATCCACGGGGGAAGGACAAACACAAGAGCTGTACAGCTCATCACGGTGAACCGCTGTTGTGCCCCTGTTTAAGAACTACATGCAATTTTTTGGTTATTTTTCTGGGCTGGGTACTGTTGCTTTACCCTCAAGCAACGAGCACGGATCATGGTGGGCCTCGAACATCCGACCTTTCGATTGAGAGGCGGAGACCTAACCAATTCACCACCGCTCCCCAAAAGTCTCAATTCCAAAACTCAATTACAAAAATCTCAATTCCGTCAAGGGCTAAATTTCCCAATGAAAAGTTCCCACCCTTTATCAGCCAAAAGATGCGCCACATCTGCCTTCCATCATTAAAAATCTCAAGACTAGATTGTAAGTCATGCTTGCTTGAAAAATGGTTAACAAACCTTTTGTTCCTGTCGAATGAGTGAGAGTGCCTTGAACACATGCGGCTTCGTAACTGAGTTCACATAACTTAGATGGGATCCACAAGTGTCCAGAATGTTGTTCCTTCCTGTTGGATCCTCATTGAGTGTCCTCGAAAACAGATTCCAGGCCTCCACTGGAAACATTGGCGGCATTTGGTACACTTCTAGGTCTCCGTTTGGCTTCTGTTTTCCACTTACCTAAAAACTAAGTTTGAGTATAACTTAAAACAATACTATCACTCTAAGCGGGAACTTCAAAAGAACACCCGTTATTGGAGATAAATTGTTTTATATGATTTGAAAAACAAAAATGATTTGAAAACAAGTCACTTTGATAAAATAGGTCTTTGATCGAACGACTGGAATCGAACACCCAACTTAATAAATATCAACCTAGTAGCATATGAATGATTGATCGAAGCATACGAATCGCTGAATCTTCAAACTTTTTTGCTTGACATCGAATATATGACGCTTTACTAATTCAATCGAACTCTCAATTTGTGTAAACATTAGACGATAAAAATGAATGCAGGCAGTCAAAGTCATTTTTTTCATCATAACACAGTAATAAGAATCAACGCGTTCAAACCGTCGATTCAGATTTTGGTGCTACTTTTGGAAAACCAATTATTTTCGTTTAAGCGATATCAATCATTATCATTTTATTTTTTAAACTTCAAATGCCATCCTTGCCAGATTTTAGCTTAAATTAATTCCCATCAAGATAATAACAACCATTAACATCAAAACTATTGACTCTACGCGCATTTACATTTTTTTAAATCCGCGCATATATTTTTAAACAATCTGGTTATCCACTTACACGCCCTGTGACAAACAGAGTGTCGAACATGTCCAGAAGTTCCTTGACCTTCTCAGAGTAAGCATGTCCGTCTTGGCCTCGTGTCTCCTCCCTCATAGCTCCATTCTCTAACTCACGAATTGCCGTCTGTTTGATGAAGCCCATGCCCTCCCACACCTGTTTAATTCCAGTTTGATCATTCATAATCCAGTTTGATCAAATATATAATCGAAACAAGGGTAACCGGTTGCTGTGCAAATAGCACAGAATGTTCCGATCATATTTAAAAAAACGAAAGATTTTTTTAACGTTTCTTCAAATTAGTGTCAATTTTAGAGTGGGGTGTGATCGCGTAGAAAATTAGTGAATTAAGCATGTTCGACAATATTTGCATTCAAAAAAATTAATAAAGAATAAAATGAAAAAAAAAAACGTTGAAAAAAAATTTCAAATTTTTTGCACGATATTTTAAATTTTAATGAGCTTTTCAGCCGATTAAGCGCTAAGCATCCAAAACTAGTTTTCTTCATAATTAAAATTTTCTTCATAATTAAAATAATTAAACTAGTTTTTCTCGACACTGGGAAAATTTTTTAATGTCGTTCAAACTATGACTGAAAAGGCTTTAAAATGATATATCACACGACCCATTCCGATGATTATTTGGGGTATCTGATTTTGCGTGGAAAAAAAAAGAAAAAACTAAAACACAACCGAACACAAGTTCTTCCCCATTTTCAAATGATCGGAACGAATACGTAAACATGACACACCAACATTGGAAGCATTTTCATCAAAACAATCAAACTTTTGTTCTAATATTAAACAAACACATCGCTGTCCTTTAGATAATGTTTTACTTCGAGACATTTATCTCAATTCTACTTCGTGGCCCTTTCCAGTTTATTGTTAATATTTCTAGAAATTATTTTCTATCAAAATTTTCCTTGCCTGATCGGGAGGTAAGAATGCAAGTGCTACCAGCTCACAGCAGATGAGTCTGAACGTCTCCGACTGCTGACACAAACCCGTCAGTTCCAGAGTCTGGATACTATGCCATACAAACTGACTCAAATGATAAAACTTCCCCTCGTGCGCAAAATCATTGCCGAACAATCGCTTAACGGCATCAACGCAATTCACGTTGTAACCCAAAATAAATTTGATTGGGTTTAATCGTAAGCTTAGGTCCTGGCACTTGCTAAGGATCACCGTAAAAATTTCCTCAAAAATATCCGGAGAATCACCGGCTGCAAAAGCGTAAACCAAAGGAATCATCTCTTCGCCTAAGTCTGTCATTAGAATGACCAGATATTTGAATAATGAAGGTGCCAAAGATGGACTAATATCCATGTACAGCCTTGTTTGTGAAGCCAAGTATCCCAGCTGCTCGTCTGTTGCGAAAACAAGTAGCCGACTCTGACCTGAGCTGCGATTGTCGTACAGCAGAAACCTCTTTGGCGTGGCCTCTTTAGTCATGGACCAGATTCCATCTATGTTCACCTCTTCAAGAACACTTGGTTCCATTGGAAGCTCTTCTGCTGCAGTGTCCAAGAACAGAAGACCGTCATCCAGAAAACCAGATGCTGCTCCACTTCCACTTGGCTCTAACTTCATATTAACTAGTTCTGCACCTGTAACTTCATTAGAATGTGCATTTGCCGGTTTGCTTTTACTCGAAGATTTCTCTTTTGGTTTGTATGCCTCTGAGGCTTTGCTTTTAATTGCAGCTTTGGCTTTAACTTGGCGAACCTCGGCAGGACTTGGAGCATGATTGTGATGATTGACATCTCTCAACAAATCCATCGACAAACTGCTTCTCACTTTACCTCTACAACCCATACCATGTTCCCTGCATACCCAGTATATACTGTGCGCACTGGCTTTGTTCAGCGAATAGACGTATCCTCCGTAACACAGTGCTCTGGCGCCTTTCTCTGTAACTACAATCTCCGGCCGGAAGGGGTCATAGTCGGTCAAATAGGTGTCTACAAAATCGTCTTCCGGGAATAGGCTCCCGGCAATATTTCCAGAAGCAGCAATAGTAGTACTTCCTTCTAAGGTATCAACAGATCCGCCCTCGGTTCCCCGCAGCAGCTGTCTCAAAAAATCAGCCTCCGATCTATCCATTTTGAGTCTGTCACATTCTATTTTAAACTGAAATTCAAACAAAAAAACTAGACCATTTTTAACTTAACCAGCCTTATCTAAAACAGCTTAGATAAAGGTTGAACTTTTCAGTTTTAAAAAAATAATAATTTCAAATTCTTCTTCAAATCCTAATAAATTGTTTTAGTCTGATAAAAATCAGTTCAAATATCAAGAAAGATTACAGGAACATGAAGAGTAGATACAGATTTAAACCAAGCACCACGTTAGAGGATATTGATTAGTTATAATTCGCCACTTTCACGGCGAGGACGAATCAAACAACCATCTCATCGCTTGAAAGATTTTTTTTTCAGCCAATTCTCGCAGTCAAATAATGATCCAGCTTTGACGCAAATGCCTCAAATGAAAAGTTGTGTTCCACTCTTTTCTTTCCTTCATCTCCCATTTTAGAAATCATTTTCTCTTCGTCTTTATTCGCGTCTCCCTTTTCAGCTTCATCACCACACCTCGCCAGAAGCACTTTTTCCACAGACTGGGCAAAACTTTTCGGATCCGGTTCACTAAGGTACCCAGTGACACCGTCTAGAATCGTTTCCAGAGGTCCTCCTGAGTTCACTGCTACAACTGGCGTCCGCATGTACATGGCTTCAACTGGCACTATCCCAAAATGCTCACCACTCGGCGTGTACAACAGCACCGAAGCTAGGTCAAGAAGTCTCAACTTCTCAATGTGAGAAGGGGACTTGAGAAAATGAACTTTGTCGTCGCTGTTTATATTTTCGACGTCACTAAGACCATCAGCTAAAAAGTTGTACGAATGCGCAAGATTCCACAATTCTTCATAATGGTCCACATTTTCAGCCACTCTACTGTCATACCCACCTGCAAAAATACAAAATAATAACAAGGATAGCCGGGTACTGTGCAAAAAGCACAGAATGTTCCGACCATAGTCTTACAAAAAATACAAACAAATAAACTAGAGCTGAGGCATATTCGACAGTCATAGTAAAATAAGCAAATTACAAAACAATTTTTGTAGAAAAATGACTAGAAAAACAAAAAACCAAAAAAAAAATTCAAACTTTTTTGCTTGAATTGTTGACGTTTCTGTTTCCGAAAAGGCGCTGAAATACTAAAAAAAAACTAACTTTAGCTGAGTAAAACTAAGTTTTTACCGCTTAAATTAAGCAATTGTAAGCCTGCTCGCTCACTCGAAATTAGACAAAAAATCAAAAATTTCAAATTGGTTTTTCCCGACACTGGAAATGTTTTTTGATATGTCGTTCGAATCAGGACTGAAAGAGCTTAAAATGATATATTACTCAACTCTCTTCGATAATTATTTGTGGTAGCTGATTTTGCTTGGAAAAAAACTAAAACACACCCGAATACAAAGTTCCTCTCCATGTTTCAAATGGTCGGAACAATAACAAAACAATTTTGATTCTAGCAAAAAAATCATCGAGATCACACACTCCAACATTAGGCTAATAAATTTATATTTTGAAAAAAAAACATCAAAATTACAGCAAAACTTCTCCAAATTGAACTTACAGCATAAGAAAAAACATAGCAAACAGACAGTTGGACACAGAGGCGAAAGTGAGCTTCCCACCACTTGCGATACAAAAACGAGTGACTGTTATAAAAATCTAATGGAAATAAAAATTGAAAAAAAAAACATGTAAAAAACGTTTTTATCAAGAAAAGTTAAAAGAATCGCAAAAAAGGCCAAAAACGATCCCGAAAAAAAACAATCTGCATCAGAAAAAAATTTTAAATGAGCTTTCGGAAAAATAGAAAAAAAAAGCTGAACTTCCAACAAGTCTTTTCTGCAAGAACTAATCCGGCAAAAATAAGCAGACAGACAAAAATCTAAGATAGCCAAAAACTTTCAGTCTGCAAAAAAAACAGATCCCGACTGGAATCAAACTCCCCGGCTTTGTCGTCAAACAGGGGTACTAGAGCAACTTAGACAGGTCGCATTGATGTAGTCCAAGCCTCAGGAGATGAGTCTTGTGAAGATAGTTAATTACGGGAAAAAGTATCGTAACCGATAAGAACACCCTTGCTTATCGCAAGGGTATCGTCCCCGATTTAAGAGACAGCACTTTTTGGTTTTCCATTTCTTTTTGGAATTGATAATTTTTCCAGAAAACTTCAGCGGAAGATTAAAATGGAAAAAATTTAAGGTTTGCACGATGATTGTACGTTCACATTCATCTATTCAAATGATTTCAGATTGTATTTATAGACACTGGTCCTAAAAATAACACTAGGTTCGCTGTAACTGCAATCAAATTTTTTTTCAATTCCAGAAAAAGAAACATTAGTGGCTGGCTTATTTGAAGCTATTTATGGTCCTCCCCTCAGACAAAAGTTAACTGTCGTTTGTAGAGAATCTATTGAGTCTAACACAAGTAAGCAGGAAAAAACACTGACTCCAAAAAAATGAGAAATCTGATAAGAAAATTCCATTTTTGAAGTTAGAAGTCGATCAAGTTTTTCGTGACCTTTACATTTACACTTTCGCTAGTGGATTTTGCTTTGCTTTTAACAAAGGGAATGAACTTAAAATAACTCGAAAGTCAAACCAAGAAAAGTCAAACTTGAGCTTGCCTTGCTTTTAACAAAAGAAATGAACTGAAAATAAACCAAAAGTCAAACCGCGAAAAGCCAAAATTGAGCCTGAAAAAAATCTTAAGGCATTTCATGAAAAAAATATCATAACCTATAGGAGAGCCTAAACAATTTTCATTGAATCTTACAATTAGAGTTGGTAGAATTATTACCAACATGGAAAGAAATTTTAGAAAAAAATATCGCTAAATTTAAATACTACCATGCTCAAAATGTTCTGTTGCAGTAAAGTTCCACACAAAGGCGGAGCTGCGCATTGCAATCACAAACGAGAACACGGCAAAAGCAGCTCTAAAAAGTCAATAAGAAAAAGTAGAAGTAAGCCTCGAATTAGTAAAAAAAAATTCTGCTGCATCTCGGATTCGATCTGCCACCGAGAGATTATGAGTCTCACGTAATAGCCACTCAGCTACGGACGCTTAATAAATCATAAACACTAGCCACAAACAAAGCAGAGAACATATGCTATGAAATTTATAATCCTACAGATCGTCATTATAGCAAACGTGCCACAAATCAAAGAACATTTTTAATGAACACTTATATTTGCAAGTTAGCTTAGAAAAGGTTTCGTACTAATACACTGCACTCGCAAGCTCGCTAATTGAAGAAAAATATCAACTTTTGAGTTTCAAAACAAATAGATGGCCTTAAGTTCTTTGAATTTCTAGAGCAATTTATGTGACACTTTTTTGATAAAAATTAGCCCAATTTGAGAAAACTGGATCAATAGTAATTTTTTTATTTTGCTAGGAAATCTGATAATTAAATTCTATTTCTAAATTAGAAGACAATCACGTTTTTCGTGACCATTAGACTTTTGCTGTTCAATAGGGGAGTTTGCCTTCCTCTTAACAAAAGAAATGAACTGAACTTAAAAAGAAATCGAAAGTCAAACGCAAAAGAAGTAAAATATGCGCCTGAACCTTTCCTAAAAAAAACGAAAAAAAATCACCGCCTATATAAGAAACTGAACTACATTCATTGACTATAACAAACCCCTCAAAATGGTAGGTTACCTGCAATTATGAGGTGTATCTTGTCTCTCAAATCCTTCGGTAGCCTCTCACTTTCTCGCAACTGGGCCAAAGAGTCGATTGCGAGTGCTATATTCTTCTTTCGCTCAAACCTATCAAAATTATTAAACATAAAACTTTTCAGAAAATATACTTGAAATGATTGTAAAGTTTTGCAATATTAAAACAGAATAAAGAACTTACATCGATGAAAAACTGTATACTATTACTTTAATTCCTTTGCTTGTTTTAATTACTGCAAACAGAAAACTGGAACAACAGAACGGTAGCAACCGACGTAACCATTTATTTCGATTTTTTAAACTTGCTTTTAACATTATCTGTCATTTCCTGGGAAAAGAACAACCCTCCATCTTTGATTAATTTCAACTACATAAAAGTCGGAAAAATTGCAAGAATTTGGATTTGACACCGATTTTTAATCGAAAGTAGCAACCTGTTCAGTGATAGCAGGTATATATCGTTCTTATTGTACCATGGATCCAGGTCGAACCAGTCAGATTGATTGCTGGACTCCAAGGAGTCGAAAGACTCCGTGTGTATGCAGGGGTATAGCACATCTACTGCTTTGTGCTGTAAAGAGGGGAACGTGTCTCTGAAAACTGAAAGAGTGAAGCGACTGTTGACCAGCACCGTGTCAGCCAAACCTGAAAGCATAAAGGAGGTTTACTTATATCATCTAACAGAGACGAGGTTGAACTTCACAAACACAAACCACAACAAGCTAAAATGTCTCAAAAAACCTTCTACTTCTGAATGATGGATGCTTTTGTCTTAAACAAAAATATCAAGTACCGATCTGCTGCCCGCGATTGATTTTCAAACTCCGGGAATAAAACGCTGTATTGCCCGTGACGATTGAAAACGCATAACAGAAGTTTCTCACACACATGTGCGATTTGTGTTGATAACTTGGATATTGTGTTGATAACTCACATAAGCACCGCTTGTTAAAAAAACTGAAAAAAAAAGCATCAACAAAGTAGAGTTACATTGCCGCAAGGCAAAAAGAATCTTAACATTTCGATGTCTCAGATTGATATGAATGAAAATGGTAGACTAACCAGTAGTAAACTGCTCAAGTGCATCTATAGGCGCTCTATATATTCTTTTCAACATCGTCTTTCTGGCCGTCAAAAGCATATCTGGAAAGTGACAATAGAACACTATTTTGGCCTTCCTGCTCATCCGAAGCACTGGAATGCATGCCGATATTTGGTCACAAATGAAGACGTCGTGAGTGAATGGAGAGAAGAGGACTATGTAGAATGCGAGGTATATCATTCTGAGATAGGCACACACAGCAGCACATCTGCCACCAAACAAACTCCTCGGAAGCCAGTCGCCTGAAGTAGACATGTTTTTTTTTTTAATTTCGTCAGTTGCGCAAATACACTTTCGTCAACTTAGTGCTTTTGGGCTAATCAATTTCGCTTGCTTCAAAAATTCTATTGAGATTTCTTCGCAATCTGCCCTGGCAAAAATCGAAGATCCATGCGTGTATTACTTCAAAGTAATCGATGTACAAATTTTTAAAAGCTATACAATCTATTCATTGAAAAAAGGTTCCATGTGGATACAGCTAACACGTAAACTCGTATGTAGTCATCACTATGAAATCGGATCTCTTTAACTATATCCCCCCTCGGGTAAGTAGTAACAAATATCCCCCCTCTAACGAAATAAATCAACGGTTAAGCATATGAAAATTTTAAATCTAGTAACTAATCTCCCCCTTTTGAAAAAGGGGGGTTATAGTTAAAGAGATCCATGTAAGCAACTAAATACAGTCTTTATAGTAATTTCGACTGCTCACCTTTGCACACAACCTGCATTTGTTTTGTTTCATCGAAGCAGTGGCTGGGGTCATAATGGGAAGTGTAGATGACGAAGGGGTGGTTGAGAGACCGAAGAGCAAGGGCAGAGTCCACTAGCCATCTCTCTGCACCCCCGATTCCAAGATCAGGGTGCACGAAGGCTACACGCACCATAATATTTCACTTATACCACAGGAAAAGCAAACACGTTGATTTATTTCAACTTCAATCCAGGCACTGATTCATCCAAGATGTATCAAGGATCAACTTGTATCGGTTGTATTAAGGATCAACTTGTAGCAACTTGATATTGATTTAGAATTTTATTTAAATCACACCACCGTAATCTGAAAAATAATTAAATCAAAATTGCACAGTTCTTAAATTGTTTACCATTATTACACTTCTGGGACAAAGAAGTTCCATTTTTTCCACGCTTCTACCGTGTTCTCTACAACTAATAGAAGTAAACGGTTGAAATTTTGACTGATAATGGACGAGAAACTTTCTCGTAGAAAATAGCCGCCGCGACTCAGCTAAAAAAAACGTACTTGCGAAACTTTCTCAAGATTTTTCAAAAACTATTCCCATCAGATGTTCATTGAGACCACGTTCATTGATATCAAGTAACTACCTGCTAGGAAAAGTTTTAAGCCGCTGAAGAGGAAGCCGGTCACTAACATTATTGCATTTGAATTTTGCAAACAAAAAGTTTCACTAAAACTTTGATTTTAGTATCAGAATATCAGCATTTTTTTAGTTAAGTTAAGTTAAGACCCTTTTTATCCACGAGGGAAAGGACCAGCATACGAGCTGTACAGCTTATCACGGCGAACCGCTGTTGTGCCCCTGCTTAAGAACTACATGCACTTATTTTTGTGGTTTTTCACGTCTGGGTAATGTTGCCTCACCCGCAAGCAACGAGCACGGATCATGGGGCGCCTTGTACATCCGACCTTTCGATTGAGAGGCGGAGACGTAACCACTTCACCACCGCGTCCCAAAAAAGATCGCCCCATAAAAATCCCAGAAAAGTTGTCAATCCTGTTTGGGGAAAACGGGAAACAGTATGCTCATTAGCTGCAGGTTTTAACATAGCGCTAAAACCACAGCCTGTTCTATTCACAAGTCAAAAGAAAAGTTTGAAAAAAGATTTACTTGTTTTTTAAAGCCATGTAGAAAGGGTAATTTTTAGCACTCTCCAAAAAAGAGAAAATAGGACAAGGATAGCCTGTTACTGTGCAAGTAGCTCAGAATGTTCCGACCATAGTCTTTAGAAAACTACGGTGGTTAAAAAGGTTCTTTTTTCAAATTAGTGTAGTTTTTTTTGCTTGATGTGATAAAAGGATCTGACGTAAAATTATACATTAGGCATACAATTTGAGCATCTGACATAAAAAATGGGACAAAAATTTTTGTAGAAAAATGACTAAAAATAAAAAAAAATTATTTTTTTTTCAAAATTTAATGCAGAAAATTTTTGAATTTTTTGGTTCCCAAAAAGAAGCTACAAAACTCCAAAAAATAATTTTACTTGCTTAAAATTAATTTTTAATAAGGCCTTAAATTAGGCATACTTCAACTGTTTTAAGCCTGCTCGCTTGCTTTATTCGCTCAAATTAAGATCAAAAATTCTAAACCGGTTTTTCTCGACACAAGAAAAAAAATCTGGAATTTTTTTAACGTGGTTCGAACCACGACTGAAAGGTCTTTTATATGATCTATCAATCATCCCAGTCCGATGATTATTTATGGTACCTGATTTTGCGTGTAAACAAAAGAAGAAAAAAACTAAACACACCCGAATACAAAGTTCCTCCCCATTTTCAATGGTCGGAACAAAAACCTCCGCAAAGATGGAGGCACTCAAATTTTAACTGTTTGAGCTCTCTTGCGAAAATTAAACACTCTATTCAACAACTTATTGGTCTGAAATGGTCTTAATTTGCCTTACCTGTGATAAAACTCTGATAATACGTGTTGATATTATAATGACTGCTAAATGTTTCCTTAATTTATGCAGGTAAAATGCGAATCAATCATAAATTATCTTCATAATTATATTGCCCTACTTAAATTCGATGTATTTTTGTACGTAGAAGCTACTCTAAAATCAACTAATAGGAGAATAAGCGGTAAATAAAAGTGAGCCAACACGACAGCGGAGACCATAACACGCTCTCATTCGTCATGGCCAAACTTAGACAATCCATTCAACCAACCGGCTGCATCATGCATAATCAAGTGCAACACATAAAAGCCAGCCCAAAAAACATACCCAAGCTGAATAAAAAAAAGTTTAAAAATCATTCGAAAAATTGCTTGCTTAATGTTTGTCTCGAACCCTGATACAAAAAGGGAAAATACTGAGAAACACAACTGCCAGTATTAAATAAACATTAAAAAACTTATCAAGCGAATACCGAGCAGACAAAGTTTGGGCAGACTGCTGTTGAGCCGAAAAAAAAATCAAAATTGAGCTTTAAAACATTTTGAGCCGAAAAAATGCCTAAAGTTTACGCCTCCCCCACACTAACCCTTCCGTAAGCAGAAAATCAATTTGAAAATTTTGGTGCTTCTAACGACGAATGATCAAGAACTAAACAGAAATGCATCAGCCGAAACCATTCAAACCGAAAAAAAACGAATGAGCGAAAAAAAATAAAACTAAAACACGAGTTGATTTATACCAATAATAAAAATTCGAATGGAACGGCCATTTAAAAGGCAGACATGCTCAAAAATGATCTGTTGCAGGCACTCTATTCTGTTGCTATAAGAACAGCCGAGCTAACTGATTCAACTGATTTTGTTAAGCTAGTTGTTAGCCCGAAAAATGTCTATATTCCAGTTTGATAACGCTTGCTAATCGTACGAGTGAAAACATTTTTCCATAATAACAAAAAAACTAAAACATTCTATCAACAGTTTTATTTTTCCAGCATCAATAGTACAACGAATTCTGGCAACCTACCTTCTGACAGCCTTCTTTTAGTATAACGAGTTAAAACAACCTTCTAGTGCTCAGCGCTCGAAGTGGCCTAGCCAGATAAAAACAAGGCCTTAAAAATCCCTATTCAGAACGTAGAAAGAATTAAGGGAGAGTTTCAGCATCTTCCATTTAAGTTCAAAACATTTGTTTGCAACCTTGGAACTGTGGCTATATGAGAATACCGCTTCTTCGAAGAACCGATCAGCAGAAAACTATACACGGATAACCAGACGAAAGCTAACGCCTCTATATTCAGAATATTTATGTTTTAACCCGCAGGCAAAATCAAAAGAACATAACTTTTTTTTACTTTATGTGAAAAATTAAGCATAGTCAACAGACAGTTGGAAAAGAGTCATGAACGCAAGGAAACAAATAAAAACTGACTTTTTTTGGAAAATCACAACTCTAGCTATTCTAGAATAACTTATGACTGGCATTTTTCGGATAATTAAATTCCATTTTCGAAATCAGAAGTCAATTACTTTTTCGTGAACTTTACACTTTCGCTGTTCGATAGTGAAGTTTGCCTTATTTTTAACAAACGAAATGAACTTAAAACTCATCAAAAGTCAAACCACTAAAAATCAAATTTTAGCGTCAACAAACTTGAAAGACTTTTCCAAAAAAAATTATCATAAAAACCTATTTAAAAGTTTTCACTACGTTCATAACTCGAAAAAATGACAGGACTTTTATGAACTAAGAATAACTGTGCTCCTGTTTCTACACTTTTCTTCTTGGTTCGCATTTTCTGCACAAATGAGCTGTTATAAACTCTTTTCCGAAACAGAAGTTTTCACACTTCGCAAACACTGAAGAAAAATAGACAAAAAGAGCTTTGACCACGTCAAAAGAGAAGTTCAAGAAAACGCAAAAAAATTCTAAAAACAAAAAAAACCTCATACTGTGGATTGAAAAATCAATTTTCCTAGAATCAGTTTGCTTAAACACTAAGTCACAGCGTTTTATACTCAAGTTTCTGGAACAATTTCTGCAATGATCAACTCTGAATGATTCTGGTTAGTATTTCTAATGCTCTTATTAACTCAGATTATATAACATTTGTTTGTACTTCTAAGTTGAAGTTTCGACAAAACGATTTTGCAGAATTTCAGGAGATTAAAAATCACAAAGGTTAGCAAACTTGTCACACAGCGCCTTTGCTTGAACTAACTAATATTACTACTACTAATGCGTTTGTCCGTTTTCCCATTGTGGAGGGGTTGCACGTCCGGAAAGCGCGTAAGCAATTAATAGATGATGGCATTCTGAGTAGCATTCAACCCATCAAATGCAGGGTAACACGTTTTTCCATGCCATTCGATCACGGCAGTCTGTGGATTTGAGGCCTGAAATATTCAGGTTTTGTTTAACACAATCGATCCAGCGTTTTCCCTGGGACTGAAACATGTTCTGTTGATTTTAGCGCATGGTCAATTTCTCTCCGGTCAACATGACCACACCATCGTAGTCGCGCCCGCACTTGTAGCTTGTCCAGATCAATAACACCTGTCATTTTAATTACTGTTTCGTTGGTATTTCTGTCTTTATAAGTGTCTCACGAGCAGCTTTCATATCTGAGTTTTCAAGAGAGCTGAATGTTGCCTTGGTCTGCGCCCAAGTTTCAGAGCAGTACATCAGATTTGACCGGACACAAGCTCCGTATATATGACACCTTGTAATCAAGTCAATATCTTTATTCAGCAGTAGAGGCGCAATTTACCGCCATTTCTTCCAGAAAGCTGCTATTCTGACCGATGATGCACTTATTGCGTAACTTTCAACGGAAATCATATCACCCAGATAGCAGAACTCTTTGACAGTACTCAGGGTTTCAATTTGATTAATCGGTAGAGTAGCATTCTCATTTGAGTGATAACTGGAAGGATTATTTCATGTTGTACAAACATAAATAGTATTATGATTAGGTATTTTCCTCAAGCTACTGCACTTTTAATGCACCCATTGATTACAAGAATTGCTTGAACTAACTTCATTCATTTCTCATTTTAGACAAAAAGTCTTTTACAGACAGAATAAACTCATCACAAAAATTATTTAAAAAAAACGAAATGAAAACGCGAATGCTACTTACTGTTAGCCTAAAGACATATCGAGAAAAAACACAAAAAAACAAGGGTAACCGGCTGCTTAGCAAGAATCACATGCTATTCCGACCACGGTGACATAAATAAACGAAATTAAAAAAATATGGTAAAATTTATTCTCGAGGCGTTTTCAGACGGGTCAAATAGATGAAAATCTGCAGATGCTGTAGATTATGGCAAAAATATTAGATTTAGATAGTGAAAAAGCATCATTTGTCCAGCTTTAGCCCAGAGGAGGAGGAGCCTGAGGGATGAAGAGGATCCAAAAAATTAAGGTCAATTTCAAGAACTTTTTATTTAAAAAGTTGATAATGGAAAAGTTAATACGTGTAAATAATCATGTAGGGGGCTATAACCCAACATACTCGTCGTTTTTGATGCTGCCTTAATTTGCAGATTGTCTAGCTTTCAGTTTTTAACGCTTTTGACTTAAATACATGTAGAATTAAATGACCAGAGACTGGTTGTTCATGCAATTTGACGAGAATCAAGTTTCTCTGTGCGACTAGATACCGAATTTACAACTTTTCGTGTGTTTATCGATTCCTTTCTTGACAAATGACATAAGTTAAGTTCAAAGAAAACAGTCACTGATCAATTGAACTTACCATGGATTCAGTCAATTGTATTAAAATAGAAGTTTCAATGCACTTTGCTTTGTTCATGCCATTTGATTCGAATTAAACTTCACCGTGCGACTAGACACAATTTAAAATCTTTTCGTTTGTTCATGACTTGCTTTAAGAAAAGAAAGAAAATCCCGTGCCTATTCATTTCTTTTCAGCTGGCATGAACCAAGTTCAATGAAAACTCTGATCGGTTTAACTTCAATAGATAGGGTGCATCAAGATAACAATTAAGTTTGGACAACCTGCAAATTTATACTCAATCTAAAAAGTAGGCATTTTAAAAAAGTTTTATGAATGCTTTGCTTTCCAGATTTGCGAAAGCAATACATGATGCGTGCATTGCGCACGAGACAGAAAGTGCTTATCAATAAAAAAGACTTACTCTGGATATACATAGATCTGCCTAATGCTTGTACACAAAAAATGTACGACGTAAATTACTAAAAGAGGCGAAGCTTCGCACCACTTGCGATTCGATTCAACACAAACAGCATGGCAAACCAGCAGACAAAAAGTGAAACGAAAATCCCTCAGCCAGAAAAAAAGTTCTGAGACGTCGAGAAAAGCTTAATCTACCCAAATTTTCATATCTTTGATTTGAATAAAGCTCACTTTAAAAAAACAATCCAAAAATACAAATGAAAATTTTTGATCAGGCACCCGTTGAGTAAAGAAGTTTATCACAAAAAAAAACTTTTGAAATTTCAAAAATATTAAATTACCACCTCAAAACACCAACACGCGAATGTATAATGTTTCGCTCATTCAACGATGGAGTATGATTCAACTAAGCCGGTTAGATATCAACTGAGATAACTTTTAGGCCGGGTAAAAAAATGAAAAAAAAAAAAAAAAAAAAAAAAAACTAAATTATACCGAACCAGAAAAACGAAACACCGGTTCAAGAAAAACGAAAACATAAGTCTTTGCTGTCTCAAGCAGGTGTGTTACCTCTACGCCAGATGTGCTGGATGGTTGATTGATTTTGAATTTATTATGAAGCAAGATGAAATATCTGCGAAATCTTGAACAATGTTGGTAATGGGGGAAAAAGTCTAGTACCAGGTTGCAACAACATTGCTTATCGCAAGGTGATAAATGCGAAACAAACATGGCTAACATTGAAAAATGATATGCAAAGGTGTTAGACTCATCGCTGCTCTTAAAACTATTTCAATAGTGTTGTGGTGAAATCCTTTCGAGTTGTGTTCTACATTTCCTAGAGTATAGTATGTAAAAAGCGTTATGAAATAAGTTTAGTTAAGTTATCTACATCTTACATGATATTCTTGCTAGCACGAGTGGATGTGGAATCGAAACAAATCCAAGCAAATCAGTCAAATCAAACAAACGATGAAAGTAATGTTTATTTTATGTTCTGTTCTTTCTACCACACAATTTCTCTCGCTTTTTTCCTTTTCCGAAACTTTGACGCTTTTCATATTCAATTAGTTCTTCTAATTTATTGCTTCTTATCTTTCGCGCCCTCTGATTGAGCTTGCGGTGGGATAAACTTAGCCAAGGGATCCCTGATAACCGGAGGCAATTTCTTGAAATTCTCAAGCAACTTCGGTTTTAGATTCGACTGCCAAAAGTGGTTTCCTCTCGCGTAGGCCTTCGACACTGTCGCTCGACATATTACGTGGATCTGTTTTTGTCGTCTGTCGTAGATTGGAGTTAGGAACAGGAGGACACACAAGGCAATGGTGAGGAGTGAGAGGAGGTTGAGGGATGCTCCCACGTATGTTAGCATGTACATCAGCACTACGGCTTGCAGCGTCAGTTTCAAGTCGTGGAAGAGAAGCACTGAAAATAACTAGTAGTTAAAAGAACTCACAAAACAATTTTTTTTATTATTGTTCCGACCACCCATGTTAGTATTTACTATACGAGCATTTAACACACCGTTCATAAAATTTTTAGCCACTCAATACAGTGCTGATTTAAATTAACCGGACAAAACTGTATTAAATTATTTAAATTAACCGGTTTAATCTAATTGGGATAAGATTAAACATACAGTGAACAGATCAAAAGTAGCTTAGAGTTTCACCAGAGTTATCATTGTGCATGTTTTTGCATCATCATGTTTTTTGTTAATTGATGACAAAGTCATATCGAAAGAAGCCTCTTTCACAGCCCAAAAACGTTTGAGCATGGTTTACAGGAAACTTGGGCACAAAACATAAAATTTATTTTTAAGCAAAGTTTTTGAGTTTTGTAAAGTAAAATTGACCTTTTTTGACTAACAAGCAACTTTCTTTTATAAGGATTTTTTACTCTTATAGAACTTTGTTGGGCTGTGTAAGAGGCTTCATTTGTTAAAAATTTGCTCATCAATTAACCTTGGTAGTTTTAGCGTAATTCTTGATAAACCAAATTGACCCATTTTTGGGCTAATCTTTTGGTTCCGAATTTTGCAAGGTGAAATTCTAAGCAACTTTTGTTCTCTTCACTTTTTTCTAATCTTAACCCAATTAAAAAAACGCATTTAAACTTAATTTGTTGTTCGTTTTGTCCGGTTAATTTAAATCAGCACTATCATATACACATTAAAACTGAGTGAAAAATTGTTGGGAAACATCAATCATTTTCTGTTGCCTCAGACAGAAGTAAAAATTAATCATGTCATAGTAATAGTTTAATATGATCGATTACATGGATGATGTCCTTCCTGAACTAATAGAAACCCCCTAAAATTGATCATCTCAACAGCTGGACTGATAGCAGGCTAAAAATGACGCTAAAAGCACGCTAAAAGCAAGAAAATTGACTCCGAAAACTGATTAAAAAAATTGCTCACCCTTGCGACACAGCTGGAGAGTCGATTGCAGAGGTGGACTGATCCAGTGTGCGAGTTGCTCTATTTTGTCCTTGGTTAGAGATATGTCCTTGTTTAGCCAGTGTTGCAACACAGGGTGTAAGTTAGGTTGGTCGGAAGAAGTCAGGGTTGCCTAAAGAAAACAATATAAATTACATTACACTGGGGAGTTTATTTCATACAGGAGAATTAAAGAGCTATTACAACACAATTATCACTTGACCACCAAATCAAGTTCAGATTTTTCACATTCAAAACAATTTGAATGGTTGAGCCTTAAAAATCAAAAACTGAATGAAACCATCGACAATGAACGAATAACTCTGAACAGAGCAAACAGACCGTTGAAGAAGTGCTAATCATGAACAAATAATTTTTTTCGCTTTATTAAATTTCGTAACTATGATTTGGTCTATCACAAATGGTGAACTTAACCGACCTGAAGTGACGAGTAGATTCTGAGCAGCCAAACTGCAAATAGTGTCAACAGGCAGCAGTAGGCGAACACAGATAAGAACGACATTGTCTGCAAACTCACAAGGAGACAGAGAGTCGAAACACTCCATACACAAGATACTTTCAAGTTGTCCCAGAGCAGCACAGAAACTGCAGAATCAGACACTCCCCACTCACGTAGGGTATCTCGCACACTGACCAAATGTAAGTCCTCGTAGGCAACACTGACACTCACATCCTCAACACCGACACCGCTTTTACAAGCATCAGCAGATGCTTCCGCTTTCACAACCCCCGGAAAGCTTCCCAATGAGTCCGCGAAGTCCTCGGAAGATTCCGTCTCTTGTTTGATATCATGACCACCTTCACGTTTCACTCCGTTCTCAGTAGGTGTGGTATCAAAACTTTCCTTTCCAAAATCGCGCTCCCCATTGGTGCTCACATCGCCTCCCTCTTGTTTCTCAACATGGGCTGGCTGGGGAAACCGCATATTGTCGTCATCGAGAACTTCTTCGTCGCTGCTGCCATCACCAACTATTTCAGGAGGTCCTTCAAAGTCAGCCATATTCAGAACTGAAAAGTATTCTTTGGATAAATATTTGAATCCCTTGAAACGACTCTAATGTAGGTCACTATGCCGATAAAATAGAAGCCGAAATCGTCAGAAAGCCTGCCATGATTTTTTGACCATGCGTAACTATGATCCATACAACAAATATCCCTCTGTTCATAAGACTTGTTTGCATAATTAGTGTGACAATAAACAAAGACGAGACAGATGACGAGACAACACCAAATAAAGGAGAAAGAGATGTAAACAAAAAGAAAAAAACAGGGCTCAAGTTTTTTTGGCTGGAGTTGTAGTTCTCACTCATAAAGCGGAAAACTCATTACATTATACTGCCAACACAATGCAGCAAGTCAACACTACTTTCTGTGAGTTGGATTGGAAACAAAAATTAATTTTTAATATAACACTATGCTCGCAAGCTCGCTAGAGTAAAAAATGTTCTCAGACAAATATCTTGTCGCATATTCTAAAGGTTTTCCAAAGAAAAACTCAATGAAGCTTTATGGGCACTTAGAAGGAGTGCCCTGAACTATGCAGCTCGAGAGCTTGTGGGAGAACCCTAAGGAAGCTGCCAAATATATACAGCTAATCACATAACCTCACATAACGGCATGTTTCCCTCCGTTCTCCCCACGAACTAAAAACTGGCTGTTTAAACGTGGCATGTAGTCACACTCAGTTATCAAAACGCTCAAAACTTGCCATTAGAATGGGTTCTACAGTCTACTTTCTAACCCCACTCTGGAGCGTGCTAAAGACAGGATGCAAAAATACAAGCACGACGCTTTCACTGGAAAAACTGGTTCTCCTTCTTTGTCCTTTTTGCCGTTTGAGACTGCGGTGATAAACTTGACCAGAAGACCTCGCCATGAACAGATATCATCTAAAATTTCTCTTTCAAACATAATGGATCTCTCCAATTCAATCGGAAGCTCAAAACAGGTATTGGTGTATCTACAACAAAAACAAAACAACAAGGAACCTGCAGCATCCTCGTCTTTTCAGATTAAAAATAAGCTATTTGGTTTCATAAATTTCAATAAATAAATGAACATTACTTTAAAATCTATATCGATGGATGTACAAAATAGAATCTCTTTCGCAGCGTGCTCAGAATTTCTGGCATCTGTCCAAAGGTTTGATTTTCACTTAGTTCATTGGAGCCGCTAGACAGTTTCATGGATGACACATAGAAAGAAACTTCCGTCATCAATTCTGCCAGGTGCATTTTGGACGCATGCTGCAACAGCAACCCGCATAAAACATTCGCGAACCAAGATCCTTTGTCACGCAGTCCGAAAACTGTACAATGTCTCTGACAAGCGTAGCATACAAAACAGTCACCGCTCTTTGGAACCGATTGACACTTGTCTAAGCTAGATCCAGGCAGATGATCAGTTTTAGAAACTTCCGATATTTTTGTATCGCCACTACTTGTGGATTCATGAAATGTTTGTTTCTTGTCTTTTTTGTGCATTGACAGAGAGCTTGCATCAGCGCTTACTGTGGTGTTTACTTTCAATTCGGGTCTCGTACCACGCGAAGACAAGAAGAAGAAGAGTTTAGGACGTCCCTGTAGATACACACAATCCTGGACTTTACGCCTCATGAATGATAAGCTCACAGCTTGACCATCTACGCCACAAACTAAGTCATTTTCGTCACCAAACGCCAGAACAAAAAGTATAAAGTTAGCCATATGTTCCTCTTCACATTTCGCAAGATGCCATTCTAATGTCTTCGCGAAACTTTGAGCAGTTAAATCAGTCTCAACAGAGGTTTTGTAGTTCAGTCGCTGCAAAGATAACTGAATTAAGTGACTATCTTTGTCCGTTCTGGACATTCGAAGAAAACTTGAGTAGTCTCTTATATCAATGATAAGAACATAACCACTCTTTCCTCCCTTGGAAGGGTTTAGCGGGTAATAATGATACAGAGGTAACTGATGGTCTCCTGTCAGAAAGTCTAAGACTTCAGCATCAGCAGTATCAGTTTCATCGCTACTAGCGAAAAAATTCAAAGACGATAAATCGAAGTTTCCCAGTGCGGCTCGAGTCTGAGCGACATCTTTAATGCCGTCGGCAGATCCAGTTTGCTGAAACTGTAGCATACGCTCAGCCAATTGTGTGTGAAGCATATCTTTCGCAATGATGCGCAGCAGACTCGCGAACAAGTGAAGATATCCTTTAGTATCGTTACTTTTCTGCATCCTGTCTAAATTTTTAAGTAGAAGACTTAAAAGTTTGTCCATTTGTTCAACGCTGCTATTTGATACACCACTTATGATATCCTTTTCTGCCAATGTAATCAAATTTTTACTGTACAGACATGGCAGCAACACTTTCGGCTCTAGGAACAAAAGAGAGTTGAGGTAGGCCCGCAGAACCTCGGTTGGATATTTGTGCTGTCCACTCATTCAGGTCGGGTGGCTACAAATTACTATTTCAGATATCTAAAAAATGGTGCGCGGTCTACGAGCATAGATCTTCAGCAACATTCCGAACCAGCAGCGTACAAATAACTAGCGCATGACTCGCACCTCCGGTGCTTTCAATAGACTGTTGAACGTGAAAAAAAGCTTCCTTAAATCTATACAAAAAAAAAACAAGATATTTAACGCAACCGTTAAAATAAATTGGGTCCATTCACACAGGGTTTTCTATTTCATTTATTAAACTGTTTATTAAGTCAACGGTACTCGTTAAGAAGTATGGTCTCGCCGTTTTTGATGCATCCCATTCAAACCGCTCGTTTAGAAGTTTGAATATTTAAAAATACTCAGAAAACCACTCGAAAAATACCTAGATAACTTCAAGTGGGTGAAGACAAAAGGAAAACTTGAAAGCATTTCGATAGACTTGCCTTTCAATTTCTCTTTAAAATGGAATTATCAAAATCATCAATTCATTGGCAAAACTTAGAAACTACAAATAATTTTTTGTCTGACTTTTTTATGTGACCATTGGTAGTTTTACGCGACCACACTTCAAAATGATGATTTATACGGGAGCCGGACCATACTTCTAAACGAGTACCGAGTCAACTTTTTTTAAAGGTAATCAGAAGGTCAAAAGTATCATAGTAACCGAGGTTACAGTCATGAGTCCCTTCATCATGTATTCCAGTCAAAATCCTAGGAATTTTCTAGATATGGAAGTGATAATGATAAAAGAAGATGTCAAGTGTTTAAGTCCTTTTCATTTAAAATCGATACGGGTTACGCTTCTTCAATAAGAACACGCAACTCGACACGAGATAATATAATATACAAGTGTTACAAGTAAAAAATTTCGTCGAAAGTTATTTTGTCATTTATTGTTCCGAGTACGCAAGCGGCGTTCGCAATCTGTATTGCCAGGGAGATTCTCTGTTTTAAAAAGCTGCCTGCTCTGGGTTCCTCAGTGCATATGCTTAGGTTCTTACAAAGCTTGCTCAAAAAAACTTCTGTGCTGGGGCCGGCCGCGCCCTGAATTTCAAAAGCTGGCGGTTGAAAAAGATATCCATCATTTACAAGATCTTTATATTTGTCAATTTTTCGCTCTTCCGCTTCAGCGGCAGCCGTACCAGGGTTACAAACAGACCCGGCATTAATCCTACAAGGGGCTAAGGAGTCTACTACCGTTACATCCCACAAGAGCTGCTTACCATCAGCCCATGGAACGAGCGTCAAACCGTCTGGTCGCTTCTGATCGGTCCTGTAGAGGTGTCGTGGTTCTAAAACAGACGGAATGTGAGTAGATGATAGACTCTGCTTTATAAGGGCATTCAGGTTTGAATGCCTAGAGAATCTCCCTGCACTTTTGAGGCAAGAAAGACCATGCCAACCATCCTCGGTAACGTCTTTTCCGCACACGCATTTATGCCGTTCGCATATTTTTGATCCTAATCGAAGTCCTGCTTAGGTGTTTTCACTAAATTGGTCATGCCTCCTATACTACTGAAATTCATATAAGAACTTTGAAGTAACTTAAAAAGTTCGCCGGCATACTACGGCTTTTTTCATGAACATTTTAGAATTTTTAAAACCTGAAGATGCACGAAAATGTGCGAAAAAATTTGTTTGAATTTACAATTTTAACGCATTCTCAAATTCATGAACAGTCAAAGTTGTACCATCAATCAGAAATTTAAATAAAAACATAAGTTAACTGAAAAAATTGACAATTAAAGCTGTCATGTCGGAAAAAAACTCAAAAAGCTATAATCGAAGCCAATTTCGCAACTCCTAAGAGTACACTGACTACATCAATAAATTTGATATCCATTTCTGCCAAGTTAATCAAATTTTTACTGTACAGACATGGCAGCAACACTTTCGGCTCTAGGAACAAAAGAGAGTTGAGGTAGGCCCGCAGAACCTCGGTTGGATATTTGTGCTGTCCACACATTCAGGTCGGGTGGCTACAAATTACTATTTCAGATATCTAAAAAATGGTGCGCGGTCTACGAGCATAGATCTTCAGCAACATTCCGAACCAGCAGCGTACAAATAACTAGCGCATGACTCGCACCTCCGGTGCTTTCAATAGACTGTTGAACGTGAAAAAAAGCTTCCTTAAATCTATACAGAAAAAAAACAAGATATTTAACGCAACCGTTAAAATAAATTGGGTCCATTCACACAGGGTTTTCTATTTCATTTATTAAACTGTTTATTAAGTCAACGGTACTCGTTAAGAATATGATCTCGCCGTTTTTGATGCATCCCATTCAAACCGCTCGTTTAGAATCTTCTAGATGTGGAAGTGATAATGATAAAAGAAGATGACAAGTGTTGAATAAAGACACGAGAAAATATAGAATACATGTGTCACAAAAATAAAAAAAATTTCGTCGAAATTTATTTTGTCATTTATTGTTCCGAGTACGGAAGCTGCGTTCGCAATCTGTATTGCCAGGGATATTTGCTGTTTTAAAAAGCTGCCTGCTCTGGGTTCCTCGGTGCATATGCTTAGGTTCTTACAAAGCTTGTTCAATAAATTTCTGTGCTGAGGCCGGCCGCGCCCTGAATCTCAAAAATTAGCGGTTGAAAAGGATATCCGTCATCTACAAGATCTTTATACTTGTCATTTTTTCGCTCTTCCGCTTCAGCGGCAGCCGTACCAGGGTTACAAACGGACCCGGCGGTAATCCCGCAAGGAACTAAAGATTCTACCACCGTTACATCCCACAAGAACTGCTTACCAACAGCCCATGGAACGAGCGTCAAATCGCCTGGTCGCTTCTGATCTGTCCTGTAGAGGTGTCGTGGTTCTAAAACAGACGGAATGTGAATAGAAGATAAATTCTGCTTTATAAGGGCATTCAAGTTTGAATGCCTAGAGAATCTCCCTGCACTTTTGAGGCAAAAAAGACCATACCAACCATACTCGGTAACGTTTTTTCCGCACACGCATTTATGCCGTTCGCATATTTTTGAGCCTAATCGAAGTCCTACCGCAATTCTGAGTTTTTGGTTCGACAGTTTTAACCTTAAATTTGTAACATTCGCCCGGAAGATACATATCGACGGATAACAAAACTAAGTCTTAAGACGACTGGCTAGCGTCTAAACAGAGCTTTGCATGTTTTTCACCGTCTCTACCAAGCCAGTACTTTTCGGTGGTCTTTTCCAACATCGGGTCGACAAAAACGTTACTGCTCTCCGGCTTCGACCAGAACGCTCAAATTAACTGAATTACATGCAAAAATAGTGAGCTCATGGCTGGGTCTCAGTATCCCCAGACCACGAGGTCACTCCTAAAAACAGGGCTACTACTTATTATATTACTATTGTTTTTGTTCAGTAGATTAAAACCATCATCTCCATCGAAGATGGATCAACCCTTTCCCACCCCAACTCTTAGCACCTCATCCTTGTCAAAACTAATCCAAATATCAATTAAATTCAAGTCAGGACATGACAGGATGCTAAAAGTTCATATGAGTCAATAAAAGTTTTCCGTCCCGAGACCCTTCCGGATTCTTGAATCCGGTGAATCAAGCTCCTTAAGTTCGATTTCACGACAACACGGAAGGCTGGTTTCTTACCCTTCACCGTTGTTCGCAACGGCCTTGCAACTATTGTAGCAGCACAATAGTTGCAACTCGGAACGTTCTCTGCAATCTGCTGCTGTTTTTCTCCAATTTCGACTTCTTCAATTTCGATAAAGTTGTTCTCGTCAGCGCAACTAATGTTGTTGTTTTTCTCTCGTTTCTTGTTAAAATGGCCGTTTCAGCATTTCTCAGAAATGTGACGTCATCATTCGAATTTTTGAAATTTTAAAATACTAGAATATTCCAGCCTTCACCGTTTGGCTAAACGTTCCAATAACGCCCTTAGTTCTTAAAAACCACCAATCCGGAAGGCTTACTGCTAAAATTCCGAATTCTGCAGAGATTGCATTTTTGACATTCTGGTCGAATGTCACATACTCCCCGGACAGTCCGGTCAATGTCCTCATTGAATCGCGCAATGTTCTAAATGGTTACAGTGTCATCGAACAGAATTTACAAAATGCACGAAATTACTTTTATCTACGTCACATCGACTCACTGCAGAATATAAATGGCATCATACTACATCACTATAGCCTTCAAATTCCTTCATTAATCTGCACATTGAGGATATGACTTAAGATAAAACATTTTTTCTGACTTCCAGTGTCAATGTCCCGATTAGAACTTTTTCTCCTAGATTTAAAAGGTGTTGGCTTGCAGGACAGTCCTGCCAACCAACAAGCTAAAATTATCCCACTATGCTCCTTCCCTTCGCTTGTTTATTGTCCTGAATATTAAAACTAAGAAACTTTGTGGTTAGAAAGAACAATGAAACAATCTCCCTCTTCGAGAGATTACTCAAGCCTTCCACATCACCACAAAGTGATCAGTCTTCCTAAGTGATTAAAAACAATCATGCAGGCTGGAATATTTAAATATACTCTTCCCTCAAGCCTTTCTAAATAAATAATAAGTGAGTGTCTCTAAAGCCACTTCAACTAAAATCAAAATGCAAATTTATAAATGCAACAATTTCAAAACTCAACTAAATGTTTCAGTTTTCAATTACAACTTGGTTGCTTGGTTTCTCACTTGAGTTTTTCACACACATTAAACAATTCTGAGTTTTAAGTTTTTCTTCATCACTCCTTTGTTCTCTTCTTTTTTCGTCGTTTAGAAGTTCTAAAACTTCTAAATTCTTCTAATTTTCTTTCTTGTTGCCTCTTGTTTTCTCGACCATTCATCAATGTTCCATTTCTTCCTCCTGTGATACTGACTCCGCACTTTCGGTTTCCGTGTCCTGTAGCACATCATTGGCTATCCTGACGCTGTTGGAAGCCGTCCTCCAACACTTCTGCTCTTCTACCCTCTGTTTACAGCAAGGTAGGGGATCCACGTTGGATTCTCTGTTTCTGCAGAAACTGTTGTGGAGACACAACGTCACGTTTCTCTCCAAATCTTCTTTCAGCATCTCTGCCTTCTCATTTCCACTACGCTCACTCGTCCTGGAAATCCTTTTCACGGCGGTGGTGACTGCATTCTGATGAGTCACGAGAGCTCGCTTGAAAGCTCCTGCCCCAATGTCCAGCTGATATTCACTGTACACCCTGCCGTGCTTCGACATATGCTTTTTCGCATACTCGTACAACCATGCAGTCATGTTGGCTCTGAACCATGGCATCAATCGTTTTCTCGCCCATATCTTCTTCACTTCCATCGGAATGTTTAGAACTTTGCACATTGTCTCAAAAAGATCTAAATGTTTTAGACAATCTAATTTCCGCAATTGTTCTCTCGTCGGTGCCTCCTGTCTATTATTTTCTCTCACATGAGCTTCCATCCATCGTATCGCCATCATAACTCCCACTATCACTATTGTTACGGGCTGTGATGAATCTGGTAAACCCATGGAGAGCAGCTCTCCAGAGTCCCAGATCAACATCAGATTACTACGCTTGGGATACCACCAGGTCTGCAGCAAGCAGTGGCAAGGAAACTCGTCATGTGTCAACATGATGCTCCTCCAATTACGTTTTCCCGAAGCTTCCAGCAATGGTTCCACTTCCATCATCACTCGGTGGATTTCATCATTCTCATCTACTGCATTGTAATCTGTGACAGTTGATCCTCCCTGTTTCTGTTTTTCGAAGTCACTGAAGTTCCCGCTCACATATCCCATGAACTTCTTTCCTAGTATTGACTCCAACTCTTCTTTGGTTCTCTCTGGAATTGCTGAGAACATCTTACATAGTAACTCGTAAGACTTTTTAGACATTCTCGCCAATCTCACACACTTCGGCACTGAGAAGGCTTGATCCACAATCGTTCTTGCACTCTTCACGTCCACAGCTACGAAATGTACAGGATATCTGCTCTTGCACATTGGAGCCAACGTTGAGCCCACCAAATATCGTGCTCCTGATGGTCTACAATAAGTTTCGCTGTGTCTGATGTTCATCTCTGTTTCGATTGCTTCCCTCCATTTTCCTATATACTTCTGCTCAGTCTGCAGAACTCCTGGGAATACTTCTACGCTGATGGCTTGACCATCTCATGTTTCTGTTCTAGATTCAATAGTGACTCTAAAGAACCAAACATGCTGTAGAATCCTAGTGCTGTCACTAGATTCACATCGGTTCCTCCATGGCAATCTGCTATCAGTTCCGTTTCCGTTCTTGCTTTCATCACTACATTTCCAAACAATACTGTCAATTGCTTGTGTTGTTTCTCCAGGGTTTTCACACAGTCTAGACATCCACAAACGTGACCCTCTAGTCCACAGACTTCCGCCAGACAGCTACCAGGTTTGACCCAGTCTTCTGGTCCCCAGCCAGGCAACTCCACTTTATCTTCTCCGTTGTTCTTAGAGGCTGTTATCATCACATTATATATGATTTTGAGGTCACGCAGGTTACAGTCTGCATTCAGTTCCCTCTGTACGTCTTGTGTCGCACGTAATATTGAGTCAGCGTTGGGACTAGGACACCATGATGGCCTCATCAATTCCCACACTGCCATCAAGCTCGTTCTCAGTAATTCATCTGAGAATCCCAACCCAAACTCCACTCTCTTGTCGGATTTTGGTACTGAAGGTGCAGTCACCTCTTCTTCCAAGACCAATCCCAATTTGGCCTGTGGATTGTTAACGTTCTTAATCGTTACAATTCTGGACGTCCAGAATCTTAGTAACACCGCCTGCTCATAATCAAAGAAGCAATCACGTATGTCTTCACTCAGGAAAGGATTGTACGCTATCCCTATGATCCCGGATACGTAGCTATAAAACTTCTTCTTGATCGGTCCACAGTATTCACTGGATTTCGGCAATGCTCCCATAGATTCTTTAGTGAGTCTCAACTCCTTGTTTGAGAATCTCCTGATCTCGTCTATCTTTTTCATGGGTTCCAATTCTTCAGGTTCTTTCATGTTCACCCTCATCGGTTTACTTTGCTGCATATCCAGCATTGCTAGTAAGAACATGGCTTTCGTTCGCTCATCGCCTTCCCTCAACATTTTAACACAAGTGCTTAATGCAGGTACTGAAATCTGCTCTGTCAGGAATCGAATGAAACAGAGAGCGTCTCTCCGCTTTGCACACGCTACTGCTGCTCCCTCCTGGACTATCAGATCCCTCAGATTCGTCATAAGGAAAACTTTTTCCTCCTTTGATCTCTTCCTTTCTTCTGAATCATATTCTTTGCGAGTCAGTCCCATCATGCACCAGGCGAACCTGAGTTGTAACTCTGTCCTTACGTAAGGTACTGCCACGAGAGCATGTATCCTTGGCGTAGTCCTCATTTCTTCTTCGAAATACCTCAACACTACTGCTTTCCATGGAAGGCTCACTAACTGCTCGATCGTTTCCGCCTCTACGTCAGACGACGCCAAAGTTCCATACGCCTTCTGCTTGAGGGTGGTGCCTTGCAACATCATTTCCAGATAACCCTCCATGGCTTTTTCGTCTTCCAGGGCCATTACATACCCTCTAGCCGAGTTCCGGCATTCCAACATCTCCATGTATCCTCCAGTGGGTTCATCTATCGACACTGTCTCCGACACGGTTAGTCGGTTGTATTCCACTGGTGTTAGTTGTCCTGCAACACTTCCCTTTCCATGATTCATGGGAGATGGCTTGAAGTCCCTCATTTTGCTCTCTCCACATTGGCTGAGTATTTCCATTTCTAACGTTGCTCCAGTCAGAGTGCGGTCACGTTACTTATCCCTTGTCTGATCACGGTCTGGGAGAGTTGTACTCTGCCCGTATCGTCAACAGTTCCATAGGGTGCAGTCACCCCGGAACCTGGCGCATTCTTGTTAGCGACCAGTCGTCCAGCTGTCTCTATCAGTTTCCTCACTGTCTGTTCTACGACGGGGTCACCCAAGGTGTCACTAAGATCCGGGATCGTTACTCGATTTGTCTCTACTGGAGGTCGTGTCTCCGTTGTTTGACTCATTTCTCGAGGCGTCAAGAGCTCCATCGGGGACTGCCCACGAGGAATATCCCTTGCAGGTATCACTTTCTCCACGGCCGTTGTCAACGCCATCTGCTCCGATTGCTCTTTGTATTCCTGCCTTAAGCGTTCGATCTCTTGACCCTGCTTTTTGTTGCAGTCTTCAAACAACTTTCTCCACATGTCCCGGTCTTCCTCCATCTGGAGCATGCTTCTGGTCATCTCGTCCAGCTCCTTCTTCGTACTTCTCAGCTGATCGTTCATCTCGTCCAGATCTTGTATGGTTTGGTTCGTCTGAACCTTCTGTGTTACTTTCGCCCTTTTTGGTGGCACAGCTGCTCTCAGTGGTGAACCAGACGAGGTCGCCTCGCTGTTCATCTCCCGATGCATTCTCGTCAGCCCAGTTTTAGGCTTAGAGGGCATTGGCATCTCACCTGGTTGGTAAGTCCTAGATTTTCCCAATCCAGGCTCATTCACCAAGTCACTCCCTGAGAGAGCCCCGTTTCTCCACCTCATCACTCTCATGTTCGGGCGGTCTAGTACTCCTCTTTCTCCATATGCTGCCATCAACAGGACTTCCGTGGGGCGGTCCCCACGGTTGTCGTGCCCCAAGATGTTGATCAGGGCGGTCAGCAACATGACCACCTCTGGGTCCTCCAGAGTGAAGTCTCGTTCGATCAGCCGACGATAGATCGCATCTACCATCGGTCCTACATATGCCTCTGCCAGGTCCATCAATTCATCTAGGTTGAAGTTGTCCATTCTATTCTTTTCAAGTTTGATTCGATTCTTTGACTCAAGTGACTAATTTAAATGATCAATCAGGATCTAGAAAAGAAATCACGAATGTCACACTTGTCAGTTTCACCTTAATATATATCGTTAAAATTTGCTTAAAACAGTTCAGATAAAAAGATATTTATCCTAAAATTTATTAAAATCAATTGGTTTCTAAAATTTTGGAATTCGACCTAAGATTGGACAGTCCAAACTTTGGATCTATTCCCAAGATCGTCATTTAGTTGTTCATGGTCACTAACGCTTACTTACCCATGATCTTAATAACCTAACACATAACATAACATAACATAACACCTATTACATGCAACTTGGTCTTTGGCCTAACACTCTTTCGCACATCACTCAGCCTATACTTAAATAATATTTCTTGTGTAGATATACTTGTATGTTCGTATCAGAGAATATCACGTGTACAAGCGCGTACAATTCCTGAGGATGCAGTCTTCCTCTATTTGGATCGTACACTGAGAGCTCCTTCACGTCCATTTCCACAAGGAAGTCCCTCAGCCTCGTCAAAGACAAGACTAGGTTTTCTGGGTCCACGTGCTGCTTCTCCGTCACCCTCGTTACCAAGAAGCACAAGTACTTTCCCGGTATCTGCGACACCGCCGGAGGTAAGGCTGCTACGCCCCCTATCCCTGGTCTTTGCTTCCAAAGGAATTCCACGTTTTTATATTCCCTCTTAAAATCTGCCGCTAGCGCCGTCCTAAAACTCATGTCTGCGGTGATTGCTACCGCACATGTTCTGTTTGTGAGTATGAAATCACTGTCTGTTAGTATTATGTTACTAGAATATTCATTTGGTAAGTTAAAATATGACTCAACCACCCTGCCTATGTCAGGTTTCTTAGGTTCTTCGCCTGTTTCTGCTTCTAGCTCTCCTGTTTCTCTTGCTATTCTCAATTTTTTTATTATCAGGTTTTCAGTGTGGGTAAGTCCTACACCCACTCCCCGGACAAAAATATCCATCGGCGTCCCCGTCGATCGCATACCGGATATCAAGTCAAGGTTAGAAGCTGGAATGAGAAGTTGTCCTTCCTGGGCAGCCCAGGAAGGATCATCTCGTTCGGTCTTAATGTATTTCGCGCTTTCACGATCTACGTCTTGAATTGTAACGCTGGTCTCTTTAGGGTCTGATGTCATTTCGTTCAGCCACTCTAAGACACGCAGGTTCGTCTGGTCTTGTTCATATGACTGCTGTTGCTCATCGTCAAATTCTACCTCGGGTTTCGACCAGTCGTCAACCCACTCATCGTTATGATCATCGACTATGTCAATGTCTTGTGATACAGTTATTTCTTCTAAACCCACTACTTCCTCCACTACTTTCTTCAGATCTATCCCATCCACTACAAAGTCGTCCTCGTAAGGATTGTATTTCTTTCTTGGTCTCGTCCCGTCCTTTTGACGAGTCTGAATCGTGAACGGAAGATCTGGTTCCAAGTTCTTGGGAACCTCTGTCTGTTCGGGATCCTGCCAATCCTCTTCTGCGTAGGGTAAGGTTTCATCGTCCGCTTCGATCTTTTCGTTTGGAGCCAGGTCCAGCGGTGTATCCGTACCTTCGTCTACGATTTCGTTTCCATCGTTCTTCTCCCTGGTGCCTTTTTCATTGACCTCACAAGCAGGATCCATCATTAGATAATCCCCTTCTTCCATGTCTGCAGGTATACACCAGTCTTCTGTCGATGGATTGTGTGGCTTGATTTTCTCGTAGTGGGCGGCTCGGCCAGTACTCAGTCTATAAAAGCGTCCCTCCTGGTGCACCTCCGTAATCATGAAGGGTCCCCTCCATTTTTTTAGAAGTTTCTTTGTCCCTTTCGGTGGTATAACGTTCTGAAATACCCATACATAGTCTCCCACCGAGTAAGCTTTTGCGCCAGCTGCTTTCTTGTCGAATCTTTTCCTTTGCCTTGCCTGTGCTTGCTGAGTATTTCGTCTGCACAGATCGTTCAACTCCTGTTGACGTCTGATCACATCCCTTACGTAAACCTGTGGAGATGTTTTCTTTCCCTCATACTCTGGGTAGAAGAATGTCAAGGGTAAAGACTTCTCGTGTCCCGTCAGCATCATGTGTGGACTGACTCCAGTGGTGGAGTGTTGCGTGCTATTATAAGCTCCCATCACCTGTGGAAGGTATCTGTCCCAATCGGTCATGTACCTGGAACAATATACCCTCAGCATCGACACTAACGTCCTATTCTGTCTTTCCACTAGGCCATTCGTTTGAGGGTGGTATGTCGTGGAGTGAGCCTGAGCGACCTGTGAGCGTCTCATAAGCTCTTTCGTAAGCTCGCCTACGAAAGCCGTTCCATTATCCGATTGAAACGTCATCGGACAACCATGTCTTGCTATCCACGTGTTGATCAGGTGGTCGCATGTCTCTTCCGCCGAGGCAGTTATGCAGGGCACGGCCTCTGCATACTTCGTGAAGTGATCTATCATGACCAAGACTTGGTTGTAACCGCTGTCTGTCATGCATATCTTCTGGTGATCTATCTGCACCACCTCGTTGAATTCAGACGGCTCAATCGATTGTAAGGGAAATCGTAATTTCCTTGGATCCTTGACCTGTTGGCATGACAGGCACGCTGTTACCCATTTCTCACATGCCTTTTTCATTCCAGGCCACTCAAAGCGCTTCAGGATCCTCTGATACACTTTGTCAATCCCTTGATGGCCCATCTGATCATGCGACCTGAACAATAGTTCTGTCTGATAGAGTTGCGGCAACACTATCGCGTTATATTTGTATAAAACCTTGTCTTCTTCTCTTCTCCTGCAAGCCACGATCCCGTCCTTGTTCAGATATAATCTCCCCTCCTTCTGCATGAAGTATTGTCTCAGGATCCTATAGCTGTCTTCTTCTAGGTCACCTTTGTCAGGTGCACCGTTTTCTATCCACCTTTTTAGGTTGCTTGTCATGCGATCATTTCTCTGCGCCCTTAGAAGGTCCGAGAGTCTGTATCTCGCCTTCAAGTACGTCTTCATGACTCTCATCTGACTATTCAGCTCGTTGGGCTGATGTGTGTCTTCTTCCATCTTAACGCACCAAATCTTCGCCAACGGTTGTGTTTCTTGCTGAAACGGCTGAAGATCAGTCCTGACTACCTCTTTCTGCGGCAACAGGCTTATCGAACGTTTCGATACCGCTATCGTTTCCAAGTCATCCGCTGCGTTGTCAAAGACTCTTTCGCTTGGTATTAGGTAGCGATCACTGTCAGGATCCTGGTACACCTCTCGGTCCTGTTTCTCATCAGGAATTTCCTCGTTTATCTCAGACTCCCCGGACAAATTTCCTTGTCCCGGGTGTTGATCTTGTGATCGCTGGTTCTTCTCATCATCCTTCTCCCCGGACAAATAGTCTTGCAGCAGATTTTGTTCTACAACTTCACCCTCTTTATCCCGGTCTACAAAGGTGACGGTTTTCCTTCGCTTGCTGCTCCCCTGTTCTTTCTGTCCGTAAGAAGTACTTGTTAAAATCTCCTGGGGTATTGAGGATACTAGTTGCTGAACTATTGTCCTACAATCCCTTTCGTTCTCTTCGTGCTGTCGTCTGGACGGCATGATCTTCACCTTCTCACTGACTGTTAGCGATGCCACTGCTGCTGTCCACTCGGGGTCATCTCTGGTCACTTCTCTTTCTAACAATCCACCCAGCATCCGCATTACTTGTGGTGTGACTTGCACCGTTTTATCCAATAATGAGAGGCTGTTTATATTCATGCGAGAGAGTTCTTGCTGGACCAGGTTCGAGCGCAGCAACAAATCCAAGGGGACCGGGTCCTCCTTGGACAGGATCTTTATCTCGGCTGCTTTCTCTACAGGTAGCTCAGGGTGCCCTGGAATTGGATGTCCTGATTTATCCAACCATCTCGTTAAGGGAAGCGCTTCATAAGTTTCTTTGTCCAGAAACGAGAATCCCTCCTTTATTTCCGCCTGATTGGCCTGCTTCTGCTCCAATCTTTCATAGAACTCAGTTTTCTTGCTGAGGCTGTCAGCATTCTGGTGTTTATCACGCATCCTATGTTCGATTATCATGTGGTAGCCATCCAGTCATACTATCCATCTACCAATATAACTCTGATCCATCGAGTAGGTCTTCAACCAGGATAACGCTCTGTTGTCCACGCGTAACTTGAAGGGAGCGCTCCCCAAGTATGCACGGTACTTCTCCACAAAGGTGACTACTGCAAACATTTCTGCTTTTGGTGCGCCATATTTCATCTCTGTGTCACTCAAGACTTTGCTGCCGTATGCAATGGGACGGAGAACTGTTCTTCCGTTCCATTCTTGCTCTTGATGCAAGATTCCTGAGATGGCCACCACCGATGCGTCTGTGTCGAGAACATACATGCCCTTTTCTGTAGGCATGCCCAGCACTGGCGCTTCGCACAGTTCCCGCTTTATGTTCTCGAAAGCAACCTGTGCCTCATCGTTCCATTCGAACTTTTTCCCTTTGTTGCGCATCAGCTTCTGCATCGGGTACACCTTGTCCGCATATCCTTTGATGAATTCACGGTAATAATTGGCAAACCCCAGGAAGCTCATTAGCTGTGTGTCCGTCCTCGGAGCCTTCCATGTCAGCACAGCCTCCACTGCTTCTGGATCTGGCCTCACAGCATGCCTGTCCACCATTCTTCCCAGGTACTTGATCGAATCCCTAAGGATTTCACATTTCGATGGTTTGCATTTCAAGCCTGCTCTTTTCATACATCCGAAGACCTCATCGAGCCGATCAATGTGATCCTCCAGGGTCGGTGTCGCTATGACTACGTCATCCACGTAGCACATCAAGAGATTCCCGTACTTTTTGGTCACTCCTGTCAAAGCCTGAGCCATCAGCCTTTGAAAAGTTGCTGTTGCATTGCACAAGCCGAAGGGCATCCTCTTCCACTGGTACAACCCCAATTCGCACGCGAAACCGGTTTTTTCCCTATCCTTTTTCCGCAAAGGAACCTGCCAGAAGGCAGAACCTAAGTCCAATGTGGTGAAGAACTTGGCATCACCAAGTTTAGATAGGCTCTCGTCTATTCGCGGTATCGGGTACGCATCTTTTATCGTTACCGCGTTCAAGTAACGAAAGTCGCAACAAAATCTAAGCTGCCCCCTTTCTTTTTCGCCATTACTACTCCGCAAGCCCATGGCGATTTCGAGGGTTCTATCATGTCGTATTCAAGCAACATTTCTATTTCCGCTCGGCACGCTTCCGATTTGTGTGGTGTCATTCGTCTCGCGCCCTCTCTGTGCGGAACGGCACCTACTTCCAGCTCAATTTCGTGTTCTACGAAGTTACAGCAACCGATGTCCGCTTTATGTTTCGAAAATACATCTGCGTTCCGATATAAAACGTCCCGCAATTTTTTGAAATCTCCCTCACCTATTTTCCCTTTTAAATGTTCTATTTCTGGCAAAACCGGTTTGTCAGAATCTAGTTCATATGACGAGGGCCGTTCCGGAAAATTCGAGCAGCTTGATAAGCCGTCGTCCGTTTCGGATTTTATTGAAAACAATTTATGAATAGATTTTAATTCATTAATCCTCTTTAAAATTTTATCTTTATTGGCATGATAAGGACAGTCTTTTACACTATATTTCTTCAAGTTTTTTGTCTCCTCATAGTCGGTCCTCATCGGCAAAGCGTAGCCAAGCTTCTTTCCACGCTGGATTGAAACCGTGGTGTCCAGTGTGTTCAACAACACACTGACACACAGTCCGTTTCGCGTTACCGAGAAGCTCCGGCCTAAAATCACCGAACTCTGACTATTTGGATTCGGTACTAAGCAAACCTGTTTACTATCACTTAACGAATTCAAATTTCTCATTCTAAAAATTGCTACCACAGCTTGTCCTGGTTGTAACTTTACTTTTCTATCCAAAAAAACGGGTACCTTATTTTCATCTGTTATTATCCTATTAATTGGTCTCTTAACATACTTTCGGTCCGGGTTTCTAATCCGTATTAGACCGTTGTTCAAGTCAATCATCACGTCAAAATTCCTGACAAAATCTCTGCCCAAGATGAATTGGTCGGCGTCGTCCAGATTCTCTACCACCAGGAAGCTCATCCAAAGGTCTCGTCCTCCCATGTGAAGGACCGTTATCGGTGTTCTTCCGGCTACGTAGATGGCTCCTCGATTGGCTGCAGCAAGTCGGAGATTATTTGGAATCAGATCTTGCCGCGTAAATCCCATTCTTTCCCAAGTTTTTATCGGCATCACACTCACTACCGCTCCTGTGTCCAGAAGCCCTGTGACTCCGATTTTTGTTCCGTTGGTGTCGAGCAGATGTGCTGTCACATCTGCTTCATATCCAATGTGTACTGCGTCTTGTTCCATCATGGCGTCATGGCCTATCCTGCGGACCTTGAGTTCCTCTTCTCCCAAATAGATCTGCCCTATTTGGTCATCATCTGTTGTTACATAAGTCCTGGTGTAGATGCTGATCCCATCCACGTTCAGCATCACTTGATACGGCCCATAGACTTCTAGGTAGCGTCCATGAAGTTTCTTCATGCGAGGGCCACCCGTCGTTAGTAGTGCCCTCACAGCCCTCGACTCGGTGCGTGGCTCCATCTGCCTCAGATAGTCTGCATATGTGTCCAAATGCATCAAAGTGAACTCAGACGGTTCACTCAGATTTCTGATTACCTGATGCCCTGCCACCGAGATTATCGACTGTATTTTACTTCCTTGCGGTGCCATACCGAACCTCTGACCAAAGATAACATTAAGTTTCATGCTCAAGCTGCTTGGTGCTTTTGCCTCTTCAACTTCCGTTGCTTCGAAGGCGTTCAGTTGCTCCTGTATTTTTTCATTCTCCAGCTCGAGTTTCAACTTTTGTTCAATCTCTTTCGTCACTAGTTCCTGCTGTACTCTATTTATAGCATCCCTCGCAGCTGCCCTATAATCGATTTTGAAGTCATCGGCCGCAGTTGCTGGTTCCGGTTCACGTGCTTCCTCTGTTACCGCTTGCATCTTCTTTGCCACCAGCTCTTGAGGTTTATCCTTTCTGCGTGCCTCCGCTTCACTCAAAAGTCGAGCCTTGCTGGCTTTCACTCCTGACAAAGCTTCTTCATGTCTTGGATGCTTGATGTCTGCCACTGCATCCCAGAATTGCGGACAATCTGATTTAAAATGACCTTCCAAGTTACAAAAGAAACACCTCGGGCCGAATTTCGCAATTACTCCTCTCATGAAATCCTCATGATCCAACTCTGACGCATCTTCGTCCTGGAGGCTAAAGCCTATTGCTTTCATGCCTTGTTTGTAAGTTGGGCATGCTGACACATGATGGTCTGTTGAACTGCAATTAGCACAAGAACTTCTCTTGTCCATATCATCCCTCGGTTTGTACCAATTGTTCCCTTGGTTTGCTGGTCCGTTGTTAAAATTTCCATAACTGTTCTTGTAATATCCAGATCTCGAAGGAGGTTTCAACAACAGATACTCTTTTGATTTGAGCCTCAACTCCTCCGGTGTTGGCGCATTAGTTGATAGTGGTGTGTAATGCGTTGCTAGCATCGTACGAAGTTCATCATTTTTCACACCATCGATGAATTTTGAGGCTACGGCCAGGTTCATCCTTCGGTTTGACTCATCCGGTTGGCTGCGTCTTCTCAGCATTTCCAAATCATCGAGAAACTTGTCTATGGTTTCATCCTCCCGTTGCCTCCGTTTCTCGAAGCGCATCATCGCCTGGTGCTCCTGCACCCCTGATCCGAAACGGTTTAACAAGATTTCGAAGATTTTCTCTGCAGTGTCACGTTGATACTGTTTTTTGGCCATGACACAGTTCAGGGCTGTCCCTTCTAAGTTGCTGGTGAGCGCGCTGCATTCCTGTCTCTCAGACAAGTCCTCTTCCTCGAAATGCAGCTTCATTACCTCTATCCAGGTATCAATACAGCCATCAGATTCGTCTTTGTAGCATCTTGGCTTCTTAAAGACTCTTCTGGACTTCTCACTGCGTTCATTGGTTTTAGATAACCTCGTCAGGAATGTCTCCAGAGACCTGTTCAGGGGTTCAAATGCCGTGGCCATTGCAGTAGCATCCCTTGAGTGTCCCGTTTGAGTGTCCTCACACCTCGTCGAAGGCTCTGTATGAGGTGCATCCCTGCAATCCGAATCGCCGTGAGTGTTTCCCTCTTGACCTACATGACTCCTCTTCGGGCTTGCATGCCCCCTGTTGCCGGAATCACTTCTCCCAGTCGCATGTGTGCCTTGCGTTGGTCGTTCGTTAGAGGTCTGTCTGTTCCCCGTTGAATTTGCTCTACTGTTCGGGCCCCATGCTGTATTACCCCTTGTGGCATAGCCTGATGAACTGCCCCTGCCTCTAGTGGATCCATACGTCTTCCTCCTTTGATGTTCATTGAAGTTCACCCTCGGTTCCCTGCTGGGACCTCCCGAGTTCGGCTCTCCTTCTTTTGGTCCACTCTTGCTGCTTAGTAGCCCGTCCAACCTATCCATGATAGCCTGAGTTCGCCTCTCCATCATCGCGTCTATCTTTGTGTCAAGAGACCCAAGAGACTGCTCTTGCTGAATTCTTAACTTCTCCATGTCGGCTCTTAAGCGTAACTCCCTCTGTTCCGCCTCTCTTGTCATTCGCGACAAGTTCCTCGTCATATGTTCGTCCGTTCTTTCAAGCGTTTTTCGCTTCTGCCAACTTCTTGTCTGTTGCGGTTTATTTCTTCCCACAGACTTTCTCTTTCAATGTGAACTGCTCTTTCTAGTTCACTCATCCTTATCGACATCTGTTCATTTTGTTCTCCTAAACTGCCCACTAGGTTGTTTAAGGCTTCCTCTAGTGCTGCCCCGTTATCCACGAGTGGCGTCACTAGTGGCGGTGTAACCCTGTCGGTCCCAGGTAACTTCGTGCTTGTCGAGATCCGGGCCTTGACTCTCTGCTTCAACGTCTTTTCATTATTTATTTCAGGATCCATTAACGCATTGCCGAGCCCTCTGGTTCTACTCTCTTCAGGTTGTGGCTCCGAACTTGTCCTAATCGCGAAGTCCTTTGACTGGCCCGGTGTGTTTGCCTCCTTGCTTATCGTTGTCACTACACCAAATTTGTCCATGGTTCCAGTCTCTCTTCCGACGTGTGCCTCACTCTCCTGGATCGAACTATTGAGGCTGACTTGAGATCCAAAGTCCCCTTGCTCTTCTTCATCTTCTTCCTCCTGAGACTCACCATCGTTTCCTGCTCCTCCTCCCATGCTGAATGGAAAGATGTTTCCGAAGGTGTTCTTCATTCTTTCTGAGAACGATGACGACGTTGTTTGCTTCCCAGTTCCGCTTGCCATCATAGTGTTGTCTGTCGGAGATCTTCTAGTTGTCGCTACTTCAGTTGAGATGTCGGACAGTTCCGACATCTCTTCCCGATCCAATGTCCCGGTGGAAGTGGCAAAATCGTGGCCTTGTTCTACCGGAGTAGATTCACTCGCCAGCCTTCTGCCTCTCCCTTCCAGTCCATTTACCTCCTGGTTGTCGTTCATGGTATGGTCTGTTTTGACCTCCACTTCTAACAGTTCTCTTCGCTCTTCTGAGGTCTTCTGACTTCTCGTTTCAACCATTCTGCCTGAAACCGTCTCCTCTTTATCGGACCGGGATCGCTTGATCCAATCCACAAAAGGATCGGTCATCGTTTTTCTTTGCTTTTCAGGTATGAATTTCCTAGAGCTATTACCTCGTTTTGGTATCCTTGACTTGTCTAGACTCATTTTCTATTTGTCACTTTTTAATACCTATACTTAACTCGATTGCTAGAGACTTTATAGTTTTATTAACAATAATAATGACACAACACAATGAATTCCACCAGATTCTATTAAACAGTGACCACGAATCCCTGTATGTTGTCAGAGTACAGTTTGTATAAAATTTATTCACACTAACCGATTATCGGTCCAAAGATCTGGAAACTAGCACAATATGATGTTATCAGTCAATTTCAAAGATAGTGTATTCACTACCCAATCAAGCACAGTTTACGTTGATTTAAAATCAAAAACAAAAATATATATTGACACAATATGAATGTATATATAAAAAAACTTATGTGTCTAGTACTCTTAGTCGGTCGCAGTACAATAGTCGAACCTGTATTTTAAAGAAAAAGCTTTCCCTGCTTGGTGCTGCACCAAACAGACAAAACTTTGAAGGCAGTAATTTTCTCAAGTGGGCGTCTATTGCACCCACCGAGTACTTTGTTACCTATCTGCCTTCGGACTGCCCGATCTAGACCTACTAAAATCCTCAGGGCAGTCACTTTTCCCAAAAACGTATTATGTTTCAATCCACACCAATGAGTCACGCTCTTTTTAATTTAGACTTAGTGTCGCGAATATCCGAGTTCGGACCTGTTTTGTATTAGTCTGGTTCTTTTTGAAAGGCAAGTTACCAGTGCAGTCACTGATACCTAGCCTGTGTATTAATAACCTAATACCTCTCGCTTTTTAGTCTTTCTTTCGTTTACCTAAGTCCTTAATAAAATAATACCCCTCCGGATTGGCACAAATAGGACCCTTCCGGACTGTCAGAATATAGACCCCTCCGGATTGGGACCCCTCCGAGTTAGTTAATAGTAGACCCCTCCGGATTTGGACCCCTCCGAATTAGCAACTATAAGACCCCTCCGGATTCGGACCCCTCCGGTTTTGTGGAAAGTAGACCCTTCCGGATTCGGAGCCCTTAGCTCTGTCAAAGTAGCTTTTCGTAGTTTTCTTAATTTCAGCTTATACCCCTCCGGATACGTTCTGCGTTGCTTTTATGCTGTTTGAATTAACTGGGAAGGGTATAGGGTCCTTTCCTAGACCCCTCCGGATTGAAGTTAAGGCACTTATTTGACAATTCACACTAACGGTGAAGGGTCTTATCACTTGCCTAATTTCGACTCTATTATGGTTGTCTTGTGCCTTCAGCCCTCCCTTTTTGTCTAGAACTGTCCTAAGTTACTTAGTTCAATCGCTATCAACTTTTGGTAGGGGTATAAGGGTTTTTCAGAAAAATTTATAAAACGTGAAGGGTGTACCCCTCCGGATTTGTGTAATTTGCTAAAAACAATCTGAAAAAATTTTCTCGCTCGTTTTTCCGGGAAATTTCCTAATCCTGTCAGTAAGCTCAGCTAATCTCTGATCTATTGGTACCAAGATCAACTCGATATGCTCTGTAGTTCCAAAGTTATTAACCAAAACGTCTTTTTTCCAAACTCAAAAATTTTCTCTCTTATAGGTTCCGCCTAACTTTTTCCGCAAATCTGGTCCTTTCGACCTAAAAATTATTGATCTGAGCTTAGAAGGCCTATACTCTTCTAGTCCAATGCAAAAGACCCGATCTAAAACGCTTTTGTAGAAAAAATTTGCGAAAAACTATGCTACCTGGACCCCTCCGGATTGATGAATCCACCAAATCAAACACGTTATGTTCGATTTCTCTGCAACCCGGAAGGCTTTCGGGTAACGGGTTTTAAAACTCGTAGATTCACTAGTGGACGTTGTCCGAACAACTATTTTTACTGTCCTAACTCAAAGATTTCAAAAAATTTTCTGATTTTATAGTGTTTCTTACTATCAAAAAATGGGAAAATTTGGTTTTTGGTACCAAACTAGTTCCAACCACTTCCGAACTAAAGTTAACCGGTTCTACTTATTACAGTAGTGCAGTTACGATGTAACACACTAACTTAGCGCTTTTTTCCGTTTCAAAAAATATCGATATCTCAAAAATCGCCACTTCTGGGGGGATCAAAATATCGCTATTTTGACCCTAAAAACCGGTCTGTTTTCGTTGTTTTTCACTGAAAAACGATATAAGACTATTAATATAGGCTATATAAGTAAAAATATTAGTAACCCTATACCCCTCCGGGTTTGTTTATTATCCGAATTAAGGTGCTTAACTCGGATATTCGCAGTTCGGTGAAGGGTAACTACAGTGCAGCACTGTCGAGCCCCCCACAGATTACTATCTTACTTTTTGTACCAAAAGGGATACAAAACTTGTTAACGATACCCAACAGTCGATTGTTGTTGTCGTTGAGCCCCTTCTTGTTGCTCCTTGTACTGCTTGCCGGATCGGTCTTCACCCAGGACCCTTCCAAATTGAGCGCAAATCAGCTGACCCTTCCGGATTGAGCGCAATTTATCATTAACGTGCTTAAATGCTCAAATAACCCTACAGTACAAGCCTCACAAACGGGCCACAAAATTGATCGTAACAATCCTGACTGATATAAATGCCTGTAACAACAATATATCTATCAACAACAAACGGGGGGTTGAATCACATCTTGTCTGGGGGGATGATTTCTACTGATTTTTTACTTTTCTTACTGTTTTTGGTTTTTTCGGTTATTTTTTATGTTTTTTGTTTTTCTTGGGTACTATACTACTTTTTGTTTGGTTTTACTTATATCTTTAAGTGTTTTTGGTCACCAACCACTCAGGGGACGAGGAGACGGCCGATCCCCCCACCCTTCCTGGTTCGTGAATTTTCGGTCTTAACTAGGTTAAAAAACTATTCACGGCAATCCGGAAGGCCTCCGCGTTCCGAACTACCCTTCCACCCCGGCGGTTTAGGCCTATTAAGGGCGTTAATGTGAGCATCCGCTCGGCGCGGAGTGCTCGTTAACGGTTCCGCCGGTCATGATGTTATAAAAGAATAACACCCAGGAGCGCCATAAAAACATACATGTAACATTCGCCCGGAAGATACATATCGACGGATAACAAAACTAAGTCTTAAGACGACTGGCTAGCGTCTAAACAGAGCTTTGCATGTTTTTCACCGTCTCTACCAAGCCAGTACTTTTCGGTGGTCTTTTCCAACATCGGGTCGACAAAAACGTTACTGCTCTCCGGCTTCGACCAGAACGCTCAAATTAACTGAATTACATGCAAAAATAGTGAGCTCATGGCTGGGTCTCAGTATCCCCAGACCACGAGGTCTCTCCTAAAAACAGGGCTACTACTTATTATATTACTATTGTTTTTGTTCAGTAGATAAAAACCATCATCTCCATCGAAGATGGATCAACCCTTTCCCCCCCAACTCTTAGCACCTCATCCTTGTCAAAACTAATCCAAATATCAATTAAATTCAAGTCAGGACATGACAGGATGCTAAAAGTTCATATGAGTCAATAAAAGTTTTCCGTCCCGAGACCCTTCCGGATTCTTGAATCCGGTGAATCAAGCTCCTTAAGTTCGATTTCACGACAACACGGAAGGCTGGTTTCTTACCCTTCACCGTTGTTCGCAACGGCCTTGCAACTATTGTAGCAGCACAATAGTTGCAACTCGGAACGTTCTCTGCAATCTGCTGCTGTTTTTCTTCAATTTCGACTTCTTCAATTTCGATAAAGTTGTTCTCGTCAGCGCAACTAATGTTGTTGTTTTTTCTCTCGTTTCTTGTTAAAATGGCCGTTTCAGCATTTCTCAGAAATGTGACGTCATCATTCGAATTTTTGAAATTTTAAAATACTAGAATATTCCAGCCTTCACCGTTTGGCTAAACGTTCCAATAACGCCCTTAGTTCTTAAAAACCACCAATCCGGAAGGCTTACTGCTAAAATTCCGAATTCTGCAGAGATTGCATTTTTGACATTCTGGTCGAATGTCACAATTTTTGCAGAGGATGACGATCAACCATTGGGAGCCAAATCTATCTTGGAACGCGTTGAATCTTTTTACGTCCGTTGGCTCGAGTCGTAAAATCAAGTCTGCAATGTCGCTGTCAAAAATTGGCTCTTTCCAATTTTTTTGGATTTCATTTTCCGGAGCCATTTCATTTTTTCCAAGTTCAAACCACCGTTTAAGCGCAACATCATAGGTTCCATCCACATGCTCCAAACCAAAGATATCGCTCAAGACATTTTTTGCTCCTAATGCTGAGGCTAAGAAAGTCGGTAAAGCGAGTAGACGAGCGGAAGAAACGCCCAAGCCACCTTTGGCTGCCGAAAGAACTGCTTGTAAAACATGAACTGCTTGTTTTTGCTTCAACATAAAATTTTAATAAAAAATAAAGAAACGCCATATCACGACTAATTGAAAGGTTTTGATTGGTCTTGCTTGGTGCATTTAGGATGTTGCGACCCAATGTCAACCCTAACAAGCTTCACGTTAAGTCTCAATAAGAAAAGTTCCAGAGCTGAAAACTTTGGCTAAAACTGAAATTGTTGATAAAATTAAATGTTTGTATAGGTGTTTATTCATAGGTTCCAAACTGAAAAATCTTTTCCATAGGTCCCAAAATATAAAAGCAGTCGCATAAATCCCAAATCTTTTCAATTGGTCAAAAGACTAAATTAGCCGAGTCTCGGTTAAGGTCGCCGGTGGGCGCGCTAAGCGCGCGTTGCTGCTTTGCGGCGATAACCGGCTCTAAATTTCGTACAGAGTCGTAACATCTAATGGCCAACTCGCAACACGTTGGCGCGGCTGTGTCAGTCACTATTTGGCAGCTTGACTTATTGAATAGCCTAATTGTTGTGATAAACTTATTAAATAGTCTTTGTTCATATTTACCGCGTGTGTGTTTTCAGTTCATATGCGCGCTGGGCTTTCCTCTTCTGATTATCTCACCAAATCTCGCCGTCCCAGCCGTAGGCGAGTGAAGCGTCACTGGCGTATCTAGACGCAAGAAGGAGTGAGCAGGTGGAACAACCCTACAACAACACCACCGGTTCTACCGTTCCTAGCTATCACTTTTTCGTGTTTTTTTTAACTCTCAGATTCAAACTAAACTCTTTGATTCCTTGCCCAACCATCCCTAAACTTTCTTCGTAAGAGCTTTTCCGTTGCCTTCGCTGTCTGTGTTTGAGGAGAATGCCCCGATTCCAGGCAAGGCGCATCCCTTACTTTTCACAGAAGCTTCTAGTTGGCACATCAAGGACAAAATATATCAAAACAGCTCTGGTAAAATCTACAATTCACTCTTACCGCGGCGCCATATTCCAAAAATTGTATGAAACAGTATTACAACACAGACCAAAGCACCCTAATACAGTTACCATTTTCGCCGGGTTTAATGATAATAGACTGAATCCACGAGAAATTGAGCAAAAGCGGAAAATTTTAATCAATCTAATTAGAAACCAGTTCCAGCCCATGTAACAGTCGCCTACTTAAGTCACATATGAGGTTAAAGAAAAAAAACCCTATAAACATTGGCTCAAGAGTCAGGAACACTATCTCTTGTGTTTTTCTACCTCAAACGGTCGTAGCCAATTCGGTTCACTTGCGACATGAGACTAAAACCTTTGTTACAGCTTAGAGGCCACTACCAAAATACCCCTACCACTCTAGAAAATAAGAACGTCCCCATACTCAGGTCTCAAAATACCTAAGACACGCGAACGCCGTTAAAAACAGGTTCGGAACAATCCGTATAGTTACTTTTTATTAGACAGTGGACTTTTGATCCATTTCAGATGGATCAACCTAAAACTCTCCTCATCTCAACATAACAATATAAAACACATTCAGGAAATTTAAATTGGGTACTCACATACCGACAAACTCTAGAAGTGGAGTAACTAAATGAACCAGCAACTCTAGCATGAATGGGTAATCAAGTTCCATCACGATCTCTTCCCAAGCCTTTAGTTATTCGTAGGATCGCATCCACTCCCTCTGCTCTTGCAATCTCTTCGCCTGGTTCGGCAAGCCCTTCACTTTAGATTCCCTTTTCTGGCAAAAAGAGTTGTGTAGGCTCAAACTCACGTTCTTCGCTAAGTCCTCTTCCAATATTGACTCCCTCGCCTTGGTGTTATCTCTAAACACCCTACCAACTCTTTTCCAACACGTTGTGATTGCATTACGATGGGTCAGCAAGGGTCTTTTGAAGGCTTCCTGCCCTATTTCAACCAGGAACTGTCGATATTCTTTCTGATGCTTCTTCATGTGATCCTTCGTCACCGCGTATAATCAAGACGTCAATGTCGCTCGAAACCATGGGAAGAATTTTATGCGGCTCCACACGTGCCTGACCTCCATTGGTATAGCGAATACTTTGCACGCAGTCTCAAACAACTCAAGCCTCCTGCTGTAATCAATGGCGTGTATCAAATCCGCTGTCGGTGCCTTCCACTCTCGATATTTCGTCACGTTTTCTTTCATTCATCGCAACGCCAGCATTGAACTCACTACCAGTAGGGTCACCTTCTGCCTATGATCGGGTAATCCGATTGACCTAACTTCCTCCACGTTCCATATCAAGCAGAGGTTTGAATGCTCCGGATACCAAAGCGTCTGTACAGACATGGCAGCAACACTTTCGGCTCTAGGAACAAAAGAGAGTTGAGGTAGGCCCGCAGAACCTCGGTTGGATATTTGTGCTGTCCACTCATTCAGGTCGGGTGGCTACAAATTACTATTTCAGATACCTAAAAAATGTTGCGCGGTCTACGAGCATAGCTCTTCAGCAACATTCCGAACCAGCAGCGTACAAATAACTAGCGCATGACTCGCACCTCCGGTGCTTTCAATAGACTGTTGAACGTGAAAAAAAGCTTCCTTAAATCTATACAAAAAAAACAAGATATTTAACGCAACCGTTAAAGTAAATTGGGTCCATTCACACAGGGTTTTCTATTTCATTTATTAAACTGTTTATTAAGTCAATGGTACTCGTTAAGAAGTATGGTCTCGCCGTTTTTGATGCATCCCATTCAAACCGCTCGTTTAGAAGTTTGAATATTTAAAAATACTCAGAAAACCACTCGAAAAATACCTAGATAACTTCAAGTGGGTGAAGACAAAAGGAAAACTTGTAAACATTTCGATAGACTTGCTTTTCAATTTCTCTTTAAAATGGAATTATCAAAATCATCAATTCATTGGCAAAACTTAGAAACTACAAATAATTTTTTGTCTGACTTTTTTTATGTGACCATTGGTAGTTTTACGCGACCACACTTCAAAATGATGATTTATACGGGAGCCGGATCATACTTTTAAACGAGTACCGAGTCAACTTTTAGGTGTTTTCACTAAATTGGTCATACCTATTTTACTACTGAAATTCATATAAGAACTTTGAAGTAACTTAAAAAGTTCGCCGGCATACTGCGGTTTTTTTCATGAACAGTTTAGGATTTTTAAAACCTGAAGATGCACGAAAATGTTCGAAAACGTTTGTTTGAATTTACAATTTTAACGCATTCTCAAATTCATGAACAGTCAAAAATGTACCGTCAATTAGAAATTTAAATAAAAAGATAAGTTAACTGAAAAAATTGACAATTAAAGCTGTCAAGTCCAATTCTGCCAAGGTAATCAAATTTTTACTGTACAGACATGGCAGCAACACTTTCGGCTCTAGGAAGAAAAAAGAGTTGAGGTAGGCCCGCAGAACCTCGGTTGGATATTTGTGCTGTCCACTCATTCAGGTCGGGTGGCTACAAATTACTTATTCAGATATCTTAAAAATGGTGCGTGGTCTACGAGCATAGATCTTCAGCAACATTCCGACCCAGCAGCGTACAAATAACTAGCGAATGACTCGCACCTCCGGTGCTTTCAATAGACTGTTGAACGTTAAAAAAAGCTTGCTTAAATCTATACAAAAAAAAACAAGATATTTAACGCAACCGTTAAAGTAAATTGGGTCCATTCACACTGGGTTTTCTATTTCATTTATTAAAATGTTTATAAAGTCAACGGTACTCGTTAAGAAGTATGGTCTCGCCGTTTTTGATGCATCCCATTCAAACCGCTCGTTTAGAAGCTTCTAGATATGGAAGTGATAATGATAAAAGAAGATGACAAGTGTTGAATAAAAACACGCAACTCGACACGGGAAAATATAGAATACTAGTGTCACAAAAATAAAAAAAATTTCGTCGAAGGTTATTTTGTCATTTATTGTTCCGAGTACGCAAGCTGCGTTCGCTACCTGTATTGTCAGGGATATTCGCTGTTTTAAAAAGCTGCCTGCTCTGGGATCCTCGGTGCATATGCTTAGGTTCTTACAAAGCTTGTTTAAAAAAATTTCTGAGCTGGGGCCGGCCGCGCCCTGAATCTCAAAAACTAGTGGTTGAAAAAGATATCCGTCATCTACAAGATCTTTATACTTGTCATTTTTTTGCTCTTCCGCTTCAGCGGCAGCCGTACCAGGGTTACAAACAGACCCGGCGGTAATCCTGCAAGGAGCTAAAGAGTCTACCACCGTTACATCCCACAAGAACTGCTTACCAACAGCCCATGGAACGAGCGTCAAACCGTCTGGTCGCTTCTGATCTGTCCTGTAGAGGTGTCGTGGTTCTAAAACAGACGGAATGTGAATAGAAGATAAACTCGACTTTATAAGGGCATTCAAGTTTAAATGCCTAGAGAATCTCCCTGCACTTTTGAGGCAAAAAAGACCATACCAACCATACTCGGTAACGTTCTTTCCGCTCACGCATTTATGCCGTTCGCATATTTTTGAGCCTAATCGAAGTCCTACCGCAATTCTGAGTTGTTGGTTCGACAGTTTTAACCTTAGATTTTTGCACAGGATGACGATCAACCATTGGGAGCCAAATCCTGGAACGCGTTGAATCTTTTTACGTCCGATGGCTCGAGTCGTAAAATCAAGTCTGCAATGTCGCTGTCAAAAATTGGCTCTTTCCAATTTTTTTGGATTTCATTTTCCGGAGCCATTTCACGAACTGCTTGTTTTTGCTTCAACATAAAATTTTTTAAAAAAATAAAGAAACGCCATAACTCGACTAATTGAAGGTTTTGATCGGTCTTGCTTGGTGCATTTAGGATGTTGCAACCCAATGTCAACCCTAACAAGCTTCACGTTAAGTCTCAACCAGAGCTGAAAACTTTGGCTAAAACTGAAATTGTTGATAAAACTTAAATGTTAGCATAGGTGTCTATTCATAGGTTCCAAAATGAAAAATCACTTTCATAGGTCCCAAAATATAAAAGCAGTCGCATAAGACCCAAATCTTTTCAATTGGTCAAAAGCTTAAATTAGCCGAGTATCGGTTAAGGTCGCCGGTGGGCGCGCTAAGCGCGCGTTGCTGCTTTGCGGCGATAACCGGCTCTATATTTCGTATAGAGTCGTAACATCTAATGGCCAGCTCGCAACACGTTGGCGCGGCTGCGTCGGTTACTATTTGGCAACTTGACTTATTGAATAGCCTAATTGTTGTGATAAACTTATTAAATAGTCTTTGTTCATATTTACCGCGTGTGTGTTTTCATTTCATATGCGCGCTGGGCTTTCCTCTTCTGATTATCTCACCAAATGTCGCCGTCCCAGCCGTAGGTGAGTGCAGCGTCACTGGCGTATCTAGACGCAAGAAGGAGTGAGCAGGTGGAACAACCCTACAACAACACCACATGTTCTACCGTTCCTAGCTATCACTTTTTCGTGTTTTTTTTTAACTCTCAGATTCAAACTAAACTCTTTGATTCTTTGCCCAACGATCCCTAAACTTTCTTCGTAAGAGCTTTTGCGTTGCCTTCGCTGTCTGTGTTTGAGGAGAATGCCCCGATTCCAGACCAGGCGCATCCTTTACTTTTCACAGAAGCTTCTAGTTGGCACATCAAGGACAAAATATATCAAACCAGCGCTGGTAAAATCTACAATGCACTCTTACCGCGGCGCCACATTCCAAAAATTGTATGAAACAGTATTACAATACAGACCAAAGCACCCTAATACAGTTACCAATATCGCCGGGTTTAATGATAATAGACAGAATCTACGAAAAATTAAGCAAAAGCGGAAAATTTTAATCAATCTGATTAGAAACCAGTTCCAGCCTATGTAACAGTCGCCTACTTAAGTCACATATGAGGTTAAAGAAAAAAAGACCCTATAAACATTGGCTCAAGAGTCAGGGACACTATCTCTTGTGTTTTTCTACCTCAAACGGTCGGAGCCAATTCGGTTCACGTGCGACATGAGACTAAAACCTTTGTTACAGCTTAGAGGCCACTACCAAAATACCCCTACCACTCTAGAAAATAAGAACGTCCCCATACTCAGGTCTCAAAATACCTAAGACACGCGAACGCCGTTAAAAACAGGTTCGGAACAATCCGTATAGTTACTTTTTATTAGACAGTGGACTTTTGATCCATTTCAGATGGATCAACCTAAAACTCTCCTCATCTCAACATAACAATATAAAACACATTCAAGAAATTTAAATTGGGTACTCACATACCGACAAACTCTAGAATTGGAGTAACTAAATGAACCAGCAACTCTAGCATAAATGGGTAATCAAGTTTGACTCAAAAAGTTTTATACAAGTCAGTTTTAACTCAAGAAACAAGTTTTGGTTCTGGACCATTGGGAGACTTCGCTTGTCCACATTTCCACCGAAGGTTCACTCTGGTCCACTTCTAATCTACTTCTTCTTTGTTCGCGATCACTCTGCCTTCTGTTTCGAACAATACAGCTCTACTTTCGTGTAATCCGAAAATTGCGATATCCGGAAATTGCGAATAGCAATTTCCCGCAGCTTTTTCGACTACTTTCCCGCGATTGTAAATCGATTCCTCTGATATCATTTTTCTGATATTTTCAGTTGTCGCGAGAAATTTGAGCATAATATGTCCAATTTGAATTTTTGGAAAAGTTTCATTTCACCCCAAAATTATGTTTCTTGCGTTGCTCAAGGTCAAATTTCCAAATATGACCGACTGGCACATACTCCCCTGACTCAAGATCGATGTCCTCATCGCGTGTCGCCGTCTGCCAGTGAGCCTCCAGAATGTTAAGTGTTGCTCAAGATACAGTGCCAGTGGTCGTTTACAGAAGTTTGCAACAGATTTAACTTTATCTACACCCCAAAATTCACAACCATGCAAAATTGTCACATTATCGCTAAACAAAAATCGGAATCTGCATATACCTGCACCCTAAATTTCCGCTTTTCAAGCTAATGATAAATTTTTTTTTGTCACATCCAATCAGAAAATTGTCATGCAGCATTTTGATTCATATAATAGATATATCATATTAATAACAATACTTTGGTTCATTAAAACTTCTTTTCCGTGACCTCAGATTTTATCCGAGTTCACACTCAAGCCCCCTTTTCTTTCCCTCTCAAGACTCAAGAAACCGACACTGAGCTTCCTGCTCACTTCGTGCTCCTCGTCCTTGAGGTGCTAGGCCCTGATGCATTCGACACTGTGATCTGCCTCAGCAGCGCCTCCTCATCGTCGGAGCTGATCACGATCTCTTCCCAAGCCTTTAGTTATTCGTAGGATCGCATCCACTCCCTCTGCTCTTGCAGTCTCTTCGCCTGGTCATTTTAGATTCTCTGTTCTGGCAAAAAGAGTTGTGTAGGCTCAAACTCACGTTCTTCGCTAAGTTCTCTTCCATTATTGACTCCCTCGCCTTGGTGTTATCTCTAAACACCCTACCAACTCTTTTCCAACACGTTGTGATTGCATTACGATGGGTCAGCAAGGGTCTTTTGAAGGCTTCCGGCCCTATTTCAACCAGGAACTGTCGATATTCTTTCTGATGCTTCTTCATGTGATCCTTCGTCACCGCGTATAATCAAGACGTCGATGTCGCTCGAAACCATGGGAAGAATCTTATGCGGCTCCACATGTGCCTGACCTCCATTGGTAGAGCGAATACTTTGCACGCAGTCTCAAACAACTCAAGCCTCCTGCTGTAATCAATGGCGTGTATCGAATCCGCTGTCGGTGCCTTCCACTCTCGATATTTCGTCACGTTTTCTTTCATCCATCGCAACGCCAGCATTGAACTCACTACCAGTAGGGTCACCTTCTGCCTATGATCGGGTAATCCGATTGACCTAACTTCCTACAAGTCCCATATTTGAATGCTCCGGATACCAAAGCGTTTGTGCCAGACAGTGGCACGGGCATATCCCATGTGTGAGGTTTATACTCCGGAGGTTGCGTTCACAGTGGTGTTCTCATCATTCTCCTCCAGGGCTGGAGTACTGTTCATCGGCTTCCCAATCATAATCCGTCTCTCGAAGTCACTCGTGTTCTCACCTTCCAGACTAAAAAGTTCTTCTCCCAAGATCTCCCTCAAGTTATCTCTTTGTTCTCCCGGTACCGTCCCCAGGATCTTTCTCAAAAGTCTGTGCGAAGGATACGATATTCGAGCCAGGCTTACGCACTTGGGTACCGAGAAGGCTTTGTCGATTAGTATCCTCTGGCTGGATACCTCCACCATTGCCATGTGTAGTGGATAGTGGCTTCCACACGGGTAGGCCATAACTGATCCCACTAGGGAATTCGCATTCACTGGTAAACTATAGGCTTCACTCACGGGAAACCCCATTTCCGCCTCAAGACCAATCTTTCACCCTCTGATGTGCTTCTGGGTTATTTGCAGCGCTCCAGGCCATGACTCCACGCTCAACGCTGTCACTAAGTGTTGCTCGGACTCCAGTATCTCCAGCAACTGCAAACTGCACATCCTTGAGAAGAACCCCAACGCCGTTGCTATATTTACAGTGGTGTTCGTGTAACACTCAGCCACTATTTGTACTTCACTCTTCTCTTTTTCTGTGATATCGCCAAACCAAGTGGCTAGATCTTCTTTCTGAAAGGACTGTATCCTGACACATGACCGTCCATCGCAAGAATGCTCTCCACTTCCCCCCGTCAGATCGAGACAACTACCGGGTTTCATCATCTTCACTGATTTATCTAGCTTGCTCATGGTTTCTCCCGACTCCTTACTATGGGGTAGTTTCATTTTGTGCACCACATTCAGAGTTCCCCACTCTTCATCCTTCGTCGGTGACAGTCTCACTCGCTCTGTGACTTCCTCAATTAAACTCGCATGGAGATGTGGGCACCAAGAAGGCCTCAGCAACTTCCAAACCGTCCCCAGATTCATAATCAGCTTGCCGTTTCCATTTCCCATCTTCAGTTCTACCCTCTTGTTCGAGCGCGGTACGCTAATTACTTCTGGTATCTTCTCAAGTGTCAGGCCTAGGCCCGGCCTTTTCCTTTCCACTGGGTCAATCTCAATTATCAATCTCAATTATCAATTATCTGTCCAAAAATTCAACAGCTCTGTCACTTGATAATTCTTGTGAGCGTTCCCAGCCTCTGAGTCGAAGAAAGGGTTGTATGCTATCCCCATTACTCCAGACACACATTGATATTCCCCCCGTTTGTTGGGGATCGATTAGTCTCCAACCAGGTCTAAATTACGATGCACGTCATGCCCCTCTTCGAAATTCTTGTTGTAGAATCTCCGTAGCTCGTCAAGTTTCCCGTGACTCTCTAGAGACTGTCTGGAGCCATCCTCCTTTTCGATTCCAGTACTCTGGTACACGTTCAAGGTGACTGTGGAGACTCTCCTTTCCATAGTTTTACTTCCCGTCGCCTTCTGATTACACGTTTGGACGGTGCTGTTGGTCATCACTGACATTATCCACCTCAAGAAACAAGTGGCATCTTTTCTCCTCGCTAGATTTAAGCCGGAATTATCTCTGGCGATATGCTGCACCAGCATTTGATAAACCTCTAGACTCTTGCTGCCCAGCTTCAATTTCTCGTGTGAGGTCAACACCTCTAGTTCTATTCCCACCAAGCTCCATGCAAAAAGCAGCTGCCCTGCCGTCATGACGAAAAGATTCGTCATCAATGGCAACGCTGACGATAGTTCTAGTCGCCTCTTCGAAATATACCCGCAGCAGATTTTGCCAAGTTCGTTTCAGCTGGTTCCCCAACTCTCACTTGTTAATCTCGGCTTTTTGTTGAGTAGCCCAATTACGACACTTGCGGGACACTCCACGATCGAGTTTCTTCAGGCAGTCTTCCAGTTCCTTCATGGTCTCCAGAGCCACCCACCAAGGTCGAGCGGTTTTCCTCGTCGCATTTCTCTCAAGAGGATCGCTGGCTTTTTGCTACCCAGTAGCCTGGTGCTCAATCGAAAGCCATTCTTTACCAACGTCCGCTTCCCACGTTTGTCACTCGTCGATCCCCTTTTGGTGTTTGCCTTCTTAGGTCTGAAGTCCTCCTCCGTTGCCGAGCTCGTCGAGACTTCCATTCCCTTCATCACCTCGGCCAATTTCCTTGGTGCCAAGCTGCCCTTGTAAGCCGCTGTCTTCCACCGCGCTAGAATCAAGGGAGCCGTCTCCTTCAGATTCTTTTCAGAGAATGCGTCCGCAGGGACTACTCAACTCTTCTGTCTCTCTTCTGCTCTTCCGAGACCTTATCCTTTTACTTGGGGAGTTACCACTATCAACACTGATTCCACTACTTTATCCCGGTCCGGCCTTTCCAACTCTTGCCTCCCCCTTCTCGAGCCTTAAGGATATTAATATCTTTTATCATATTACTAGTCTTATTCTTATCATCCCTTCAACCGTAATCATTTTATCATCAGTTTTTTTTGTTCAGAGTAGAGCTGTCTTTACATGCGTCATCTTTAGTCTTCTGCTCTTTTTCCCTCAGCTTGATCATTTTGCTCAATAGCTTCTCTCTCGCTTTTTCGTCCAGTCCGGTACCCATCAGGACAAGTTCCGCGAACTTCACCACCGTGTTCCACAACTCCTCTTTGAAGTCTTCCAGCGCAGTCTCGCTCTTGACTTTCTGGTCAAACTCGCTCAATAACTCTCGCCACGCCTTCTCAACTAGAGTGTTCAGGAACATCTTCTTGTTGCCTTCAAAGGCGTTCCTCGTGCTTTCTTCAGTGCTCAAGATCTTCATTCCCATGTTAGAAGTCTCACTCCACAAAGGTAATTCCAGATCTTTTCGAGGGGACCCCAGGGGTGGTGTGGATGTGTTCGCCCAGTCATCTCCACTCAAGTCCTGCAGCAGCTCCTGTGTGGTGAAATCCCTTTCAGCTGGGTTCTGCTCTGGCGTATTGCCCACCTCAATTTATTCTCCCGCTTCACTGAGAGTCTCATCCCTACTCTCCCCTTCCTTTGACTCAGCCCGTTCTTTCCAAAGTGCATCTCCCAACCTATTTTTCACAGGATCGCTTCTCTTGTCTCCAGGCGTCCCCACCGATAGGGGTGAGGGTATTGTGGGGTCCAGCTTCTTGTATTCCGTGAGGGCTACGTAAAAGGGATCAAGACGTCGATGTCGCTCGAAACCATGGGAAGAATCTTATGCGGCTCCACATGTGCCTGACCTCCATTGGTAGAGCGAATACTTTGCACGCAGTCTCAAACAACTCAAGCCTCCTGCTGTAATCAATGGCGTGTATCGAATCCGCTGTCGGTGCCTTCCACTCTCGATATTTCGTCACGTTTTCTTTCATCCATCGCAACGCCAGCATTGAACTCACTACCAGTAGGGTCACCTTCTGCCTATGATCGGGTAATCCGATTGACCTAACTTCCTACAAGTCCCATATTTGAATGCTCCGGATACCAAAGCGTTTGTGCCAGACAGTGGCACGGGCATATCCCATGTGTGAGGTTTATACTCCGGAGGTTGCGTTCACAGTGGTGTTCTCATCATTCTCCTCCAGGGCTGGAGTACTGTTCATCGGCTTCCCAATCATAATCCGTCTCTCGAAGTCACTCGTGTTCTCACCTTCCAGACTAAAAAGTTCTTCTCCCAAGATCTCCCTCAAGTTATCTCTTTGTTCTCCCGGTACCGTCCCCAGGATCTTTCTCAAAAGTCTGTGCGAAGGATACGATATTCGAGCCAGGCTTACGCACTTGGGTACCGAGAAGGCTTTGTCGATTAGTATCCTCTGGCTGGATACCTCCACCATTGCCATGTGTAGTGGATAGTGGCTTCCACACGGGTAGGCCATAACTGATCCCACTAGGGAATTCGCATTCACTGGTAAACTATAGGCTTCACTCACGGGAAACCCCATTTCCGCCTCAAGACCAATCTTTCACCCTCTGATGTGCTTCTGGGTTATTTGCAGCGCTCCAGGCCATGACTCCACGCTCAACGCTGTCACTAAGTGTTGCTCGGACTCCAGTATCTCCAGCAACTGCAAACTGCACATCCTTGAGAAGAACCCCAACGCCGTTGCTATATTTACAGTGGTGTTCGTGTAACACTCAGCCACTATTTGTACTTCACTCTTCTCTTTTTCTGTGATATCGCCAAACCAAGTGGCTAGATCTTCTTTCTGAAAGGACTGTATCCTGACACATGACCGTCCATCGCAAGAATGCTCTCCACTTCCCCCCGTCAGATCGAGACAACTACCGGGTTTCATCATCTTCACTGATTTATCTAGCTTGCTCATGGTTTCTCCCGACTCCTTACTATGGGGTAGTTTCATTTTGTGCACCACATTCAGAGTTCCCCACTCTTCATCCTTCGTCGGTGACAGTCTCACTCGCTCTGTGACTTCCTCAATTAAACTCGCATGGAGATGTGGGCACCAAGAAGGCCTCAGCAACTTCCAAACCGTCCCCAGATTCATAATCAGCTTGCCGTTTCCATTTCCCATCTTCAGTTCTACCCTCTTGTTCGAGCGCGGTACGCTAATTACTTCTGGTATCTTCTCAAGTGTCAGGCCTAGGCCCGGCCTTTTCCTTTCCACTGGGTCAATCTCAATTATCAATCTCAATTATCAATTATCTGTCCAAAAATTCAACAGCTCTGTCACTTGATAATTCTTGTGAGCGTTCCCAGCCTCTGAGTCGAAGAAAGGGTTGTATGCTATCCCCATTACTCCAGACACACATTGATATTCCCCCCGTTTGTTGGGGATCGATTAGTCTCCAACCAGGTCTAAATTACGATGCACGTCATGCCCCTCTTCGAAATTCTTGTTGTAGAATCTCCGTAGCTCGTCAAGTTTCCCGTGACTCTCTAGAGACTGTCTGGAGCCATCCTCCTTTTCGATTCCAGTACTCTGGTACACGTTCAAGGTGACTGTGGAGACTCTCCTTTCCATAGTTTTAATTCCGGTCGCCTTCTGATTACACGTTTGGACGGTGCTGTTGGTCATCACTGACATTATCCACCTCAAGAAACAAGTGGCATCTTTTCTCCTCGCTAGATTTAAGCCGGAATTATCTCTGGCGATATGCTGCACCAGCATTTGATAAACCTCTAGACTCTTGCTGCCCAGCTTCAATTTCTCGTGTGAGGTCAACACCTCTAGTTCTATTCCCACCAAGCTCCATGCAAAAAGCAGCTGCCCTGCCGTCATGACGAAAAGATTCGTCATCAATGGCAACGCTGACGATAGTTCTAGTCGCCTCTTCGAAATATACCCGCAGCAGATTTTGCCAAGTTCGTTTCAGCTGGTTCCCCAACTCTCACTTGTTAATCTCGGCTTTTTGTTGAGTAGCCCAATTACGACACTTGCGGGACACTCCACGATCGAGTTTCTTCAGGCAGTCTTCCAGTTCCTTCATGGTCTCCAGAGCCACCCACCAAGGTCGAGCGGTTTTCCTCGTCGCATTTCTCTCAAGAGGATCGCTGGCTTTTTGCTACCCAGTAGCCTGGTGCTCAATCGAAAGCCATTCTTTACCAACGTCCGCTTCCCACGTTTGTCACTCGTCGATCCCCTTTTGGTGTTTGCCTTCTTAGGTCTGAAGTCCTCCTCCGTTGCCGAGCTCGTCGAGACTTCCATTCCCTTCATCACCTCGGCCAATTTCCTTGGTGCCAAGCTGCCCTTGTAAGCCGCTGTCTTCCACCGCGCTAGAATCAAGGGAGCCGTCTCCTTCAGATTCTTTTCAGAGAATGCGTCCGCAGGGACTACTCAACTCTTCTGTCTCTCTTCTGCTCTTCCGAGACCTTATCCTTTTACTTGGGGAGTTACCACTATCAACACTGATTCCACTACTTTATCCCGGTCCGGCCTTTTCAACTCTTGCCTCCCCCTTCTCGAGCCTTAAGGATATTAATATCTTTTATCATATTACTAGTCTTATTCTTATCATCCCTTCAACCGTAATCATTTTATCATCAGTTTTTTTTGTTCAGAGTAGAGCTGTCTTTACATGCGTCATCTTTAGTTTTCTGCTCTTTTTCCCTCAGCTTGATCATTTTGCTCAATAGCTTCTCTCTCGCTTTTTCGTCCAGTCCGGTACCCATCAGGACAAGTTCCGCGAACTTCACCACCGTGTTCCACAACTCCTCTTTGAAGTCTTCCAGCGCAGTCTCGCTCTTGACTTTCTGGTCAAACTCGCTCAATAACTCTCGCCACGCCTTCTCAACTAGAGTGTTCAGGAACATCTTCTTGTTGCCTTCAAAGGCGTTCCTCGTGCTTTCTTCAGTGCTCAAGATCTTCATTCCCATGTTAGAAGTCTCACTCCACAAAGGTAATTCCAGATCTTTTCGAGGGGACCCCAGGGGTGGTGTGGATGTGTTCGCCCAGTCATCTCCACTCAAGTCCTGCAGCAGCTCCTGTGTGGTGAAATCCCTTTCAGCTGGGTTCTGCTCTGGCGTATTGCCCACCTCAATTTATTCTCCCGCTTCACTGAGAGTCTCATCCCTACTCTCCCCTTCCTTTGACTCAGCCCGTTCTTTCCAAAGTGCATCTCCCAACCTATTTTTCACAGGATCGCTTCTCTTGTCTCCAGGCGTCCCCACCGATAGGGGTGAGGGTATTGTGGGGTCCAGCTTCTTGTATTCCGTGAGGGCTACGTAAAAGGGGCCTGCCAAATCCAGCTCCTTTTCTTCTTGCTTCATTTCTAGTTGCTCCAAACCGTAGGGCGCTCGGTATTTCCTTGTGGCGAACCTCATCTCATCTTTCAGAGCAATGTGTTTCTCCTCCACGATCATTCTTGCATCATCCCAAATCGGCAGCATGTTCTCCAGTTTAGCCTGATCGAGCGTTCTCAAGATATCCCGAACCTCGAACTTCTGGGGCATTGAGCCTCTCATCTTTTTTTGCTTGCGTTGTCCATGAGTTAATCTTGATATCACACGTGTGGAAATAAAATGCGGCTGAGTATCCAATAAACAGGGGATCTCAACCATGCGTGAACTCCTTCTGTTGTTTCTCCACAGTGGCTCTTCGGTATAGGGACGGGACCACCAGCGGGCAATTCATCCCCAGGGTCATTCTTCTGACCATCGGGAACTCAGGGACAGTGGTGGGCAAAAGTTCTCGCTCAAGCATCTTCTCCAACCCCTTCTTTACCAGTTCAAAACTCCCCTTCCACGCCGGGATTCTCAAGATTTTTTGCCTGTCTGCTGCTATATCTATTCTCATTGTGTCAAGAGAGGCCGACCGGACTTTACACAAGATGGGAGTATGACTCTGAAACTGATCGGTTTAAAGCTAGAAATAAGAGAAGAAATGTCGAGAACATGGTTATGTCCTTCTATCAAGAATTGAGACCAGAGTGTAAATTGAGAGTTTTTACACAACCGAAAGCAGAAGAAAATTGACTGTTCTCATGTTGATGGTTACTGCGATCACTGCAAAACAGTATTTGAAGCTATGGGTTGCTACGATTATTCATGCTCATGCCAAGAAACCTGTCCATCGTTGTCAGAACAAGATATTGAAAGGGGAAATAAGAAGCCAGAAATGGATGAGTTGAGTCGAGAGTACATAAAAGGAAGAGTTGACAAAAATCAGGAAATGTGGGAGTGTGAGTGGTGAGAGCACTTCAAAACTGACTATTCAGTCAAGAATCACGTCAAGACAAATTTTCCTTACAAAAGACTTCTGTCTATTGATTCTTTTCTTGAAAGAATAAAGAAAAAACTTTTTTTGGCTATGTGCAATGCGATTTAATAGTTCTTGACAAGTTGAAGCTTGCAATTTCAAATTTTCCTCCAATATTCAAAAAATATTGACGTCTGCCGAAACGATATTGGAGAATACATGAAAAACTATGAAGAAGAAAACGATTTGCTGAAAAACCCACAACGAATGTTGATTTCCAGTATTAAATAAGAAAATAGTACAATGATCACACCTCTTCGTTACTTCTATCTAAGTCTTGGACTTCAATGTACAAACATTTATCGGCTTGTTGAGTACACACCAAGGAAATGTTTTAAAAACTTTGTTCAATCTGTTGTTGATGCTCGACGAGAAGGAGACGAGAAAACACATTCTGAAGTTGTTGCTGAGACGATGAAGCTTCTCGGTAACAGCTAGTACCTTTATCAAACATTGGACAGATCCAGACACAGGATAACCAAATATCTCGGCGATGAGAAGAAACACAAAGCGATAAATGAGAAGTTTTCAAGCGATTGATTGTTGTGAAAAAAGACTCATATAAAGTAGAACTATTGAAGTCAACAAATGAACATAGAGAACCAATTATTGTACGTTTTTTCATTCTTCAATACGCTAAACTTAGAATGTTGGAGTTATACTACAACCTCTTCCACAAGTATTGCAAATAGAATAAATTCGAGGAGTTGGAGATGGATACGGACTCTTTGTATCTAGCATTAGCAGAAGATAATCTTGACAATTGTATATTACGCCGGGATTCTCAAGATTTCTTGCCTGTCTGCTGCTATTTCCATTCTCATTGTATCAAAAGAGGCCGACCGGACTATACACAAGATGGGAGTATGACTCTATGACTCTGAAACTGATCGGTTTAAAGCTAGAAATAACAGAAGAAATGTCGAGAACATGGTTATGTCCTTCTATCAAGAATTGAGACCAGAGTGTAAATTGAGAGTTTTTACACAACCGAAAGCAGAAGAAAATTGACTGTTTTCATGTTGATGGTTACTGCGATCACTGCAAAACAGTATTTGAAGCTATGTGTTGCTACACTTATTTATGCTCATGCCAAGAAACCCGTCCATCGTTGTCAGAACAAGATATTGAAAGGGGAAATAAGAAGCCAGAAATGGATGAGTTGAGTCGAGAGTACATAAAACGAAGAGTTTAAAAAAATCAGGAAATGTGAGAGTGTGAGGTGTGAGTGGTGTTAGCATTTCAAGACAGATTCTTCAGTCAAGAATCACGTCAAGACAAACTTTCCTTACATAAGACCTCAGACTACTGATTCTTTTCTTGAAAGAATAAAGAAAATTTTTTTTTTTGGCTATGTGCAATGCAGTTTAATAGTTCCCGACGAGTGGAAGCCTGCAATTTCAAATTTTTCCAATATTCAAAAATATTGACGTCTGCCAAAACGATATTGGAGAATACATGAAAAACTATGACGAAGAAAACGATTTGCTGAAAAATCCACAACGAATGTTGATTTCCAGTATTAAATTAGAAAATGGTACAATCATCACACCTCTTCGTTACTTCTATCTAAGTCTTGGACTTCAAGGTACAAACATTTATCGGTTTGTTGAGTACACACCAAGGAAATGTTTTAACAACTTTGTTCAATCTGTTGTTGATGCTCGACGAGAAGGAGACGGTATACACATTCTGGAGTTGTTGCTGAGACGTTGAAGCTTCTCGGTAACAACAGTACGTTTATCAAACTATGGACAGATCCAGACACAGGATAACTAAATATCTCGGCGATGAGAAGACACACAAAGCGATAAATGAGAAGTTTTCAAGCGATTGATTATAGTGAAAAAAGACTTATTTGAAGTAGAACTATTGAAGTCAACAATTGAACATAGAGAACTAATTATTGTAGAAGACGTATTGCTGCTATGGTAGTAAGAGCGACAAACTTAAATTTAGTAGCAGAGGACTCAAGAAAAGAACGCTAGAAGACACTGGGGATGGGCCAATGTCTAAATACAGGCGAGTTCTTGACGAAGCTGTAAATTTGAATTCGACCAATTGCGGATTCAGAACCTCCAACCATTTAGTTGGAACATATGAAATAACTAAAAAAAGGACTCAGTTACCTTCACCCGAAAAGGGAGGTACTTGATGATGGGATACATACTAAGCCATTGAATTTATAAATTTAACCTATAAACTTTAGTAAAACTTCATTCGATGCAATGATTTATATGTTATTTAGTCCTTCAACTGTAATATAACAATTTAGAGTAATTTAATTTTTTTTCTGAAAAACTTTGTTTCTTCTTTGAAGCTTCGGTTAGGTTTCAGCATAGTTTCAGACATTTTCAATATAAACTCAAATGGTTTAAAACAATATTAAAACCTTATCTTAATACATTGAAAAAATCTATAACTTATCGGATTGGTGCAGAGGATCTTAAACTATGGTAAGATCGGGCGCCAGAAATTATTCTGAAACCTACCATCCCGTTTTACTATCTTAAAACATAGGAAACCTATTCCCTAACCTAAATAGTACTTAAGTCCCTACAATTAGTTTCTTATACATAGGGAAATCTATACACTATAGATAGGAAACTCGGGCGCTGAAAAAAACTTGTCATCTGAAACTTACCATCTGAAACCTTACCATCTGAAATCTGCTATCTTAATACATTGGGAAACCTGTTCCTTATCTTAATAAATTGGGAAATCTGTTTCCTATCTTAATACATAGGTTGATTACCGGATACTCTATGGCCTATGTTAAAACATAAGGGTCATCACCCACCCCCCCTCCCACTTCTCCTCACGCATATACTACTAACTTGAGTGACAATGAAAAATACGCACTTGACTGGCCTCAGAAAAAGGATGAAATTTATCTCTGATATGGATGGGAACCAACCAACATTCTACTCACATGTGTATGTTGTCAAGCTTTCAACCTTACCCACGCCCTTCACTGTGCAAAGGGTGGATACACCCACATGAGGCTCATCAAAATCAGAGATACCTTTGCCAACCTCATGAGCGAGGTTTGCTTTGATGTCGAAATCGAGCCGAAACTTCAGTCGTTGCAAGGCAAGAGCTTAGTCAACAATTCAACCACAACTTATGAAGACGCTCGACTAGATGTAAAACCAAACGGATTATGGGGCTCAAGGTTTAGCCGAACCTTCTTTGAAGTCAAAGTCTTCAACCCGCACGCAAAAACTTCACGAAGACTACTGGAAGATGCCCGCTCATTTCTGGCTGTACTGGTGGTGTCGCACCAGCAGCTACTCGGACAAGGCAGCGCATAGCTGAAAACCTAGTGAAAAAAGGCATGAAAGCTACCCAGAATCAATAAACTATAAAAGAATTAAGATAAGCTTTGCGCTGCTCAGGAGCGCTATCCTTTGTATACGGGGGTGCAGATCACCGCGTAAGACGCAATTCATAGACAATTCAATTAGAGCTGTTGTAGAGGAGGGACGGTTGGAGTAAAATCTTTCAATGACAACGCATTAAATGCTGACTTGACTTAATTCCCGCATTATTTACATAATGCTGGTATGGGCCCTATCCAGCTTGTGCACGACCGTACCTAAACAGAGGGGCCCCTTTTTATAATTTACTTTTTTTTTTAAAAACCAATCAGAATTCAAGATAAATTTTGGAATGCGACTGCTTAATTTTTTTGGGAGCTATGAAAATTGGGATCTTTATTTTTATTTGCTGATGTCAGTTTTCAGACATCATGCTCTCGAATTAGTTCGTGCTTTAACATGACTTCACGTGTAAAATTTTTCCAATTTACTACAAGTGTTGCTTGAACTTGGAACAGCTTTTTCGCTAAAAATGCACAAATGATACATTGGAAAACCTCAAACATGGCGAGGTAGTCAAGCCCGTCTTTAGCCTAGAAACGAATCTGCGCTTCAAAAACCTAGAAATCAAGACTATTGCTGCCTAAAATCTCCATATATTTAAGGCAGGCAACGAATGCTATAACAATTGTTGTGATACAGGCTGTCATTGTAGCAAAAAAGCCAACAAAAGAGGACTTTTATTAATTAGATTGGAAAAATGTAGGCTCATACTAAATTACTACGCTCGCAAATTTGCTATTTTGACCTAGCGAAAAATAGATGAAGACTGTTATTTTCAACAGCATGAAAATGAAGATCGGGGATTTTTGTGCACCAATCAACCCAATGCGTTGCCACGTCCTTTAAAAAAATGCAGAGAAAAACATACTTAAAATCAACCCTATGTTTGCACATAAAGATAAACTGTTAGCATTTGTATTGCAAAATTTCAAGCTAGCTCCCAACAGCGGAGCATTTTTGGTTCCAACTTTGAAAACCAAGGAAAATAGTACCACCTAAATGGTGAAAATTTCAAACGTAAATGACCTAATTGTTCATAAGAGTTTTCTTGTTTCGTTTCAGGAAGCAGCCATTACTGTTTTTGTTTTTCTACTATTTTTCGTAGGTTTAGATATTCGTTATCCTTGAAATCTCAAGTTGTGAAAAATTGTTCAGCAGTAAAATGAATAGACCTCATACTTGCATATTTTTTGCCGGTTGCTCTATCCCTGACATGCGTGTGGTTCAACTTTAGTTGTCTTGAAAAACATACACAGGAACCACAACCTAATTCAAAAGCTTCAAGATAGTTTCTATTGCACTCGATGAGAGTATAGTTGTAATAGATTACTCTACTGATTTGGTCCATTGGTCCATAGGACTTTTTTACGACTGACTGGTAACACTTTGACCACCAAGGGTACCTCTTCTGTGCAAGGGGCAATGCTTGAGAAAAAAAACCTGAATTTTGGCAAAATGATGTAAATACAACTACCTCCCCTCTTTTTGGGAGTGATAACACCAAAGTGATTTTATCCCATCTCTGTTGCCAGTGTAGTAATGGCCGGGTATCCCTGAATGACTTTCCGTGAAGGGCAAAGTCGGTAGTTTTCAATATTTCAAATTAAATTTCAAAATTAAAACAATTCGAAATAGTCACAAACAAAGTGAAACTTTTAAATAATGTAAAGTTACAAATCAAAATTACTTGTACAACCGCGACAAAAACTCCCCACCGACCAACCTATTACGTGTCAGTACTTAGATATTTAGTCAAACAAATCAATCTCAACCATTCACTTGTGTGTTTTAGGTAGAACATTTCTACAGTTTTACGGAAAGACACTCATCATTGTCAGAACCATGAACGCCCCATTCTTTACGCAACCCTGAAAAAGCCATATTATGAATCAATATAAAATCTACCCCTCAAAACAACAAGACCTCAACAAGACAAAACACCCAACCCAAAACCCAAATCCAAAAACTACAATTGACAGACAAATAAGTCATCCAAATCAAAATAGAAACCGAACAAGACCAAGGGTTTAATTCAACATACCCTCAACCCCAAAATCAACCAATTGGTTATTTCCCAAAGCACAATACAAAGTACACCTCCGCCACTAAAATTAACATCACAGCAAAATATGCCAAACATTCGATCAGATTAATTAGGCTCATCACCTACTTACGAGCATATTCGTGAAATTCTAATTAAACCTCAAAGTTTTTCGCATAGATTCCCCCGTTGGATGAAAAAACATTTTCTCAGTTCTAACCGAACCTCGTAAAAACCAATAGAAATTTCTCCAGATACAAGCTTGTCATTGCCAGAAACACTATCTCTCCCAGAAACACTGTTCCTCCGTACAAGTAAGCCCTTACGCCTAGATTGCAACTCATTCGTAACACCTCTTCTTCCACTTTTTGGACATTACCAAAACAAGAGTCGCTTCCAAAAATGGGCATTGAAGAGACTACAAAACAGACACGATATCCACAAAGAACACAATATTCAAACATTATCACAACGAAGTTTTGTTTTAAATTTTAAAACAAATCTGTAACATTCAACAACTTAGTAAAACTAAACAACATAGGACATCAGTAATTGCCACTGTCACAACCAGAAACCACAGTTCAATCATTACCCCAGATTACCACAAATCATTAGTAAAAATAAACAACTTTGGACATCATCCATTGCCACGGTCGCAACCAGAAATCACAGTTCAATCATAACCCCCTCCATTTATTTGCTCATAATTAGTTTATAAATACAATTTATGTATATTAAAAATATATTTTTCAAACAAACTTCAATCCATTTTGAGGACTAACTTATACATGAACGATTTTATCACTTTATCAATATATTCCTTTTCCTTTTTAGTACATTTTGAACCAACCAACAAGCCGTGAATATCCCTCACCCCGAACAGGAACACAAGATCTCTGTTGAATCTGATACAAAGCAAATAAATACTTTAGAAAAATTTCCACTGCACTAAGGTTGCCAGAACAATCATTATGAATTTGATTTATTAGATAAAGACACATTCACACTTAAACCAATTTCATCAGGGATAAAAAAAATACACAGTTAAAATCACATCAACAAAAAAAACAACGCAATTGAGATAAAGTAACTTTTGCAGGACTAATAGGAACAACTCAAAACATATTAGAAATGAAGTATTTGAATTGAAAGACCGGTTGGACAATACACCCCATTCAAGTTAGGAAATTGAAAATATCTTCATACCATTTACAGTAGATCTAACAACTATTTTTTCCCGAAATATCGAAATCTTGACCCTGCCATCAGACAAACGTAATCTTGGCTTAGAAACAAGACAAAACCTTCAAAATTAAGTTTACAATGTTAGGAAACAAAACATTACTCAGGTAATTCAGAGCAGTTAATAAAAACTTGTATAAACGGAAGTAATGATGCATAAGAATATCATTACCCAGATATGAAAGTATCCTGTCTTCCGTTAAGTTTATTTTTAATCGCATTTCATATGTCATACTCCATGAATATAAAAAGACATACAGGATCAGAAAAAAACTGTTTATTCAAATTCACGCACAATGTCTATTCTGCAAATGCGCCAAATTGAGTTAAAGTACTTGGTTATGACTGTTTTACATCTCAATTAAATAATTACTTTCCTCATCAAAAACCAATTGCAGAAAAACAAGATTTTGAAAGACAATTTTTGTGCTTTAATCATATAATTTTAAATAATATTTAAAAAATAGAATTCCAGTAACTCTCTGAATAACTAATACTATTTCTACCACTATCAACAGAAACACTCAATACCTACTACTAGCACATTTTAAGCATATTTCAACACAAATATCTAATTTCTCAGCAATAACTAGTTCAAAATGAACCAATCAAATCACTTGATATCATCTCATTTTTGATTCAAACACCACAGCTATTATAAACCAAAATTACTCCAACTTGAACTAGATCTATAGCTCCAACTCCAAGACCTCCAGGTCAAAAAAAGCAAAGCCCCGATAACTGCTAACTTCAAAAAAAATCTTACAAAAATTATAGCGCCGTTCTATCAATCATTACAAAATACAACATTTTTGTCTTAATCTAAACCAAAAACAATCGCCAAAAAAGAATTAATTTAGCCTGCAGAAGAAATGCAACCGGATCACTTAGCCAAAAGCTTCCCTTTCTCCCAAAAACTATTGATCATCCCATAAAAAAAATCAGAAACTTAATACCTGAACATTCAGACTTCCCTGCAACAAAAACCGTTCATATCCAACCCACTCGTCAAAAATCATTTAACCATTCGACGTCACTTGATATAACTTCTTCGAAAAAAAATGAAACATAAATTGACAAAGCAAATCATTTTTCGAAGGCTCACCTTCTTCAAAAAATGGAGTCAACGTTAGAACCATACACCCACCCACCGTTACGCACCCCTAAAGAGCCATAATACGGAACAAAACATAATATATACCCCTCAGTACAACAAGACATCAACAGAACAAAACACCCAACCCAAAGCCAAAAACCAAAAAACCAAAATCGACAGACAAATAATTCATCGAGACGCAATAGACACCTAACAACATCATGAGTTCATTTCACCTTACTCTCAACCCCAGCACCAAATCCCTAGATCATTCCCAAAGCACAACACAAAATACACTCCGACACTAAAATTAACATGACAGCAGAATACGCCAAAGATTACAACAGATTATTTAGGCTAAACATCTACTTATGAGCAAAATCGTTAAAATCCAGTTAGTCCCCCATTTTGTCCCCAAAACTCCCCCATTGGATGAATAAAACATTTTCTTAGGGCAAACTGAACCCTGTAAATGAACCAATAGATTGATTTTGCCAGAATTACTATCTCTCCCGTAAACACTATCTCTCCGAACAAATAAACCTTACCCCTAGATTGGAACTCATTCGTAGCCGCCCTCCACTTTTTCGATTTTACCACGATAGTAGTCGCCTCCAAAAATGGTCCCTGAACAGACTGCAACATAGACACGATATCCACAAAGACATACAAAATATATATATTCAAATATTGTCACAACTAAATTTTGTTTTAAAAATTGAAACAAATCTGTAAAGCTAAACAGCTTAGTAAAAGTAAACAATTTAGTACATCACGCATCGCAATTGTCACAACCAGAAATCACAGTTCAATCATTACCCCAGCTTACCACAAATCGTTAGTAAAAACAAACAGCTTTGTACATCTTCCATTGCCACTGTCGCAATCAAAAAACACAGTTCAATCAATACCCCCTCCATTTATTTGCGCAGATTTAGTTCATAAGTACAATAGATATACACAAAACATGTTTTTCAATCCCGTTTCAGGACTAGTCTTTACGGGTATATGTTGAGCATTTTATAATTATGTTCCTTTTGTTTATCAGTACACCTAGAAGCTATAAAAATCACTCACCCCGAGCAGGTCTACAAAATCTCTTCGTTACCCACTATGATTGTGAAGATCATCATCAAAAAACCTTACACAAAATTCAATCTACCAGGTCATACAATGTAAATCTGATGCACTCCCCAAGAAATTGAATCAAAAACTGTAACTCTAGCAGGTTATAAGTTTACAGGAAAATTCTCTGAAAGAAAGTACCATGTTCTCAAATTTGAAATGGCAGCAAAAGGAGACTGGATCAAGAATTTTTTCTATTGAATCACTATCAAACAATTACTACACTTTGACCTTGAAGATTGAAAAATCAATTAAAACACCTAAAAATAGTCAACAAAAAAGACAGCACTCGAATATTAGTTAATTTTCATGTATTTCCAGACTCAGCACAGCAAACTCAACTTGAACACTAGCAAGGTCATTTTCAATTAGACGAAAAATTCCCTTTTCATGGTGCGCACAGACGTTCATTTTATGACATCCACGATAAAAATTGGATGGCTCTCAAGGGAATAAAAAATCGATATCAAGAAATATTGTTTTTCGACGATTGAAAAATCCAACTCGAAAAAATAAATTTTACATGTGATTGGAACGATGACACTATTATAAATCACTGAATCCGGCTATCTTGTAAAAATGATCAAGGTTATTGCGATCCCACTACACGGGCACAGGCAACCATAGTTTGTTCATGCCAGAATGATAAAGTTTAACAAATTTTTTTTTAGAATTCCTACATTTTGATAATCTACATCATGAGCAAAAAAAGTCAAACACAAATAAGAATAAATTATAAACGGAGTAGAAAAGCAAGTAACTATTTTTCATACTTACCCTGATACCGAAGTAGCATGTAAATAACCAAAACCATTTTTGTGCCGAAAATTCTTCAAGAAAACTGTGATAGCAATCGATTACAAGAATTCTCATTAATCATTAACATATTTTTTGGTGCAATTTACAATGAGATTCAACTCGATATGAAACTTCACTACACAATTAGTAGAATTTTTCAAAAAATGTCAATATCAGAACTCGAAACACTACCTCATTTATGGGAATTAGAAGAAACACAAATAGTTCAGTCTCTCGCATTGGCCGTACTCAAAATACTCTATGAATGATACCTCCTATCAGGTAACCGCTCTAAATTCATTGATTATGAAGGAAACCCTACAGGTCACTGAAAAAAAGCCACAATGTAGTACAGGTTAATCCAAACGAAGTAAAAGTGGTCTTCTCAATCCCTACCTTACTTTATCGCCAAACTTGAACTAAAAATTACCTGAAAGCATCAGCGGGATAGCTCAAACCCAAAAATAGATTTGGCATCCATAGGCATATACTCGAAATGAGATATACATCATCACATTCGTGCACAACAATTTCAAGAACTTTACACTAGAAGGGATACAATCCAAAAACAATCAATTGACCAAAATCTCCGCAAATATGTTGAAACAGCTGGTTTCTCAGATTTCTATAAAAAGGACAATAGTAGAAATTTTAAGGACATTAAAAATTATTATTATCTAAATGGAGAAAAATATCGTCCAGAAGATATATAACCAATCAAAAATTTTAAATTTTTACATCCGACGGACCCAGCCCCATTAATGATGACCAGCTTGAGCATGACTTAGACGATTTCGTTACTGATCAGCAACATCTTCATAACACTAATAACTCACTAAGTATTCGCCAACTGACCCACTCCGCTTCAACTTCCGAATCATCAATATTATCTTTCTACATTGATCCCACCCGTGCACCACGTATTTTCATGAAACGCAAACATCCAAACAACTAACCACAATTTCTCACAAATTGCTCACCACCATCTAGACTTCTTTGATATCAACATCCACGTCCCATCAATAAACCATCGTTTTTACTAGAAAACCTTCCCTTCTTCCCCAGTACACTTAACACAACGCAGAGAACCAAGCCCAACGAGCCAATATGTTGACGAATATTCCCTCTTACCAACGATTTCTTGGATTTCTTAATATAATTTTACTAACCCACTTAAAGTACCAGAGAGAAAGAAGGCAGACAATGATGAGCTCTGTGATGCAATCATTAACGAAAAACCAATGCACTAGACTTGAATCTATCCTCTTACAAATCAAACACTCAACCGCACAAAAAGAAAGATTTCAAAAAAGCTGAAGAAAAAGCTACCTTGCACAAAAAGCTAACAGACATTCCATCAATCACTACGATAACACAGTCATCCGATATATAAAAGACTGAACGTATGATACTGGTTCTGCAGTTAATTCCAATCAAGAGAGAAGCTTTTTTTAAAACCGAATAAATCTTTCATGTCGACAGCGTTAACAAAAAGTTTGATCATGTCATTTATCATGCATTGATGAACACAAAAGCTTATGAGCCGTATTTTAGTAACTTTGACGACTTTGCTAAATTTCACTTTTTTAACGCCAAAAAAAAACGAGATATTAATAGTTCTCACAAAAATTATATTGAAAAGTAAAGTCAAACATACTCATACTTATTATAAAAAAATATCCAAAGACACTTTCTTCACAGTTCACCATTCGGCGAACCCCACCACTGTTCCATGTTTATTTAATCGAAATGGGCCTTGAATAGATTACAAAATAATCACGATATCCTCAAAAAAGCAAGAACATAATATACAATTAATGTCAAAACAAATATTGGTTTTAAAGTTTGAAACACATCTGTAAAACTAAATAACTTAGTAAAATTAAACAACTAAGTACATCACGCATTAGATTGTCACAACCAGAAATCACAGTTCAATCATTATCCCAGTTTGAAACAATTTTGTACGTCACCCATTGCCACTGTCGCAACCAAAAATCACAGTTCAATCAAAAACCCCTACCTTTAGTTGCGCAGATTGAGTTTATAAATACAATAGATAACACAAAATATATTCTTCAAACAATCTTCAATCTTTTCTCAGGACTATTCTATACGTGTATATTTTAAGCATTTTGTCAATATGTTCCTTTTCTTTTTAGTACACTTTGAACCAACAAGCCATAAAAGTCACTCACCCCGAGCACGTCTACACGATCTTTTCGTTACCCATTATGATTGTGAAGATCACCAACAAAAAACCTTACACAAATTTGCAATCTACCAGGCCACACAATATCAATATGATCCACTCCACAAGAAATCGAATCAAAAACTGTAATTGCAACACTTTACTCAAAGCCCTCGCTATAACTCTAGCAGGTTATAAGTTCACAGGCAATTTCTCTGAAAGAAAGTACCATGTTCTCAAGTTTCAAATGGAAGCAAAAGAAGACTGGATCAAGATTTTTTTCTTTTGAATCACTTTCGAGCGATTACTACATTTTCACCTTGATGATCGAAAAGTCAATCAAAACACCTAAAAACAGTCAACATAAAGACAGCAAACGAATATTAGTTAATTTTCATGTATTTCTAGACTCAGCACAGCAAACTAAACTTGAACAACACCAGGGTCATTTTCAATTAGATGGAAAAATGCCTTATCATGGTGCGCACAGACGTTCAACTTATGAAATCCACAATAAAAACTGGATGGCTCTCAAGGGAATAAAAAATCGATATCAAGAAATATTGTTTTTCGATTGAAAAATCCAACTCAAAAAAATAAATTTTACATGTGATTGGATCGATGACACTATTATAAATCACTGAGTCCGGTTACCTTGTAAAAATGATCAAGGATATCGCGATCCCACTACACGGGCACAGGCAACCATAGTTTGGTTTCCTGGAGACACATGTATCATACTCTAAATTGCTAAAGTTCATGCCAGAATGATAAAGGTTAACCAATTTTTTTTTAGAATCCCTACCTTTTGATAATATACATCATGAGCAAAAAAGTCAAACACAAATAAGAATAAATTATAAACGGAGAAGAAAAGAAAGTAACTATTTTTCATACTTACCCTGATACCGAAGTAATATGTATATACCCACAACCATTTTTTCGCATACAATATTCAGAACTACTTGTTGAATACGAGAAAAATTTTGTCATGAAAACAGAAAAAAAACAAAAATTGGCATTGCCGCTATCATTAAAATAGCAATATATCACTACAAGAAATATCACTAATAACTAACACAATTTTTGGTGCAATTTACAATGACATACAATGACACACGCAATAGACAATCTAAACAGACAAAACTCTTTTTCGCAGGATTTTATAGATTTTGTCCTCCGCAATTGATAAAGTTAGCAGAGTTTTTCAAGAAAGGTCAATCTCAGAACTCGAAACACTACATCATTTATGGGAATTAGAAGAAACACAAATAGTTCAATCTCTCGCATTGGCCGTACTCGAAACACCCTATGAGGGATATCTCCTATAAGGTAACCGCTCTAAATTAGTTGATTATGAAGGAAACATTATCTGGTATTACACTTGCACTAAAAAAAGTCTCGCCCTTCCATGTTTTTGAACACAAGAGGTGCCACCAAAGAATAGCTTTATTTTCTAAAAACAAACTACATTTTGCAGACACATTATCAAGAAAAAAAACATAAATTTGGGATTCAGCTGTCCCATTTGAAACTGAAAAAAGCCACAAGGTAGTAAAGCTTAATCCAAACGAAGGAAATGTGGTCTTCTCATACCATATCCTAGTTTAATGCCACACTTGAATTAAAATTTACCTGAAAGCATCAGCGCGATAGCTCGAAACCTCATAATAGATTTGGCATCCATAGGCATATACTCGAAATCAGATATACAACATCACATTCCTACACAACAATTTCAAGAACGCTACACTGAAATGGATACAATCCAAAAACAATCAATTAATCAAAATTTCCGCAAATTTGTTGAAACAGCTGGTTTTTCAGATTTTTATAAAAATGACTTAGGTAGAAACTTTGAGGTCCTTAAACACTATTATTATCTAAATGGAGAAAAACATCGTCCAGAAGATTTGTAACCAATCAATAATTTTAATTTTTGTTATGTCAAAAATGAATTCCTTGCGTTCCTGGGATTACATCTTAGAGAGATTGACTAAGTTATAAACAATGTTTAATTTTGTAGAGTTTCTGTTCTTAACATTTAAAGCAATCTTTAATACATGCGCAATACACACAAAAATCAATAGACAATCTAAACAGACAAAACTCTTTTTCGCAGGATTTTATAGATTTTGTCCTCCGCAATTGATGAAACTATTATCGATGCCGATATAGCGAATTTAAAAAAAATTATCAACAAAACCAAACCAATTCCTGACCAATATCACCGAAAAAATGTAGAAATTCATTTTCAGCAGCAAAACGCATGTTAGAAAACAACATTCTACAACGAAGCCCCATATCTCATTGAACACTCCAACCAAAAAAATCGAAGACACATAAGAACAAACTAACATATAACAACCTAAAACAGTAAATCTTCGTTCTCAAAACAATCATCTTTTTAGCCCACGGTTTCCTGCCCATCCAATCTCCTACACGACGACGATTCGCAATCTCAGACCTAAAATTTCAACAACTCCGCAGTAGACACACGCAATGAATTTTGGATTCCGAACCCACTCCCACTTAATTTTCCCAACCACCTTTTCAATCTAAAACACCCCCCTATCCATTTGAAAATTCCACTTCCAATTCTTCAAATACTGACGCTATATCTGTTCTTTTTGCCCTTTCCAGTAGTACACTCGACGGACCCAGCCCCATTACTGATGACCAGCTTGAGCAAGACTTAGACGATTTCATTACTAATCAGCAACACATTCATATCACTAATAACTCACTAAGTATTCGCCAACTGACCCACTCCGCTTCAACTTCCCAATCATCCATATTTTCTTTCTACAATGCTCCCACCTGTGCACCACGTGTTTTCATGAAACGCAAACATCCTAACAACCAAACACAACTTCTCACAAATCGCTCACCATCTAGAGTACTTCGATATCAACATTCACGTCATATCAATAGACCATCGTTTTTACTAGAAAACCTTCCCTTCTTCCCCCAGTACACTTATCACTACGCAGAGAACCAAGCCCAACGAGCCAATATGTTGACGAATATTCATTCCTTCCAACGATTTCTTGGATTTTATAATATAATTTTACTAACGCAATTAAAGTACCAGTGAGAAAGAACGCAGACAATGATGAGATCTGTGATACAATCGTCAACGAATTAACCAACGAACTAGACTTGAATCTATCCCCTAAGCCCGTAGAACCAATGCAAGTAAAACTTTCAAAACGAATGGACAATACTATACCACCGCCGATATGAATAGCCAAATGCTATTAGACTAATAATCACGTCGAATATCACAATTCGTTAAAGGAAATCAGCAACACGAATTGAATAGACTATACTATGGTATATCCATAGAAGCAGCAGCTTTTTCAGCCTTTATGAGCAAAATTTTTAGACCACTACATCTTAGCAAAAACCAAGTTACATATTTAGACGAAATTTTCCTAGAGTCAATAACAAAACAAGAAATTTTTAAACCTTAAGACAAGTACCATCAAACCTTATCAAAAGAAAATATAAAAGCAGCCTCAGATAAATCACCCATTTTCCTTACGCGTGTAAAATTCCTGGGACATCTTATTGAAGGCACTACAATTACAACTTTAAAATCACGAATAGATGCAATATTGAAACTCCAATAATCATCAAACAAAAAAAAATCCAAAATAATTTTTTATAATGGACATTAGAACATCAAAAACGCTTCGATGAGATTAAATTTTATCTAACAGAGCAAATTTATAACACAATCTCAGATTCAGACCCATTTTACGCTTTGTGCGATGCTTCTAACTTTGTAATTGGCGCAGCACTCCTACAATCACATAACGGTACAAATAAAATAAATCTGATTTCAGCAATTTCAAAACTTTTTACACTAACAGAATTTAGATTCTATACACTTATGAGAGAATGGTTAGTCATAATTTATACATTAACAGAATAAGAACTCTTAATCTCTTGATCATAACATCGAACAGATTCATTCACATATCATAAACCTATAATTGTTCAATTTACACAAAAACCAAAAACCAAGATATTATAGATTTTAACTTATTCTAAAGAAATTTCCAAAGCTACATATAGTTTGGAATGCAGGCAAAAACCTTGCTTTACCAGATACACTTAGCCAAAACACGCCACCTTAATTGATAACAAGAAAAATAACTCCACGCTGTACCTCACTGCAATGCTTCTTAAGCTTATACAACACTGGATGGCAAAATTTGGTTTAGCAGAATTTTCGTCACAGACAATGGAACAGAATTTATAAATAACGAAATCGTAGAACTATGTCACCTCTATAATATAAAACATAAACCTAGAACAACCCATGCCCCATGGATAAATGGACTAGTTGATGGCAGGAACTGTTCAATACAAGAATATCTCCAATTTATCTTAAGGTGAGATGATAAAAAACACACCGAATGGTCAGCGGACGTAAAATTGTTCGCATTAGCATTTAAATCTTAAATCACAAAAACCCTTTGACTATGACCATATGAAATGGTTTTAAACCAAAAACCACGTAAACCGATAATGTTCTTTGTAAACTCCTCAAAAAAGTACAAGATTACTGTCAACCCAAAAAAGATCCAATTTGTTATAATCTACCAATTCACACTCATGACGATGATCATTTTCACCATGCACAAAAATTTGAAAATAGCCTCTGGAAACAATACAGAATGGATTTTAAACCGAGATAAGAATATATCAAAAAATTGCAAAGAGTTTGTTACACAGCAAAATATTCAATCTCGAATAAGTTCAAGTTTTACACAAGCATCAAGTCTAAAAATAGGAAATTTTGTCGTAATCTTAATTTCTATTACTGAAAAAGGAATGTCAAAAAAGGAACTACCTTTTCGAAAAAGACCATTTCAAATTATAGAAAAATTTGCAGACGTCACATATAAATTTTTAGATTACAAAAAAAAAGAATTATTACAACATAGAAACAATCTTTTACCATACTTTTCGAAAGAATGAGGCCTTCGCGAATTAACACAATCATACGTCTTCACAGGACTACATATCTTTGACAAAACTACAGAAAAAAACGTACAACAGGCAACAACAAACTCTGATCATTTCCCCAATCAACAAATGTATTTCCAAAGGTATGACAGACAAGCCTCAAAATCAAATAGTTCAGAAACGAAGACTTAATGGTGAATAATAAAAAAATCCTCAGGCTCGAAATAAAAAAAAAGTTAAAACAACTTCATTCATCTCGCCTTAGAAATCAACCAAGAAAAGATCACAAAACCTTTATTCCATAATAATAGCTTCCTTAGTAAAAACTTAAAGCCATTTTCAATTACAAACATTCATTTCGTCTCGCAAATTAATTAGTTCAAAATCAGCCAATCAATTTGGTTTGACATTATCTCAGACCACCTTTATTATTAGCCGATATATATCAAACTTGAGCTTGATTCAAAACTATAACTCAAAGTTCTCCAGGTCAAAAATAAGCACTACCCTTCGATTTGACAACCTAAAAAAAATCAAGTGAAAGTTACAACCCTCTTCTATCAATCAACACAAAAATCAACAAGATTGTCTCATTTTATACCCCGCATTTTTCTAAAAGAAAAAACATTAAATTAGCTAAATGATCACTTAGCCCCAAGCAGTTTGCAGTTTTGCGTGCCAAAACCCCTAATCATTCTACAAATAAAAACAAGACTTAGGAAGTTAACATTTAAAAACCCAGTTTTCCTTTGACCTTAAACTCTCATACCCAACCCACTGTCAAAGATCAGTAAACCACTCGACCACATTTGGCTTCAACACCGATAAAATAAAAATTACTTCGACAAAGCAAATCAATTTTCAAATGCTTCTTTCAAACTCAGTTCAACAAATAAACTATCCATTTCAACCTTTCTTTCAATTTTATCAACCTTTTTTCAATGTTTTGTTTTCTCATAATCGACTTTTTAGAAATTGCAGTCCTTTTTCAATTTTTTTTGTTTATTCTCTTCTATTCCTTCATATAAAAATACTTTCTCTCTCCAGAACCATTGACCACCTTATCAGGTAGGAAACTTATTTCTTTCATAACTGATACAAATTTTTTAAATAAGGCTGATATCCCTATTCTTTTCGCAATTTACCTAAGTTTTATCGTTTCTTTATTATACTCTGTACTTAAAAACATTTAAAAGGCAAAAATCACCTTTGCATCAGCAACAATTTTGCTAGTTAGTTTTTACAGATGAATACAATAAAGAACATAGACTTAAATCAAAAAAGCATATACCCATTTCAAAAACGCTAATCCACACTCCCATTAAAGAATCCCCACCAACCACTTTACCCCAAGACCACCCGACAACACCGACATCTAGGCAAAGAAACCAAACCCAATCATCTTTTCGTATCTCATTTGTAGAAAACCCTTATACATTTGAAGAAAGACAGGCATCAGTATCCGAACTATTAAGACCAGCCGTTCGTCAAGCACCCCTAAGTGAACCTTAACATGAGCCAACATATAAAAATTACCACTCACTTCAGCAAGATCTTAACAGAACCAGACATCCCAGCCAAAACTAAAATTTGACAATATCAATAGATCGACAAATTACTCTCCCACAACGAATTCGAAACCATACAATACAATACCAGAGTTCATTTTAACATACCCTCATCACCATCATCGACCCCTTTAGACGTTTCATGTAAAAAATACAAAGCACTCCTACAAAATACCCCAAATATGCCAATTTTTTAAGTTCAACAACCTCTTCTGAACAAATTTGTGAAAATCCCTTAAATCGCCCTCTTTCATTCCACAAACTTCCACATTGGATGACACAAACATTTTCCTAAGATGAATTAAACTTAGTTAACGATCCAATAGAAATTGCATCAGGTACCTCTTTATCACTACCAGAAACTCTATCACTTCCGTCAACATCTTGAGTCACATGTCAAACACCATCAACTACCTTCCCTACAAATTTTCAAAGGTAATTAGACGACAGATATTGTCAACTACAAGGTACAAATACACCCTTAGGCTTAGATTTGAACTCCTTTGCAGCACCCCCTCTCTTTTTTGGCCAATACCTCGATAGCAACCGACTCCATAGTTGGGCACTCAAAAGACTACAATACCGACACGATATTCACAAGGACAAACAAGAACATAATATCTAAATCCTAACTTAACATAACTTAACCCTTCATTTCGAATTAACATTAAAATTAAATACTTTTGTACATCGTCCATTATCATTATCTCCACCGAATATAATAGCTCAACCTTCGCCCCCTTCTATTCTTACAACAACAATTATCTCCACGATAGAACTTATACGATAGATTTACAAAAAAGACAATAGGTTACATAAGATTCTATAATCCTTTTTCAGGATTATCACACACTTGTATCTTATAATTTTTTTCTAAACAAAACCCATTCCCCACATGTACTTCTAGATTCTATGCCTCATGCAAAACTTCCCCCCGAACAGGACCACAAGACCTCATGGTTACACATTAAGACAATCATCAAAAAACACTACATAAATACGCCGTTAATCAAAAAACACAACGCAAATCTGAGCTACAAGACCTGCAATCAACAACTATAGTAGCTACACTTTACTCGAAAACTACAGCTACAACTCTGACAGGATATAAATTTGCAGCAAAAGTCTCAGAAAAAAAAGAACACTGTTCACGAATTTCAAAAATCATTAATAATAGACTCGATCATGTTTCCTTCTATGAAAGTAATATCGAATACCTTTTACTTCTTAACCCTGAAGATTGTAAAAATGAACTACATTGCTTAAAAATGGTCACAAAAACACAAATCTTAAATTGGTAATTTTTCAAGTCTTTCCAGACTCTGCACACCATGCACAACTTGAACGCCAACAAGGTCATTTACAACGATACGATAAATTCCCGTATCACGTCGTACACGGACGTTTAACCTACGATTTACATTTGGTAAAAAATTTGATACCACGTATTGGAATAAGCAACACACCAAAATGTAAAGCAGACACAAAAAACTTCAGGCAACCAGAAAAAATTAGCACAAGATTTAAAAGATGATATCACTGTATGAAGGAATCCGCTTACCCTGTAAAGATGATCAAAGATTTGCTATCCCACATCAGGAACGCAGGCAACCATAGTTTGGTTCCCTGAAGACACATGTACCACATTTCAAGTGGCTAAATTTCACACAAGGATTATAAAATTTCACAATAAACACTTCAAGAATGTATACCTTTCGCTATACAAAATCAACGCTAATCGAATCAGATCAAACCGAAAGAAATATAAAAATATGAACAAAATGGAAAATAAATTACCCTGAAACGGAAGTAGCATGTAAATATCCCAAACCACTTTTTCGAACACAATATTCAAAAATTCTTGTCTAACACGAAAAAAGTTTCGACATGAAAACTGGCAAAGTAATTATCAATATAGCACATCCATATCAAATTTAAGAAGACAGCAAATCCTACATCCTAGAAATATTTTACAAAAACACTAGAAAGACAGGAAAATTTCATCCAGAAAACAAAAAATCACACAATTACAACAATTTTTACAAATGAATAACACCTATTTTTGCGCAATCCACTACAATAATCATCTTGACATGGGATTAGAAAATACATTAAGTAGCATTTCTAAGCAAATGTCACTCTCCGAATTAGAAACACTCCATATTTTTGTGAATTAGAACAAAAATAAAAACTACAATCTCTCGCCCTTGCAGTACTTAAAATACCTTACGCAGGTTACTTTTTATCCGATAACCGCTCTAACGAAAATAAGGACTATAAAAACATTGTTGACCATGAAGGAAACAGTTTTTTTTATCATACCTGCACCAGAAAATTTCACCACTTTACGTTTTTGACGATAAGAAATGCTATCAACGCATACCTACATTTTATAAATACAGAGGACATTTTGTAGTTACTCTATCACGCCGAACCTATTTTTGGGATACAGCTATCCCTTGGGTATCTCAAAATAGCCACAATGTAGTACAGTTTAACCTAATCGAAGATAAATGTTATCTTCTAACTCCATATCCATTTATTGACACCTCTAAAGAAACTTGCACCTGAAAGCATTGCTCGAAATCCGAACACGGACTTGCAATCAATAGGTATTTATTCTGAATCCGACATACAGTATCACATTAGAAAGCAAAAAGAACTGATCAGTAAAATGGATAAAAAACAAAGACAGTCAATCGATCAGAACTTACAAGACTATAGTGGATACCTCAAGACTATAGTGGATACTTCAAAGATATTAAAGACTGGAAGTATAACTCAATGGAGAAAATACCGTCCGCAAGACATATCACTGGTTATTTTTTTTCAGTTTCATAGACAACAAAAACCAATTCTTGGCTTTTCTAGGATGGCTCTTCTATATATTAGAAAGGTTGACTATATTATAAGCAATGTTCAATTTTATTAGATTTTTCTTTTTATTCCTAAAAGGAATTTATAGTACATGCGCAATACATACACAAATCAATCGACAAGCAAGCGTAGCACGCATTTTTTTGCATAATTTTTTAGATTATTTTCCACCTCAATTAATAAAAAAATTTTTGACGCCCGAAATAATGAATATAACATAAAATCATCTACAAAACCGAATACATACGATATTTTACTAGATGATACATTTAAAACACCAAAAGCACCATCACATTTACACAACTAATATAATAATCACACTTTATCTTTAGTCCCACAATGTGATATACAAACACTTCCGACAACAGTTTCGCTTCTAACAATCAACTTTTTAACCCACGATGAGCCGACAAATTGGATCCCTGAACTGTTCCCTTTCCTATCCATCTAATTTCTAACGCCAAAACTCCTTCATTTCAATTTCAGACCTCGCCTCATCTCCTCTTTTCAATTTTTCTTCTAACTCACCGAGCATGGACTCAGACGATTCATATCAAACAGTTTTAAAAACCATTAACAGTTTAATAATTCTGATATAGAAACCCTTGACGAGTTCCTTGACTCCAAACCGAGCCCTTCTAAATTTTCTCAACCACCTTCCCAGACTATAATCACCCCTGTTTTTGATCTCATTCCCTCCTCACACACTGACGCTACCCCCATCCTCTCCCCTCTGTCACGTAAAGAATCCGATGTACCCAGCCCTCTCACAGACGACCATCTTTTTATATCTCACTAACAACAAATTCTACGACAAACTAGTTCATTAACAACTAACGACAAAACAATTCAATAACAGTTCACCAGTTCACGAAATAACTCATTCAGCTTCTACTTCCGAATCCTCTTCCACCTCAGTTCTCATTGCACCTACAAAAGCACAAAGAGTTTTCTTGAAACGAAATCACCCTAACACTATACCTCAGTTCCTTATTAGTCGCCTACGATCAACCCGACTTAATTGCCATCATCCTCAACACACTAATACACCAGATTTCCTCATTCAAAAGTTACCATTTTCCTCTCAATATACTTACTACTATAATGCAAATGAAAACCCAAATACGCCATACGCAGATGAAAATATCCTACTCCCTACACTATCCTGGATCTCCTATGACAACTTTACTAACCCACTAAAAGTTCCCTTGAAAAACAACCCCGCCGATAACATTTTTTGTGACACCATCATTCACCACCTAACCACCACAATGCGTGAAAATCAAATCACCACTATAGGTTTAAGCAAACACTAAACAGATTCACAGCACCTAATGCAAATCAATTTTCTATTAACCTTTGTGACCACGCTGTCACCAGGTATATGGAAGATTACCCGAAGGACGGTGATCCTAACATTAACCCTGAACTAACTGAAAAAAGTTCATAAAATCAGAATATATATTCCATCTTGATAATACTAATAAAAAATTCGATCATATCATAGATCACGCACTAGAAAAAACACTAAAATCTATAAACCGTTCTTTCATAAGTTCAATCACTTCGCACTAACTTTTAACCTCCTCACTCGGAAGGAAAGATATTTACTGTTCATTTACTGTTCACACGAAGTCATGTTAAGAACAAAACTAACCCACACGTACAGATATTATAATTTTTTTAACAAAAATACTACATACACTCTTCAACATCCCGTAATCCAAACCACCGTTATATATTCATAAACTCAAATTAAACATCACAAAATTTCTTAAATATTACAAACTGCATCAAATCAACTAATATGCATGCCACAGAAATTACGATCCTATTTGACAAATGAGCATCTTTTGCACACTGACTGACACCTTCCCACTATATGACGCCCGATCCATCATCATCTCGCATGAACATATCCAGCCCATTGAAGTAGCTCTAGTAGAAAATTTCCACCGCACTAAATGTAATCAACAACTTTATGAACTCATTCAAAATAATAACCATGAGTTTTCAGCCACCACCGAAGAAGTAGATATAATCAGGGCGCTTGAACTTCTTTGACCACTGCTTCGCACTAAAAACGCAATACGCATGCCTGCTAATTTTTAAAGTAAAATCCAACACCTTTAAAACTAACTTCCCCATGGATGTTTCCCTGAACTTGACCCTTCGGAAGTTTAAATTTTTTTCTAGTCACAAACACAAATCAATAAGACACTCATCATACCTTTACGTGTGTTTCTCTTTTCTTTTTTAAATTTCACCAGGCAATCATCTAAAAACGAAACGGAAACAAAATAAAAAAATCTTTTTCAATTTTCAAATTCTATCATAACCTTGTCAATAAGTAGTCTTAGCGAAGTAAGTATGATACAAATGCAATAAATTGATAATTCTTTAGTAAAACTCAAGTATGAAGTAGTAAATTAATGAGGCAAAATAAATTAATGAAAATCAAACTTATTATGTGTGCTTTTTATAAGGACTATTTATCTTTACTCGCCCACCTTTCACTCACTCTTTTCGCCAAAATCAAGTAACTCGTAGAAATGTTTAATAATGGAACTCTAGTTTCAGCAACTATCTGATAACAATTCTAACTTGCTTTCTTTAACGTTTCAAATTTTCCTTTAACCCAGTTGGAAGGAAATATAATTAAGCTTAAGCTAACAAACGCATCTTTCTAATGCTACTAAACCAACCGTATGCATAAGAAAATCCCACTGCACCTAAACCAGATTAAACCCAGACTAAAACTGGATAAAATATTCTTTGAAACCCACTTCGAAGTTCTATTAAAGACACTGGAAACACAAAAAACTCCAAAGAAAAAAGAAAAACCCAAAACAACACAATCTGTTTTTGATAAAAGGACACAACCAAAACCAAAATAGAGAAAACAAATGATAAAATAGAACGAAAAATTGAATACAAAAAGAGACAGTAGGATGCCCTAGGTATGCTCTATAGCCGGCCTACCCCACCGCGCTACACCACGCTTATGACACGCACGCCAATTTTTGACGAGAGGTGCCCCAGAGTGAGCGACTCTTTAAAATAACCGAAATTGTTAAAAATGTTTTTGGCGAAACAAATAATAAATGTCATAACTATAATTGATCTCACTAAAAAGATATAGATATAAATATGCAATGACACAAATTTTCTTAGAGCAAAACGAACGAGCAGTAAAATGAGATGAAAACCCGACGACATTCCGACTTTGGAATTGCTAATCTATTGGTTTTATTGCTAATCTATTGGTTTCTCAATGGAGAAAAATACCGTCCGCAAGACATATCACTGGTTATTTTGTTTCAGTTTCATAGACATCAAAAACGAATTCTTGACTTTGTAGGATGGCTCTTCTATATATTAGAAAGGTTGACTATATTGTAAGCAATGTTTAATTTTATTGATTTTTCTTTTTATTCTTAAAAGGAATTTATAATACATGCGCAATACATACACAAATCAATAGACAAGCAAGCATAGCACGTATTTTTTTGCATAATTTTTCAGATTATTTTCCACCTCAATTAATAATATTTTTTTGACGCCCGAAATAATGAATATAACATAAAATCATCTACAAAACCGAATACATACGATATTTTACTAGATGATACATTTAAAACACCAACAGCACCATCACATTTACACAACTAATATAATAATCACACTTTATCTTAGGTCCCACAATGTTATATACAAACACTTCCGACAAAAATTTCGCTTCTAACAATCAACTTTTTAACCCACGATGAGCTGACAAATTGGATCCCTGAACTGTTCTTTTTCCTATCCTTCTAATTTATTACGCCAAAACTCCTTCATTTCAATTTCAGACCTCGCCTCATCTCCTTTTTTCAGTTTTTTTTCTAACTCACCGAGCATGGACTCAGACGATTCATTTCAAACAGTTTTAAAATCCATTAATAATTTAATATTTCTGATATAGAAACCCTTGACGAGTTCCTTGACTCCAAACCGAGCCCTTATTATTTTTCTCAACCACCTTCCCAGCCTATAAATCACCCCTGTTTTTGATATCTCTCTCCCTCCTCACACACTGACGCCACCCCCATCCTTTCCCCTCTGTCACGTAACGAATCCGATGTACCCTATCACAGACGAACACGTTTTTATATCTCACTAACAACAAATTCTACGACAAAATAGTTCATTATCAACTAACGACAAAACAGTTCAATAACAGTTCACCAGTTCACCAAATAACTCATTCAGCTTCTACTTCCGAATCCTCTTCCATCTCAGTTCACAATGCACCTACAAAAGCACAAGAAGTTTTCTTGAAACGAAAGCACCCTAACACTACACCTAAGTTCCTTATTAGTCGCCCACGATCAACCCGACTTAATTGCCATCATCCTCAACACACTAATACACCAGATTTCATCATTCAAAAGTTACCATTTTCCTCTCAATATACTTACTACTATAAAGCAAATGAAAACCCACATACGCCATACGCAGGTGAAAATATCCTACTCCCTACACTGTCCTGGATCTCCTATAACAACTTTACTAACCCACTAAAAGTTCCCTTGAAAAACAACCCCGCCGATAACATTTTTGTGACACCATCATTCACCACCTAACCACCACAATGCGTGAAAATCAAATCTCCACTATAGGTTTAAACAAACACTAAACAGATTCACAGCACCTAATGCAAATCGATTTTCTATTAACCTTTGTGACCACGCTGTCACCAGGTATATGGAAGATTCCCCGAAGGACGGTGATCCTAACATTAACCCTGAACTAACTGAAAAAAGTTCATAAAATCAGAATATATATTCCATCTTGATAATACTAATAAAAAATTCGATCATATCATAGATCACGCACTAGAAAAACACTAAAACCTATAAACCGTTCTTTCATAAGTTCAATCACTTCGCACTAACTTTTAACCTCCTCACTCGGAAGGAAAGATATTTACTGTTCATTTACTGTTCACACGAAGTCATGTTAAGAACAAAACTAACCCACACGTACAGATATTATAACTTTTTACAAAGATACTACATACACTCTTCAACATCCCGTAATCCAAACCACCGTTATATATTCATAAACTCAAATTAAACATCACAATATTTCTTAAATTTTACAAACTGCATCAAATCAACTAATATGCATGCCACAGAAATTACGATCCTACTTGACAAATGAGCATCTTTTGCACACTGACTGACACCTTCCCACTATATGACGCCCGACCCATCATCATCTCGCATGAACATATCCAGCCCATTGAAGTAGCCCTAGTAGAAAATTTCCACCGCACTAAATGTAATCAACAACTTTATGAACTCATTCAAAATACTAACCATGAGTTTTCAGCCACCACCGAAGAAGTAGATATAATCAGGGCGCTTGAACTTCTTTGACCACTGCTTCGCACTAAAAACGCAATACGCATGCCTGCTAATTTTTAAAGTAAAATCCAACACCTTTAAAACTAACTTCCCCATGGATGTTTCCCTGAACTTGACCCTTCGGAAGTTTAAACTTTTTTCTAGTCACTAACACAAGTCAATAAGACACTCATCATTCTTTTACGTGTGTTTGTCTTTTCGTTTTTAAATTTCACCAGGCAATCATCTAAAAATGAAAAGGAAACAAAAAAAATTTTTCTTCAATTTTTAAATTTTATCCTAACCATGTCAATAAGTAATCTTAGCCAAGTAAGTATGATACAAATGCAATAAATTGATTTTTCTTTAGTAAAACTCAAGTATGAAGTAGTAAATTAATCAGGCAAAATAAATTAAGGAAAATCAAACTTATTATGTGTGCTTTTTTTATGAGGACTATTTATCTTTACTCGCCCACCTTTCACTCACTCTTTCCGCCAAAATCAAGTAACTCGCCAGCGTAGAAATGTTTAATAATGGAACTCTAGTTTCAGCAACTATCTGATAACAATTCTAACTTGTTTTCTTTAACGTTTCAAACTTTCCTTTAACCCAGTTGGAAGGAAATATAATTAAGCTTAAGCTAACAAACGCATCTTTCTAATGCTACTAAACCAACCGTATGCATAAGAAAATCCCACTGCACCCAAACCAGATTAAACCCAGACTAAAACTGGATAAAATATTCTTTTGAAACCCACTTTGAAGTTCTTTTAAAACCACTAGAAACACAAAAAACTCCAAAGAATAAAGAAAAATCCAAAACAACACAATCTGTTTTTGATAAAAGGACACAACCAAAACCAAAAAAAGAGAAAAACACATGATAAAATAGAACGAAAAAATAAATACAAAAAGAGACTTTGCTCGAAGAGACTGTGAAATTATACTCCCTCAACTGGCCTCAAGCACCAGTAGGACGTCCTAGGTATGCTCTATAGCCGGCCTACCCCACCGCTCTACACCACGCTTATGACACGCACGCCGATTTTTGACGAGAGGTGCCCCAGAGTGAGCGACTCTTTAAGAAAACCGAAGTTGATAAAAACGTTTTCGCGAAAACAAATAATAAATTTGATAACTAAAATTGATCTCACAAACAAGATATAGATATAAATATGCAATGACAAAAATATTTCCTAGAGCAAAACGAACGAGCAGTAAAAAGATATGAAAACCCGACGACATTCCGACTTTGGAATTGCTAATCTATTGGTTTTTTGCCGTAGTCTCACAACCCTCAGAGGATTTAAAGTATGGAGCCAACATCGTAACAAAGATACCCATTGAAGAAGAACAATGGCCGACTCGTTGTTGACTTCACATATTGATTGTAGCTATTTGGCGCCTCACCCAATCGAAGGCAAACTCCATCTTGTACGTAGTCTCGCTTTAGCTTAACGAAATCAACACATCCTTGCATAAATCTGAAATCTTCACACGATCACTCAAGACGATCTAGGAAATACGAGTCCCACTTCTGGAAAACAAACAATTGTCCCCCTTCTCTCTATGAAGCCAACTACTCCGAAACACGAACGACTGTCTCTCCCTCTTTTCTCACGCAGCCACTGATTCAAAAGGAAACTACTCAAATAAACAAGAAATCTCTCCATCCATCCTTCACTACAATAAACATTAAAAATTTAATTTCTCTAAACCCGGATGGGTTGAACCAGTTTAAAACTAGTGTTTATATCCAGTTATATTGTTGGTTAAACTAACTCTATAAAACATTTCTAACTAACCAATCATGATCCATAACTAACACTAACAATTATTTGTAACGCTGATACTATTCATAGTTTCAGTAACAGAGCGAAATAAATGTAACTTGGAAGACAGTTGTTCTCCTGCAAGATAGTTCTTGATATCTAACTCGCAAATACCAGTATACACTAGATCTATTGAGACTAGGAGATATAAGAGTAAGATTAAGATTGGTATGAGACTAAGAAGTTGCACGACTCTATCCGGCCGAAAATGAGATAGCGTGACGAATAGACAGAGTACTTTATCTGAAATTACTCTATGAGTGAGCCACCCCGGACTTAAATAGCTGATAATTTCGAAATATTGCAACGTTCATCTCCAATGCTTACAGTGAAGAAGAACAAAATTACAGAAGCAATAAATGGCCGAGATTTCAAGTAAGCATTTAGTCCAGACACCTTTGGTAACAGTAACCTGTAAATGCGCCGGTAGTGTCGAAATAATTTTCCAATATTTTCCAAAAATGCCTCAACAAAGGGAAACCCTTGAAGCAAAGTTAAGTCACGCCGATATACAAACAAAACAACACTGCAGACATCAGTCAGATTTGACCGAAAAAGTGTCCGTGCGAACTTGTCCAAAGTAAGTAATCGAACTTTGTGCAATCATCTGTATCATTTAACTGAAAGTCAACCTGACAATTTTCAGTTCAGTTTTTGACAAATGCATTTCGCATTTCTCCCAATTCTGATCTAGTTGAAAGAAGTGTATCAAATCAGACATTGGCAATACGAAAGATTTGTTTGTTCTCTGTGTTGCTTCAAGAAAGCTTTTGACAAAACAATTTATATCGGCTTTGTCTGTTGCAGGATATTTAAAAACAAAAAATTGTAAAATTGTTTTCAATGAGATGTAAAAAATGTATGTTTTCCAACTTTTAGACATGTCATTTCCTTTTTTGCTAGAGCATTGCGCAAAAGTTATTATTACTACCAATGAGTTTTTGAAAAATTACTTGAAAGTTCTATTTTTTCTAGTAAGAACATCTAAAAACCGGAGAAAATTGCTTTCTTCAATTTCCAAAATAATCAATTTGAATAGATTGATTTTTACTTTGATTTCTTTTTTGGAGATTTACGGGTGAATAGCAATGGATTTCCTTTTTTCTTTTTTCATGTAACGGTAGTATTTTGACAAGCTGGAGGCAGTTTGAGCTAACTTGGTCATTAAAAAAAGTGTACTAGTTTGCTAAGTGTCGGAGGGATTGCATTACATAGCCAGGCTCAGTTTCATAACTAAGCACTTATTTGTGCTTTCACGCGTCTGGGTTCCACGGACACATCTTTTGCGTGTTTTACAAACTTTTGTCAGTGGTTTTCACATTCAAATGATCCTAACACAAAATTTCGACAAGTTATTTGTTGTCAGCGGATTCCGCAGACAAAAGTGATCTGGCCGTTGAAGTGGATTCCATTAATGTCGTTTGGTTCCACCATTAGTCAATGGATTCCGATGCCAATTTTTCTTTCTGTCACTGGATTCCACAAGCACATTTTTAACTGTTGCAACATGTATCAGACCCATTATTTCATCACATGATTTATATATATCGTGTGTAATAAATGCATCCCCTTCGTTGTTTTTGAAGATTTCCTTTAAAGGAGAATTAAGAAGAGAAATTATCAGCAAATGAGACAATTAAAACCGCTCAGTTTTCCAAAAAAGAGACCTAAATTCCCCTTTTTATCACCCCTTTTTTCGCTAATGAGCGAAGTCCGTTCATGGTTTCTTCCCCAGCAATTAAGAGAATTGTCTGAAATGCTGAGGGGGGGGGGGGGGGGGGGAGGGGTAAAGTGAAGTAGAAAAAGGTGGTCTTTTAAAAGGAAATTAAAATGATAAGAAGACATGCGGAGAGGTTTGAGAGGTTTATAAATGTCTCATATTTGTCACCTAAACTAAAATTAGAAGATCACTTGAGGGAACATTCACTACACTACAAAAATCAGGTGATGAAAAAATGGGTTTGGGTGGATACATGTTAAAACGGTTAAATCCAGTGACAAACAAAAATTCACTGCGGAATCCACTGTGACGTCCAGTGACAAAAAGAATATACTGATTGCGGAATACACTGACAAACAGTGGAATCCAGTGACTTTTTGCTTAATTCATTCCCACTGCAAAAATGCATTTGTCTCTGGAATTCAAAACGAAGCCTGTCCTAGCATTGGTCTCTAAATTCCGCATTGTCACTTGATTCTAAATTTTTGCGCGCTAGCTAAATTTCAGTTTTAGCAAATAAAATTCAAAAATTTGCCCTTCAATTCAATCAAGCTTACGACTTTAAAGGCTTTTGGAAATGTTGGAATTGTTGCGAAAAAATGCGAATTCCAGAGACAATGTATGCGGATTCTAATTCACTGCCAAAGTACCCGAGCTTGTCATTCTAATGTGATCTGTTTATTTGTTTTTTTTTTGTTTTTTTTAGGATTATTCATTGCATGAAGCTCTAGACAATACTTCTTTTTGATCTCAAAATATTTTGAAGTTCTTGATATTTTGAAGTGTTAGAAGTTTTTGGTTTGTTGTATAAAATATGTCGTTACATGAATTTGTTTTTGCTGTTTCTCTATTTGGTCTCAAATAATTACAAAAAACGAGTCGGTTGCACAAATTAGAATTGATTGCCGAAGGCCCTTCTACCCCATACTGTTTTTGGCTCTGCTCAAATCAATTATTGAAGTCACAACGTGGTGTGTGTCCGACTTTGTTACTCAGGATTTGATATAGTTGCCACATTATGAAATTTCTGACCATTCACTGCTTTTGGAGGGATAGAGAAAAAATTGATATCAAGTACTCTAGATTGCGCATTCGCTGCAGATGTCAAGTTTGGAGCTATCAATTGGTTTCTTCTTATTATTAAAATATACTCTCTATTGTACACACTAACGCCTTCTCCTCCTTTCGTCCTACTAGAATCTTCCGAGCATTTGTGCCCACGTGATTTAAAAAAGAATTTTTTGAGCTTACTTTAATCCATGTCTAGCTTATACATGAAGGAATTGGTTTCACATAATGGAATTGGAAGTACAAAATCGTCGACGTTTTTATAATAATGATCTATTATTTTGCAATCACAATTGATTCCACTTTTCAAACAACCTCTGTTGTCTGTTCAGAGCTTCAAACTATTAATTTGATCTCATTTCTTGTCCGCTTGATTTACAATTTTGCATCTGTTAAAAATGAATTTTCCTGTCGTTTTCATCTGAAATTATTACACCTCCGAAAATTTATCCTTATTTATACCTAAACCATGACATACCCATGAAATTTTTTGAAGATTTGTTTTTCTATTTCTTTGTCTCTAATCCTGCATTTTGTTTTGTTTCTGGTCATTTCATTAACTGAACAAAAAAAATTGGTAGATTTTTCCTGTTAAAAATCCACAAGTAGTGTATGAACATGCTGAACTATCACTTTTTACCTTTTAAGCTACCAAACTTTTCATTCAATATTGAACCACTTTTTTGTTCCCCTTATAATACGATTTAATTGTCATCCATAAAAAATAAGGACACTTTGCTACTTTTTCAAGTACTGGCACACATCTTTTTACGTCCGTTACACATCTTTAATTTTTCTGTCTGACATTTTTCTGTCTTACTTTTCGCCGGGAAATAGAAATTTTTAAAAAGTTTTATTAGACAAATTTAATTTTTAGCGCCTCCCACATTTAAGAAAATTGAAAACAAATCTATTGTAATGGATTTTCGTGGTCTACAGTGTTGTAAATATAATCGATTCCCATGTAACGTTCAGACAACAAAAATGGACTAAAAAGGGATTTGAATGCATTTTTTCTCGCCAAAACAAAATGCATTATAATGGATTTTATAATAAGTAGGATATCACATTAAAATGGATTTTTTTCCACTTTGTTTTTGCATTTATCAAGTGAGTGATGCGGAAACTTTGCAAAGCGAGTGTACGGCCTAATCCATTTCCTTACCCCATCCCCCAAAGTTTCTAATAATGTAAGAAACTTGTTGAAAGGAACAAAATTCAGTTTTGAGCAAAATAAAAAAAAAGTAACAAAAATATCAAAGTTAGGCAAAAATTGAATTGAACAACTAGTAACCAATGTAACTAACTTTAGTTTAAAACGTAATAAAGACTTTATGTGCGTTAAAATTCGCATCTCACTAAAGTGGAAAAAAATCGATTATAATTTAATTTCATTGTCAGTGTCCACAAAAGTGAAAAAAAAAATCGATTTTAATGAATGAAAAAAGGATTTTGTTGCCTCGAAAAATAGTAGTATTATATTCCATTTTTAATTGATTGTTATCGATTTGTTTTCGCTTTTGTGGACGCTCACAAGGAAAATCGATTTTTATTTATGGAACTCCAATGCGGGCTGTTTTAGACAGGTATTTGTTTTCCACTTCGTTAAAAATCAAGTAGCAAAAAATAAACTGAGATTAAATTTAGGTCTTCTCCTGAAAAAAAAACGAAGCTTTAATGCGCGACCTTACAAAAGGGTCTTCAATTTGTCAAAGGCGAAGTTTTATAACTGATAAACATCAATTTACATTAATGGATCAAACAAAGGACGATTTTGTGGAAGTAGAACAAAGATACTTCAAGTTTAAAATAATCAGCTGAAAAAAAAACAAACAAACAACTAGAAAATTATCAACAGAAAAAAATCTGAAATAATTGGTAAGATTGATCTCCGGAGACGAGGTCCCAAATAGATTCATTTTATCTGAAATGATTGCACATCCCAAAAAAAACATATCTTTAATTACCTTAATGATGACATGGCCATGAAGTTTTCGCAAGATTTGTTTTTCTAATTTTGTATTTCTAATTCTACATTTTTTTGTCTCTGGTCTTTTTATTAACTCATTTAAAAAAGCTGGTGATTTTTTAACTATAAATCCACAAGAAGTTTATCAACACACTGTCAGTTTTTAGCTTTTAGCTCCCTTTTTTCTTTCGTTGCTGATTTTTATTCCCTTTATGAAACGACTTAATTGTCATCCAGAAAATAATAAGGACACCTTGGTACTTTTTCAAGTACTGGCACACTTCTTTTTACGTCCTTGCGATGCTCTAAGACTATTTTCCTTAAAGTTTTGTTGTTATAACAGAATCTCGTCTGGTCGTTGTCTGCTAAACCATAAGTGCTATCTATGACTTTAAATACAGAGGCAATCAAATTCTATTTTGTTCTATTGTAATCGAGTTTCCCAAGCTGAAGATAAAAGAGGTAGAGATCGTGATTGAATAATCATAATACTCGTGGTTTCTGATACTCGCAGATGATCTATGAAGGGCTATGTCTATTTCTGAAAAGAATATAGTTCTGATTCTGAAATAAGCTTTTTGGCCAATCAGAAGTGTATTTTGTGATTTTTTAATATATCTCAAATGTCTCAAATCTCGAGCTTTTGTGCTCTTTTATTAATAAAATATCTTTTAATAGTAAAAATATCTCCTATTAATAAAACCTATTAAAAAAGTTTTCAGCCTGTAGCATTTGAAAAATACCAAAAAATACTTCCAGATTTTTGCGACTTTATGAGCAGAAGTCTTAGGGCTTTGATGACCAAATTAGGTATTTCCAACTAAACTTGTGCGACTGAATGTCCAATCGCTTGCGATTTTCCATGCTTTTGCCGATCGTGTCATAAAAGGTAACTTCCTTCACTACGTATAGTAATATTTTTGAATCCGATTTCCAATTGGACCTAGCGTCCCGCACCGAGCGCCCATGGATCATAATCGGTTATATTGTCATAATATGTCAGTATCTATAAAATTACAAAATAATCGATTATTATCCATTACAAATGGATTATATTCATAATGTTTTTTAATGCCAATATAATCTATTACAATAGATTATGATGGATTTTTTCGAGGGGTTAATCAAAAAGTTCTATTCCTTATAGAAGTTCTCCTAATAAAAAAATTACGCTCCCCCTCCCAGCCAGCTTACCACCAGCGCCATTCACCCTCTTAATGGTTTAATGGTTGAACATGGGGGAATTACTTGCTAGACTTTGGAAGGGGGAGGGTTAATGAGTAGCACCTCCGTTTACCCCCTACTCAGTTTACCCCCCCCCCCCCCTCCCCCGTTTATCCCCCCGGTAACGTTGAGAAATGACATTTAGTAAAAGACATGGCATACAGTTTGCAAATTTCTTGCAAATTTGCAAAATTTCTTGCAAATTTGCAAAAATTCTGCAAAAAAATCAAGTTTAGTTCTAACAATAAAATGGATTGTAATAGTTTAAAACGTATTGATTTTAAAAAATGCAGCAAAAAAATACGTTCCCTTTTTCGATTTGTAATTTACTCTTCTTTCCAGGTTTATATATTCGCGATCTCTCCTGAAATGCTACATAGCATTAGGTTGAAAGTATAGTATAAGATCAGTATAGTCTCTAGTCCAAACCAGCTATATAGCCCGGCGTATACATAGTGCGTTCCCGGGAGTTCGGTATGGGTTCGATTCTCACCTAAGTCGTTTCATTTGAGCATTCTTTTTGAGCCGAACCTGCTAGAACATAAAATGCTAATATTTTAATTGGTTCAAAATGGGTTTGCAATTGAGTTTTTGTTAATTCAACTGCGTGAACTGATATGATTTTATTGTAAAAATCATAAAAATCATCATATCAGCGCTTGATCAACCCCACTTTTTTTTGGCTCGATACGTTTAAAATAGTCACAATATTTCGATCATATTTCGTAAACTTAAAACCGATTCTGTTTTGTTATTAGGTTTTATATTGAGCAGAATATTTTGGTGCCGCGACTCGGGAACCAAAAGCTGAGGACCGATCCATCTCCGTGGCGGAGAAACACAAAATCGACCCAAACCGGTAGTCCAATTGGCCGAACGACCACATGATCGACAACAGCGAATCAGCCAAACTCCGCTGATCCGATCAACTGGCTGAAAAATAACCACTCCGAATCCGAACCCCGAAAGTGCGCAAAGCCCAAATATGACAACAGGATAGCCGAAATGGTCAAATCAGCCTGATGTTAAGAAATTTAGACCTCAAGACAAATCAAGAACTTTTCAAATTGCGAAATGGTTCATATGGTAGGTAAACCGACGTGGTCATTGTCAGACCATCACTCTACATCCAAATCCGGTTACCATCTCAACAAAAACTTCGAAAACCGAACCTTTTTTTGTCCATTTTTTAACACATTTATGCTATAACCTGACCTATGAGTGCTTTGATTCGTAGTTTTTTCGTCATTAATAGGATCTGCCAGATTTTACATTTTGCCGTAAAATTACATACGATGTTATTAATTGCAAACCGATTAAGACCGTACTAGATACATAATCCTAGTTCATACCAAGTACCTTAGTACTCCCGGAGAGTCTCGAACCCAAAAAATTTGTAACAAAAAAAATCCGTAAAATTTCCAAAAAAATTTCGGAAAAAAATTTTTTCAAAGAAAAAAAACTTCGCAAAAAAGTATACCATTTTTTCCAAAACTTGTCACTAGAAAAAACTTTTTTTTGCCCAAATTTAGAGCAAAAACTGGAAGAAGCCGTTTTCGTCTCGCCCGTTCGACCGTTAAAACCGCCACTCGTGACGAGCAAGTTTTTTGAGTGAATCTCTACCTCGGCTTCCTTCAGTGCTTCCTCCAGTTTTTAAAAATTAGCTCGGCTCGCCCCATTTTTGGCCGCATACCGCCGCGACTATTAATACTATCATTTCGCCGTAACATCATTAAACTTACCCGATAAACCGTACGCGTCCATTTAGATAGTACCGAACCGAACTTTTGTAAAACCTTAGAAAACCTCAGCTAAAAGTTCTTTAAGTTATTATCGCTCCTTAAGTTGCTTGCTGTTAAAACAACATTGTCGTTTATCACTGTCAATGGCGTTCATCATTGCTGCGAAGTCTCCCAATCACTCCATAAATACATCACCATTAACTCCACAAAAACGCCTCGACGACACTTTAATAGCAATTCCTTGTTTAAGTTTTAATTTGAATGTAATTAACCAACACAAGACTGTTCAATATCTTTTAAGCATTTCCCCAAAGTGTTTGATACAAAAAACATTAAAATTTGGCACAAAGTTGTATTCCATTCATTGAACGAACATAGACCAAAAAAAGATAACCCACTTACACCAGAAAGTCTAATTGAAGTTTTAAAAGATTATAAAAAACAAAATATCAGCCATTATTTATGTACACCTTCAAAGAACCCCCAAGGTTTATAGAAAAATGTTTGAGACAGGAATTTAAACCATTGATGTGACCAAACATCAAATCTCAAAAAGAAAAGCTAACGACCAAAAATAATTCTTAAACTTAAGTTAATTCATCCTCCGGCATTTTTAGAAATAAAAAATTTGAGATTCATTCGTCGTTTTTTCCCTAATCTGTCCAAACTAATCAAAAATTTAAAAGTCGTTGACCAGGTTCCAGGAACAGGAAAGCAGATAAGTATAAGATTTTGCGAATGTTAGATATTATAAATCTTACGTTTTTTTCAAAAGTTCAACTCATCTTTAAGTTTAGTCTCATAGTTTGTTGTCCTTATGTTCCGCAGGCAACAAGAGCCGTAGGAGTATTGCCAGGAGCCTCTCGTTTGGTATAGGGCGACTATTTGAATTGAATTTAATTTGATTACGTCAAACGAGGCTACATTTTTTTGGCTCTAATTAAAAGAAAGCATAAAAAATTTAAAATGGAGCATGACCTCAGCTAGAACTAAACAAAATTTCTCGTGCCTTTTTGAATACCATGCCAAAAAAACGTACGTGAGTGCGATTGATTGACCAGCTAAAATTAAAACGAGCATCGAAAAATCTAGCAATTGTTTACAAAAAATTATAAAGAAGAATGATAAAGACCCCCGACGCTTAGCGAATCTGTCTGTTCCAAGAAGCCCCTTTCACAGCGTTCTAAGACTGCATCGATGACTTCGAGTAAGCGTCAAAGAGAAGCGGCTCTTTCAAAAATTAGGCGCGAGGAATTTGAACGCCAGGTAGTAGCTACGCTTTGTTTGAAAAAGCAAGAGATCCAGCTTCAATCGATGAAGGGTCATCTTGAACTTGATGTGGTTGAAGAGGAAAGTCGTCGAAAGTCGGCCTAAATAACTATCGAAGAAGCTGAATCAGTGGGCTTTGTCGTAGCGGGTCGAAATTGCCAATGGCTGTTAAGGAGAACCAAACGGAGGAAGACAAGACAAAAAATTGGGTGAACACTTAATTCCCAGCTCAGAAAATAGTTCAGCCCGTGGCGCCGGACCAAAGTGTCAACCTGGAACCTGCTTCTGAGTTCTTTTCATTTTCAAGCATTGAACCGTTTTCAGCAGGAATCAGACAATGATTCATAACTATCAACCAAATGCTGATTATTTCGAAAACACTTATGTAAAGTGACAGAGTGATAATGTCCCTCGTAGGTCAGATACAAATGTCGGCTTGCAGACTCCAAATAAAAATAGTGTGCATGCTTCGCAGGAACAGCTACCTTTGACCAACTTATGCAGCTACAACCCTTTGATGCAGAGTAGTTTTCATCAGTCTAATAACGCGACGAGCTCAATGCCCATTGCTCAACCAACTTTTTTACCAAATACTTCTGCTAATGTTATTTACCAACCACTTTTACACACTAACGTTAGTACCCTCAGTCCTTCAACAGTCACCTTCCCCCTGATCCATATTATGTCACACAACCATCGAATGCTCAAACGTTCTATAGCGGAGGAACAAATTTTTATGTCAGTATTCCTTATGCTGTAGACGCTGATACCTATTCAAAACCGTTAATGGCGCCTCATAAAAATGAGTGTAAAAAATCTGGGCCAATTACGCCTTCTGGCAGTAAACCAATCACTAATCAAGATCTAACTGAAATCTTGACACTAAGCCAGAGAGTTTACTTACTTCAGTGGAAATTGTCTTCTTTCGACGGAAATCCATTGCAGTGGCTTGAATGGTTTTGTCAGTTCAAAAATGCAATCGATGCAAAGGTTATGTTTAATGATGTCAAACAGACATATCTGAACACCCTCGTTTTAGGCAAAGCAAAGAATGCAAATGCTGAATTCACAAACAGTGGAACACTCTACAAGAACGCTTTGAAAACTCTGGAGAGGGAATTCGGAGAGCCAAAAACAATTTTGTGTCGGCTTATCTCAAAAAACTTTCGAATTTCCCCCCTCTGAAAATGCAGTATTTAGAAAACATTGTCAGTTTCGCTTCCTGCATATCTAGTCTCGTCGCTGTTTTCAAATCGTTAGGCTATGAGTACGACTTGAAAAGTACATCCGTTTCGAATCAAGTTATTTCAAAATTGCTTCCGAATATGAAAGAGTCGTTAAAGACGCAGCACTTGCCGACCAAGTGAAGAAATGGTACGAGCTTAGGAAATTTATTTTTTTTATAAAAAAACGCTTAGGAAATTTTTACCGCTGCGGTTAACCCAGAAACCACATCGCATGTTCTCGGTCTCAAATGGACTACGTCATCCATACGTTGGTTGTGAGCAGAGGCGTTAACCGCGAACTCAAAGATTCTGTTTTACAGCGATGAGTTCTTAGTTTTGTGTCCTCCGTGTTCGACCCCTTAGGTCTTGTCGCCACGTATACCGTACGCGCACGTTTGCTACTGAAAAATATCTGGCGATTGGGTGGTCAACAGTGGGACGACCCACTACCAAATGATTTGTTCCGCAGATTCACCAAATGGCACTCCGGTTTGCCAATTTTAGAGCAGCTCACAATAAATTGTTGCTATTTTGACTTTCCAGTAGATGAGGTTGAACTGCATGTGTTCGGTGATAGCTCATTGAACGTTTTCTGTTCTGTAGCATTCCTTCACGCACAGAAAAACGCCTATTCCAAATCCCAACTTGCGTTTCTCTTCGGTAAAACAAGAATAGCCCCAATGAAGGTGCTTTCAATTCCGAAGTTGGAAATTCAAGCTGCGCTTCTTGCTACTCGTCTGAAAGTTGATATCGAGAAAGCTCTTACACTGAGTTTTTTTTTCAAAAAGTTCATGTGAACTGACAGCACTACAGTTCTTCAGTGGTTGAATTCGACAAGCAAACAGCCTGTGTTTGTAGCCAATCAAAAAGCCGAGATTCTGGAGTCAACATCAATTGACCAATGGTTTCAAGTTTTGAGTGGAGACAACCCCGCTGACACCGGAACTAGAAGTATTACTACTGACTCCCTCAAGCAAAACAGTTGGGTCAACGGCACTTCCTTTTTTAAAACTTCTGATAGGGCTTTCAGTCCAAATAGGGAAATTACAGAGAACAATCATCCGAATGATCCGGTCTACGATCTGAATGAGGGTATAGAGGTCTGTTCGAATTTTCTGTACACTGCAGTTTCGACTGACTTTGCCTTCCCTTGAGAGGAGTAGAGCTCGTTCTCCGAGATAATGCGGCTGATCGCATATATATTGAGATTCTCATTTAAGAATAGACATTTCGGATCGCCAGATAAGGCCATAATTGATCCAGCAAAACTTGTCCTTGCAGAGGAAATTTTTTTTGGCACTTTCGCAGTTAGAGTCATTCCCAGCTGAATGTAAGCAATTAGCAGCTGGAAAACATGTGAAAACATCGAGCCGTATATCATCGTATCCGACTTTTTTCGGACCGATCGGTTTGGTTAGATCTACCGGCCGTATCCAACGTCTCTCCGCAATCACGTTTGAAACTCGCCATCCAATAGTTTTGCATTGCCGCCATCGCTTAAACCGATTGTTTCTCCGTTTTTATCACATTAAGCACGAACATCAGTGCGTCGACTACCTCCGTTCCGTCGTTCATCAGCAATTGTTTGTACTACGCTGGAGATTTGCACTAAGAGCTATTGAAACACAGTGCGTATACTGTAGAAAGCGAAAAGCAAAAACCTTTACTCAATGATGTCTGACCTTCCTGCGGAGCGTATAGGTTACCGCCAGCCATTGTTCTCGAACTGCAGCGTCGACTATTTTTGACGATTTCATGTAAAAATTCGTCGATCTTCCAAGAAACGCTGGGGTTTTCTATTTTTTTTGCCTAACGACTCTTAAGTTGGTTCCATTCATGGAGACAATTTTATGTGTGATGGCTATTGAGCGCTTTATATCTAGGCGAGGAACCACTCGATAATTTGGTTGGACAAGGGAACGAACTTTGTAGGAGCCGAAAAATAGCTTCTTCTATGCATCAAAAATTGAAGCACAGAAGCTCCACTGTCGCTCGTACACAAAATCATTGAGTGGAAGTATAATCCACTTAGTGAGCCTCATCAAGGTGGAGCATGGGAGCGAATGGTGAGCAGTTGTAAGCGCGTCCTTTATGCAATCTTAGGGTCAACAAAAATGACTGACGAGATTTTGAACACAATCATGTGCCTAGTTGAGGGTTCACTTAACGCTTGTCCGCTCACTCCCGTTTCTGACGACCCAGATAGTCTGGAGCTTTTGACGTCGAATCATTTCCTTTTAGGTCAGCACACTCTAACGTTTCCGTCTCTAAGGTCGAGTGAAAACTGTTCTCACTCTAAACGGTATGCCTGGGCTCAGTCGTACGCAAACGCAATTTGGCAGCGATGGTTAAGTGAGTACCTCCCGAAACTCAATAAGAGAAATAAGTGGCATGCTCCTCTCGGAGATTCTTTGAAAACGGGAGATTTAGTGTGGTTAGTTGAATCGACTAGCCCTTGGGGCCACAACCCACTAGCACACATAATGTCGTTAAGCTACGGCAAAGACACTAGCGCCCGTTCCGCAAACCTTAGGACCGTCTCTGGAAACTACACTCGGCCGCTCGTTAAGCTCGTTCCGGTTCTCGCTCCTTCGGGGGCGGAGGATGTTAATGCAACATAGCATTAATTTGAAAGTATAGTATAAAATTAGTATTGTCTCTAGTCAAACCCAGCTATATAACCCAGCGTATACATAGTGCGTTCTGGGGAGTTCGGCGAGGAATCGATTCTCACCTAAGTCGTTTCATTTGAGAACCCTATTTGAGCCGAACCTGATAGAATTTAAAATGCTAATATTTTAATCGGTTCAAAATTGGTTTGCAATTGAGTTGCTGTTATTTCAACTGATTTCAGCGTAAAAATAATAAAAGTCACCAAATTCACCGCATGATCAACAACACTTTTTTGGCATGATACGTTTATTGTGGTCACAATATTTCGATCATATTTCGTGAACTCAAAACCTATTCTGCTTTGTTCTTACTTTATAAATTGAGCAGTATATCTCCTTTGAGCGTTAGTTTCCCCTTGTTCCCCTTGGATGTTTTCTTCCAGTATTGGGATAGTTGGTGAGCGTGGCTTTGTCCGGCGGTTCCAAAGTAATTCGTGAATGTCAATATTCTTTTTGACAATCTGCTGTTAAGTGGTATTTTTGGGCCAGAATGGTGGAAGAGATGCTGGTCTATGCTGGAAGAGCCATTTTATCCGCGATATTTTTTCCCCCCACAAACAATATTAAATGTGGAACCGTTCTCCGATTGGACACTTATTTAAAAACAAGAAGCGAACAAGCCTTGTTGCATCTGTTCTCCAGTGCAAAACGTAGACAAGCGGCGTTTGATACTGACCAATTTCTTTATCGAATCTCTGGTGCCGTGAATGTCAACTCAGCTCTTTAGTTTTTAAGGCCGAACATAAATTTACATCAATAACATAGGATGTATAAAAATAATATACATATTAATTATTTTTTCAGGTATGTAGAAATTTATATCCGGACGGATAACAGATCGCTGGAGTCTGAAAACGACCAACGTTTGTCGCATGTCGATTGTTGCATGTCAATTCACGCTTTCAGCATCGCTCTCTGAAATGCAACCGATTTCTGTGCTCGGAAAAATTTGGACCGGAACAACTTTGGTCAAGCCAGTCGCGCTATTGCAAACCGGTTTGAGCCGTTTTGACGCTACCTGGTCGCGCCGCTTTTGTCGCTACCTGGGTTGCGTCATCTCCGACATGGTCGCCCTGTTCTCTAAGTCGCGCCGATTGCGCCGTTTTTGACTTTAGTCGCGATAAAAAGCTTTGGGGTCGCGAAAGCCCAAAAATGTCATTTTATGGTCGCATCCGTCGCACAAATTCCCCAAATTGCGTCATTCGCCCCGTCTCAACATTGGTCGCGAATTCACAACGGATCTTTTTGATAGCAAAATTTGAATCGCGGGGTCTCTTTTCCTGGTCATGAAAGTCGTGACTGAACTCGTTGGTCGCGAAAGTCTTAAAGTTCGATTGAAATTTGTGGACACACTGAATATTGGTTGCAGACGTCTGCACATAAGTCGCCGACCTCCATCTGGAATGCAGAGAACTCATCAAAAAACGCTGGCCTATTAAAGTACTAATCATTCTGCACTAACCGGATCAAGTTAACATCCAGTTCTCCTAAGTGGTTCAGATGGGTGCACCATAACTTGGTTCACGGTTGAAAATTTCAACCACTCAGAATGGAATAGTTTACCTGCAACATGTTATGCATTGAAATTGCAGGGCTGAGCAGCAGACGGGGAGCGCGCGGCAAAAAAGTTAAGGTAACTGAAACTGGCTCTCGGAAACATTTGGTTTGCGTGAAAACTAAATTTTTATTGAGTCAATTTTCTTAATGTTAGAAGCAGGGACGGATTTGCCCCCCCCCCCCCATCTCAGGTATTCGACACCCTGCCGACCCAAAGGGTCCCCACTCTATACTATTTTGAGATATCCATTTTTAGTGAGAGGCCCTAAAAATTTTCTAAAGGCGCCTTTGGCGTCAATATATACTAATTTTGAGGGGAGAGCGCGCGCCGGAAAAAAATGCAATTTTTTGGTCAAAGCTTTCCAAAAAGTGTTTAAGAACGCCTTTTTTGGCCCATTTTTTTTCAAAATTTTGACTGCGGCGCCGAAAATTAGGCCAAAACGGACTTTTGGTGCTTTGGGAGAGCTCGAAAAATCAATTTGGTCGGCCGAAACTTTTTGAAAATCCGCACCCCCCCCCCCGCCCTCCTCGAGAAAATCCTAGATCCGCGCCCCTGGTTAGAAGAACATAAAGGAAAGAGCTCAATTCATCCCTCGTGCTTCAATTGATCGGTCAGTCCTATTAAACTGATCTGTTTTTGAATATAAAATCAGTCTTTACCCTAGTAAACTAGTTGAATAAGTATTTGCATCTTCTAATTTGAATCCACAGCATGAGAAAGATTGACGATAGAGTAAATATGTGAAAACGAAAATGTATGGTCGACCGAGTAACCGAATTTTTATCAGCAATTAGTAGCTGACCTTTTTCTTTTAATTGACAGTCCTTCTCTGAGAATATAGGATACGCCTCAGAATTACAATTTACAGCTCTGCTTCATTCTTACCGAAAAATTTATTGTTCTGCTTGATTCTTACCCTCTAGTTATCAAATCCTTTTTGTCCCGACAAAAATGAAGAAATAATGTGCTCGGCTTGGTTTTTTCTCCAGACAAGTTTCGACATTTTAATGAGCAATTGTTAAAAGAACTTTTATTATCATTTGAAAGTTTTTGTTGTCTTGGGCTCAAATTTGAAAAAAATATTTCAACTGCGATCATTTTTTGTATAAAGTTATGGGGTTTGAAAAGTTGCCAGTTTGTTGGCCAATCTGGGATATTTAACACGCGATATATGTACGTGCTATTAAGCGGAGTTTTATTACCTTTCGTCGTTCCCCATCGTTCTAAATTTAATTCAGGCCGGTTTTTTGGTCTATTTAATAAAAACATATCACTTTGTACTTGAGATAGCGTGTGGGGTGATGATTCTCAAAAATCTAGTTCAATATTTTTTTTTCATTTCTTGAAATGTCACCCATTTTCTAAAACGAACACTACTCCATAGATCTTAAAATGCAGCCAAATTATTCCGGGCTTCACTCTGATACGAAGATTTTTATTTTTCAGCATATTAAACTGACTAACAAGATAATCAGCCGAATTTGGATTACTCATAGACTTTGAAAAAATTAAATTAGATCGTGCACATTTAGTTTTGAACTAAAAATTTTTAAATTTCGAATTTTTACAAACCGACCTAATTTACTTACACTACATGAAAAAAATCCGAAATGTATGAAAGAAAAGATGTCGCTTCAGATATCACATAATTTAAATATTGTGCATCTTATTAGTTGTTCAAAAATGATGAAATCATTTTGTAAATGCAAGAATTAAAAATAACTGCTTTTGAAATTCCTTGCTGCAAGAAAAACCATCAAGACTGCTCGTATCAAGACAAAGCCCTTAATGTTTCGACTGCATTTAAAATCTATAGACTATTGTTTCTTGTTAGAAAATGTTTTTTTTTCTAAATGATTAGAAAAATTCATTGTTTTGAGGTATTTGAAAATTATTCCTCTCACGTTATTTCAAGTACAACGCGATATGTTTTCCATATAGCGAGTATTAATAAGATCAAACATCTTGGATCAATTTTCTAAGGGGACGCGAACTACAACGAAATACATTGCTTGCTAATTGTCCTAAGCTGGCCAATATGACTGTCTTTAAACTCTCATAACTTAAAAAAAAGGATCACATGTGAAATATTTTTTATATTTGGTCTCAAGGCAACAAAACTTTTGTTTGAAGAAAAACTTTTGAATGAAATAAAAACTCCGTCGAAAATTTTTCGATAAAAATCGAAAATTATCGGGAGCAAAAAAAATCCCCGAGCACAAACATTCAGTTATTGTCGGAGCAAAGATAAATCGATTTTGTCCAGAGATTGCAAGTTCAAAATTTTTATAAAATCATTTGAGTTGAAAGAAAAGAGAAAATAGCTGCTTTGGAGCAACGGTTAGGGGTATTTTCAATTCTCGAAAAAAAACTGAGGTTCTTCGGTTATAATTTTATGACATCAATTGATGTGGAATGATGGTTCTCAAACTGTTTTTTTAGGAAGATCAGTTGTTGTCGTCGAACAACATAATTTTTACAACACAAAATTGAGTGTGGAAAATCAGCAAAGACTTTTTTTGCATCAATAGAACATAATCGAACCTCGAGCCAATTACGAAACTGTTGAAAAATGGAGGGTTATTCTGCCAAATAATTCAGCTTTTTTTTGGCCCTTGTGTAAAGAAATGAATCATTATTCTAAACTTTTTCCTTTTTAAAATAACTGATGCTTGAATATTTTTGAACGCACATGTCACTGAAACTCGCTTCAGGTGAAATTTCATAAACACGTTAGCCTATCTCCAATTAATTATCAGAAATAGCTTGATTGAACGATTTTTGGTTAAAACTAAGCTTCGATTTGTGACATGTTGCTTTTCAGAACATTTTTGCTTTTCGACTACGTTGTGTGAAATAATTTTTTTCTTCTACTTCTTCTTCTTCTCCTTCTTCTTTTTCTTCAGCTTGTTCTTTTTGTTCCGACTTTCGTAACGAAAGAAAAGAATATTTGTGCTCGGGGTGGTTTTTTTATTCAGACAAATTTCAACTTTTTAACTAGCCATTTTTGACGGAATTTTTAAAATATCATTCAAAAGGTATTGTTGTTTTGAGCTTAAATTTGAAAAGATATTTCACCTGTGATCATTTATCGTAAAGTTATGGGGGTTTAAATATTATCGTTTTGGCCCCATTTTGGACAATTAACGCGAGGTATTCGTTGAAGGAAGCTTATTTGCAATATTTGATGACAAAATCTTGTACTTTATATGGCGTGTAGGGGGATGATTTTCAAAAAAATCTCAATTTTTTTTTGCATTTTATTTTATTACCTTTAAATTCTTCGTGTGATTTTTTGCTCCATAGACCTTAAAAGGCAATCGGAACATTCAGGGCTTTGCCTTGATACGAGCAGTCTTGTTTTCTTCTTAATTTTTAATTAAAAATTTTGATCAATAAGTCGCAATTTTCATACTGTTAGATTTTTTCACTTTTCAACACCAGCATCAAGCTGTCACAGTTAAATGTTTTTATTTGTATTATAAAAAAAAGTTAGCAAACGAACAATAAGTTAGCTTACAAATACATGTTTTTTAACTTGTAAAGTATTGTACAACTATTTTTTGAGGTTGGAGTGAACTTTAAGCTGAGATGAGACGTTTACAAAATCAAGCTTTTTGGCACTTGGCCATTTTTTGTTGATTTTGGTTGAATATTGTAGGCAAGCATAGAGCTCTTCTCTCTTCTCGCATTGATATTGTTTTGAGGAAATGGTCTGACTATTTAAGACTTTGACTTTGTCCTCAAATTATGTCCAAACTATAAACTATTTGATCAAGTTCATTCCACAAAAATTTATTTTGAATCACTATTTATAGTGCCATTTTTTAACAAGAAAATGTTGGAATATTTGCAATTTGTGTGCTTTTTTCCTGTTTACTCGGCTTTTTATATTGATTGCGCATCGAGCCGTCCTTTCAGATTGTTAGCTGAAAGGACGGAAAGTTTCTGCTCGGAACTGCTTTTCATTCTATTGAAAAGAGGTTTCATATTATCTGAAAATTATTGACGTTCTGAGCTCAAATTTGAATTGTTGCTTTATCTGTGATTTTTTTTTGTATTTTACGTGGGTTTGAAAATCTCTAAATTGGCCAAATTGAGACAATCAACAGGCAATATATTTTGAGCTACTATTGTGAATGCGAGAATGAAATTAGAATTAAAAGACCACTCAACGGGTTCACCGAAACTTCTATTTATACAGTTTCTATAAAACAGTTTCTATACAGTCATCATTAAATTCACCTTCATTATTTAAATATACGTATACATTAAATTATATGAATTACTTTGATAAATAATTTCCTACAAAGAAAAATTTTATGTTACCCGGGTTTATTATGCTTCAAACAAATTTTTTATCCTGAATTTTGTTGTACTTTTCATAGAAAACTTCCCCTATCGTACATTTTGTTCATTTTTTTTTGGTCACTTAGACATCAAGTTTGATGAACTGTATCATATAGCACTGGACGTGTTGAATGTGGGGCTTAGATAGGTATTGATAACTATTCTCAACTGGAAAAGTTAGCGTAAAAAACTCACATCCTTCGTTTAACTCAAAAGGCAAATGGTTAACAGTAGCCCATGAGATTTCCGTTATTGGATTTTGTGAGAGTACAAAAATTCATATCTGAGTTCACGCGAAATTTTTTTTTAAATAATGAGAGAACTCTTAAAACATTTTGTAGAAAAGTTTCGCAATAAGCAGCTCCTAAAAGATTTTGCCCTCCTCCAGGATACTAGATGCCTAGTGGTTGTTTAAGCTCAAAACATCTGAATTGAGCCATTTCGCAAACTTATTTGATAAACAACAAAGTTGCTCGTATCAGGGAGAAGCCCTGAATGTCCCGACTGCCTTTAAAGGTTTATGGAGCAGCAATATCATTAAAAATTAAAGATAATAAAACGAAATGAAAAATTATTTTATCAAAAAAATTGAATTTTTTAAATGAAAATCATCCCCCCACACGCCAAGTAAAGTAGAAAAAGATAGAATTCGCTCCTTGTAACAAATCAATTCTGGCAAATAAGCTTCTTTCAACCAATTTGGAACGACTTCTAAGACGGATTAAATCTCCGCTTACGCGTTAATAGCGCGAAATATATATCGCGCGTTTATTGTCCCAAATTGGTCAAAATGGCAATCTTTAAACCCCCGTATTTTTACGAAAGATGATCACAGGCGAAAATTTGAACTCAAGACAACAATACCTTTCGAATGATATAAGAATATTCCGTCAAAAATGTCTTGTTAAAAATTCAAAATTTGTCTGAAGAAAACGAAAAAAAAAACCCAAACACAAATATTCCGTTACTTTCGTATCAAAAATCGGAACAATAACTGTGCTAAATATAAATGATATGCTTCGGTATTAATATCAATAAATCAGAGATTTAATTGACAGGTTTGCATGCAAGGGTTACTAAAAATATATCTTTGGTAGTGAAATAAGTATTTTGAGAGGTTGCAATTGGTTTCTTCGTAAAACTAATCATTAATTGATAGTGGAAGGAGCCTAGAAAAATAAACGACAAGCAAAGTAGACATCATTGAAACAAAATGATTTCAGACATCGATGCAAATCAAGAATAATGGGAAATTAGACATAAGTGAAATGTTATTATGTCTGAAATTTGAGAACAGACTACAATTAGTTTTTGTTTGAGCTTTCATAAATGCAATCCACATGTCATAATTGTACAATTTTTGCTTTTTAAGAAATTAAAAATTTTAATGGCTTATTTAAAGCCTTAAAAATTTTTGGCTTATGTTTTGCTAAATTATTAAAAATAATTATTTCAATCTGCAATGGTATAATATATATTTTTAACTTTTATCACTTTTAAGTTTTGTTCCTTGCAACATTGTTTGTTAGTTCTTCGTTTTGCTTCAAAATTTTAACTTTGCTTGAAAAAAATTAACCGCTAAATTTTGTTAAGCGTTGTCTTTTTTTTGTCTAATTTCTAAATTCATAATGAAACGGTTAAAAAACATGTAAATGAGCAATTTTTAGTCGTCCACAAAAAAATCAATTCGACCATTTTTTTAGTAAGTGTATTATAATTCAAACCCTAGTTACTGTTCCGCCTATTTTGAAAAACTTGGAGAGAGCTGTACGTGGGGTCAGTATTTTAAACTTTTTTCCAGCCATATTTGACTCTATCAAGGAATCGTACAGTGTCAAGGAAAGCTCATACAGTGTGCTATCACATTAAAAACCTTTTATTTGTGACTCCAAAAATGATAATCTTTTTTCATACAGCATTAGATAAAAGTTGATGGCAAGTTGATTAGGGGCTGAATAGGAGCTATGGCCAAGTTTTCTTTACAGTTTTGACATTATAATAGCTATCAACTACTACTCATTTGTGTATATTTTTACCTTATTTAACCGCCGCAAATAATCACCAAATAGAGAACCAGCTCACGTTTTATGAAAAAACTTAACACAATAAGTTATATTTAGTTTTAGTTATCTTTAATTTAAAAAAAAGAAAGATTTTTGTGAGGGTATATTTGCGTGTGAAAACGCATCAGCATATGAAAACAAATCGTGTAGTAGACTACTTGATTTTTCTTAAATTCGCTCACGCTTCCTTAACAAAGGTCAAGAAAATCGATAAAAATGAGATTGGTGACTTCCACGTTTTATTGTTCCGACTTTCGAAGAAAGCGGAATAATTATGCTCGGCGTGGTTTTTTTATTCAGCCAATTTTCACCGATCGAAAAAATAATTTTCAACAAAAGTTTTTTTATTCCCCATTGAAGATATTGACTTCTTGAAATCAAATGTAAAAAGATATTTTACCTCCAATAATTTTTGTAAAGTTCTGGGAGTTAGAAAATTGCAAAATTTTCCATGTTCTTGACTAAATTATGCGCGCTTTGAAGAATTTATTCATAAGGATGAGAGCGTAACGCGGATTTCTTATGCGTGGCAAACTATCCCGCACAACAAAATTGTTTGAAATTGAATTGAGGCTAGCCAATTGGTCGTATTAATTTCGTGCGACTCAAAATTTTACACTTCGATATTGTCCAAATTGTATAGATTTCCAATTTTTTCTTTTCCCAAAAACTATTCGATAAGAATTAAGGGACATCGGACTAATCAGAGCTTTGCCCTGATATACGAGCAGCCTTGTTTGCTTTTCATTGCGCACAGCTGTTTAAAATCAAGCACACGCATTTTTTTTGAGTTGTTTGACTCAATTTCACCAATCGCTCGCCCTCTACTTTGAGTTGTAATTTTGAAAACCACATGAGCATTGTCATAATGCGAAAACTCAATTTAAAAGTAAAGTTGAAACATATCAATTAAACGGTTTAAGTGCCGGACCACAAATGTCTATGCAGCTGTTTTTAAAATAAGCAAGATGCGTTTTAAATGTTTTGCTCACAAACAAACAATTTCGGATCAATTTAACATCCTCCCCCCAAATAGACCAAGTTAAGATCCTACACCCCAGCGTTCATTTTTTATTTAAATCTACTGAGCGCTGCATGAAAAATGCTCTATTCTGATTGGCTGAAAATTTGAACCGAGGATGTTAAATTGGTCCACAATTTCTTCTAACAAACTGATTTTTTATACTTTTGTGGCAAAAAATCATCTTTTAATTTATTTTGTGTTGGTGAAATTGGAACAATTATAATGTAATTTTTTCAGAGCAAGATTCTGCTAAATCAAGTTTCTCTATAAATTTAACTCGTAACATCTAAAATATCTATAGTTAGGGCTATGTTTTTGGCAATATCTTCTTAGATCGACGAAATTGAGCAAAGTTAATTTACCTAAAAAGCTCAGTTTGAAGTCTGAAATCAATTTTTTTTTCATTTCAATCTAAAACCGAGTCAAGAACCTTATCAAAGACTCTAATTGGCGGATAACAACCATTTTTGACCATTTGGTCAATGTCACCAATATTGTCAACAATTTAACATTATCTATAAAACCAGAAAAAAAATTAGAAACACTTTTAAGTTTTTGAGCAAGTGATTACAGTCGGATCTAGATTTTTTTGAAGGCCGGGTTTTTGAAAAATTTTAGCAATTTGTTTATCTTCTCAAAGTTAATTTACACTCAAAGTTAATTTTTGTTGACACATTACATTGCCTTTGGAAAATATTTTGTGTTGGCCAGTAAAAAGTGGATATCTTCTGAATGAATTTCAAACGGTGAAGCTTTGGATGGTAATTCGGTTTTCCCCGAAAATTCTCCGTTTAGTCTGATCCGAGCATAATATGACAATTTTGATGTATGAGCTTGTAGGAGCATTTAGTAGCATTTTGATTTAGGAGAAAGATATGACAATTTTTTTCTGCCAAGTATGTCAATAGTTAGTATTGGTATTTGAAAAAAAAATGAACTTTTGTTTGAAACCGTTAGAGCCTTAAAAGATTAAAACAGCTTGAATGTTGTTTCGTTCCCGTGATGATAAAAGATTGGTCTATTTTTTTGTTGTCTAATAAAAAAAGAGATTTGCTTGACTGCTTGAAAATTTCAAACATAGAAATACTTAGGCAACACGATGTTTTATGAAAAGATTAAATTGCTTTAAAACATCAAAACAGGAAGAGAAGAAAACAGAAGGTCGTTAAATGTGCATCCGCTGTGTACATTATTAATAATTCATGGGATAAACTTCGCTACGAACGAATGTCAATCCATCAAAAGGCGTCAAGCAAATGTCAATTCATGGAAAAATGCGGCCTGGTTAAAAGCTCCCCCACACTTCAGGTATTTCAGGAACTTCAAATAGAATTGAGAAGGAGTGTTCAAATGTAGTTTGAAGTTTGTGTATACTTATTGTTACAATCGCGCTTTTTGGGAGAGTGACATTTTTTTTAGTTGTAGGTGACATTTTTTTTAGTGAACCAGCCAGAGGCCTATAGCCCAATTGTTTAAGGTTAACATGATGTGAGGACTCAAATTACGCGGGCGAGGTTGAAGGGGGGGGGGGGGGCTGTGGGGGGTGTGGGGGAGGGAGAAGAGGGTTAGTAAAGGGGAGTAGGTGGGTTAGCAGGTAGGGTGCCGTATCGTTCAGTTATTATTACGAAATGATGCTTCGATTTGCTGTTTTTGGTGGTCTCATTGCATCATACTCTTCGTTTTCCAATAGCGTTCATCTCATAGGGCTGCAGTTTTTTTAAATTTAATTGCGATAAACAAACGACCAGTTCAAGTACAACATTGTGACCTATTCTGATTTTTTGCGACAGTTTGTCCCAGTTTAGGGTAAATAAGCGGGAAATCTGAGACATACCGTTAAATTGTACCTTATAAGTGTTCCTCTTAAACTACTAAAGAAATCTTAATTTCCCTAGGAAAGAAAGAAAAACCCGTCAATTGCAGTCAGGAAAATGTCAATCATTTGACCTTGTTTTCTTTTCATTCTAATGATTTCATATATCATACCAAACACTTTCTTCTTGCCCGGCTCGTGGATGAAAGACTCGGGCTGATAAAATTATATATTTTTTTAAATAAAATTCAAATTCCTACATTTGAGTTTTTAATTTTTCCTTATTTTTTCTCGTATAACTATTCTATTGAAAAACTTGAAGCTAAAAAAATTTAGGGCCGAACGATTGTTGCTAAAATAAAAATAAAAAAGCAATTTGACCTAGTTATTTGCATAAGAGATCGCGTTAGTTGGAAATCCGTCAATTAACTTAAGTTTACTCTTTGCATTAACATCATTTATGATAATGAAACATGAGGTTAAGATGAGCCTGAAAAATAGGCGCGGATCTAGGAGTTTCTCGATGGGGGGGGGGGGCGGAACTTCAAAAAAAAATTGAAAATTTTGTCGACTTTTTTTGTTAGGTCGACCACATTGATTTTCTGAGGTATCCCAAACCATTATAAAAACCGTAATTTGACAAAATTTTCTGCGCTGCACAAAAAATTTTGAACTTTTGCTCCCCCCTCAACTTTAGTATACATTGACGCCAAAGGCGCCTTTAGAAAATTTTTAAGATTAGTCAGCCAAAAATGGATATCTCAAAATAGTACCAAGGGGGACCCTTTGGGTTGGCAGGGGGTCGAATCCCTGAAAAAAACGGCGTCCGCCCCCCCCCCCCCCCCCATAATCAGTAGGCTATGCAAAAAATTTTGGTGCCAATTTAGCTGAGAAGACTTGCTGAACGACCCGTTAAAACAAAAAGACTGTTCGTGTATCAGGGCAAAGCCCTGAGTGTTCCGACTGCAATCAAGGCCAATTGAAAAAACTTTCTTGGTTGAAGAATTGACAAATTAATTGAGAAAAAAGATTTTTTTTCTTCATTTTTTCAATTTATCCCTCCACACGCTATGTAAAGTACTAAGGGTGTGTTAAGCGTTTCGTATTGTGATAATAGGATTGAATTGCTGGCCTCAATTCATCTTGGAACGCATTATGTTGCTTTTTACGCATGTTCTGATTAAGCATTATATCGCATTTTAATTATCCCAAATTGGCTAAATTAGCAATTTTCAAACACCTGTTTTCAAAAATGATCACAGGTCAAGTATCTTTTGAAATTGGAGCGTGAGATAACAATATCTCTCAGACGGTGTACAAAAATTCCGTCAAAACACTTTGTTAACAAGTTAAAAATTGACTGGATCAAAAAAACAAGACCAAGCATAAAAGTCGGATCTAAACACACCAACATCTTCATCTTCAAAAGTCGGAACAAAATCTATAGCCACTAAATTATAATAATTTAATGGCTGCAGTTATTTTTCCGACAACTCAAAATGGCGAGGAACTTTATATTTGGGCGTTTTTTATTTTTTTTTGTTTTCCACGCAAAATTTGGTACCACGAATAATCATCGAAATGGAACGAACGATATATCATATTGAAATCCTTTCAGTTGTTATTTGAACGACTCTAAAAATTTTCAAAAAAAATTGTCTCATTGTCGAAAAACACTTGCTTACTTGCTTAAAATTTTTCATTTATACTTGTCGACCTTTGAGAATTTTGTCGACCTTTGTTTTTTTTTAGGTCGACCTAATTGATTTTCAGAATTCTCCTAAACGACTTTAAAGACCCTTATTTGACCAAATTTCCTGTGCCGCAGGCAAATTTTAAAAAAAAAGGCCAAAAAAGGCGTTTTTAGGCACTTTTTGGAAATTTTTGACCAAAAACCGCGTTTTTCGGCGCGCGCTCTCCCCTCAAAATTAGTATACATTGGCGACGAAGGCGCCTTTAGAAAAGTTTTAAGGTCAGTCAGTCAAAATTGAATATCTCAAAACAGTACAAAGGGGCACCCTTTGGGTCGGCAGAGGGTCGAATCCCTGAGGAAAAAGGCGTCCGCCCCCCGCCCCTCCCTAAATCCGCTACTGGATATTTAAGCAAGCATTCCCCGTTCGAAGTGCCTAGCATATTATTTGCGCCCTATTCTATATCCTGCTATAGCTATAGCTAATCCATTAGTGGGATTTGCAGTCGAATATGTTTATATGTTAAAACTAAGTTGACTCCCCTGTTCAAACTTTGATAGCAGATTTCACGGTTGATTAGCCTTGACAGTTTTGCGGACTCCTCGCGTTATCATGGATTTGAATGCTTAATGTATACTTCTTTTTCGCGACTGCGGCTTTTCGATAATTTTTGAATCGATATATTATCAGTATCTCGCGTTTTCTGATTTTGAAAAGTAGCAGATGAGTCCTGAAGGTTTTTAGTGGACTCTTTAAGGATATATTTAAATATGTGGAAAACAAATCGTTAAGAGCTGCATATTTCTTTTTCAGTTAAAATTAAGATTGGATAGAAAATAAGATTGCCATAATGGAAAAAGAATCGTAGCTACATATTTTTTTAATTGCAGCAAGAGTGGTCTTAAAAGGAAAAGTTTTAGCACATAAACAAAAGATTAATTTTAGGATAATAAATTAATAAATGCTATCGACCAATATTTTCAATTTTAAAAACAAAAAACCATCAACTGCGGCTTTCGGAGGGTAGTTCGGCAAAACTTTTCAGGCAAAAATCGTACACATTTAAGATTTTTCAAAATTCATTCATATATCCGTTTTACTGGACTAAATACATGTACTCCTGCTCTTTCCAGTATGACTCATCTCCTAGCAACTGCCCTCTTCAAATGCAAAATTACTGTTTGCTACCATTTTTTCCTACGAGTCTAGACTATATAAATGCACTCCGGCTCTTTCCAGTATGACTCATTTCCTGGCAACTACCCTCCTCAAATGCAAAAATTACTGTTTGCTGCCAGTTTTTTACGAGTCTAGACTAAATAAATGCATTCCGGCTCTTTTCAGTATGACTCACCTCCTATCAACCACCCTCCTCAAATGCAAAAATTACTGTTTGCTACCATTTTTTCTACGAGTCTAGATTAAACAAATGCACTCCGGCTCTTTCCAGTATGACTCAATTAGCAACTACCCTCCTCGAACGCAAAAATTACTGAGTGCTACCATTTTTTCCTACGAGTCTAGACTATATAAATGCACTCCGGCTCTTTCCAGTATATCTCATTTCCTGGTAAGTACCCTCCTCAAACGCAAAAATTATTGTTTGCTACCATTTTTTTACGATTCTAGACTAAACAAATGCACTCCGGCTCTTTCCAGTATGACTCACCTCCTAGCAAATACCCTCCTCAAATGCAATAATTACTGTTTGCTACCATTCTTTTCTACGACTCTACACTAAATAAATGCACTCCGGCTCTTTCCAGTATGACTCATCTAACAACTACCCTCCTCAAATGCAAAAATTACTGTTTGCTACCATTTTTTCCTACGAGTCTAGACTATATAAATGCACTCCGGCTTTTTCCAGTATGACTCATTTCCTGGCAGCTACCCTCCTCAAACGCAAACATTTTTGTTTGCTACTATTTTTTACGATTCTAGACTAAATAAATGCACTCCGGCTCTTTCCAGTATGACTCACCTCCAAGCAAATACCCTCCTCAAATGCAAAATTGCTGTTTGCTACCATTTTTTTTCTACGAGTCTAGACTATATAAATGCACTCCGGCTTTTTCCAGTATGACTCATTTCCAGGCAGCTACCCTCCTCAAACGCAAACATTTTTGTTTGCTACCATTTTTTACGAGTCGAGAGTAAATAAATGCACTCCGGCTGTTTCCAGTATGACTCAACTCTTAGCAACTACCTTCCTCAAATGCAAAAATTGCTATTCGGTGCCATTTTTTTCTACGAGTCTCGGGGCTGTAATGTAAGCTTTGGGGCCATAATAGGCTTTCTTTCTTCAATTTCAACTATCGATGGAGGAGGAGGCTTACTTTTATTTGTTTTTGTTGTTCCGACATTGGTTTGGGGAGGAACTTTGTATTCGGGTGTGTTTTTTTTTTCATTTTTTGTTTTCCACGCATAATCAGCTACCACAAATAATCATCGGAGTGAGCTGAGTGATACATCATAATGAAGCTCTTTTGAACGAATATATTGAGCGCGATTTGAATAAAATTTAAAACTTTTTAAAAAGTTGTCCAGTGTGGAGAAAAACCGGTTTGAAATTTTTGTTTTGGAGCGAGTAAAGCGAGCGAGCACGCTTATTCGTGCTTAATTTAGTTCGTTTACAAAAGGTTATTTATGCTTCAGTTCCTAATTTTTATTTTATTTGCTTAAAGTTGGTTTTGGTTTTTGGAGATTTTTATTGCCATTTGGGAATCAAGAACTCGTTGAATTTTTTTTCGATTTTTTGATTTTTTTGTTTGTTCTTTTAATTTTTCTTCAAAAAATGTTGAACAGTTTGCTTATGACTGTCGAATATACCTAAGTTATAGTTTTATGTCATATTCATTTATCACAGCACGCAGAAAAAACTACCTAAAAATGAATTTTTTTTTTGATTTTTGAAGACTATGCTGGGAACATTCTGTGCTACTTGCACAGTAACCGGCTATCCTTGTTTGATTTTAAATGCGGTTTAATTTTAAAATTCTCTAACAATTTTTCGATGGTTGAAGGAAATGAAAAAGCATTTTCATCTACCTTTTCGACCAATCATTTGAACGCAGATGCTGTTTTCTTCAGATAACAAACATACCTCCTCTTTCACATTCTCTTACCAGTTTACAATTTCCTTCTAACAGAATTCATTTCCAGTTTGGCTCTCGTATCACACTTTGAGATTATAGAAGCCTGAAAAAGTCAGTCAAGTCAATAAATCCACATCTAAAACAGCCTACCATCACTCAACTTGCTTTCATATTTTCTCCTTTGAGACCCCGTGAATCAAATACTTACTACAGACTAAAATTTAATTAACTCTCTCCAATTTAGAAATGCAAGCGTCAGGGTCTGAAAAATTTTCCAATATTTGGAGCGGAGTAAATGATGGCCAGAAGCCAGATGGCTCGCCGGATTTGGAGGTCAGCGAAGTTTTGTGGGAAAATTCCACTGGTGGAGCGACAGGATGGAGCTGGAAAAGTGGACTTGAGTGGAAAATTCCGATTGGAATTCTGATCGGAATAATCAGCTTGTGGACTTCAATTGGAAATGCGTTTGTCGTGTATGCAATCAGAAAGACCCGGAGACTCAGAACCGTAAGAAATGCTCTCTTTTTCCTTTTTAAGAATGATATCTTACAGGAGCTTTCAATTTCATTCAATCACTGCTCTCTCGCGATGCTTGACTTAGTTTTTGAATGTCTAATGATCGTCGGCCGACTCAACTGAGTTTGAGTAAATTTGAATCGTCTCGGCAAAATATACGCTTTTTGTTTTCGACTGTTTCGACCGAAGGAATTAAGTTCGGTTCTTTCTTTTTGCGTGATTTTATCAAAAACTTATTTGAAAAGACAAAGAGTGCCGTTTCATTCTTGAAGCGCTTTCAGTCGTCATTGGGATTCGAACACGATACCTTAAACCAATTTTCTCAACGCCTAAATACCAGTCGGATTGTTTTGAGTTTTTTCAGACTAAATCACAGCAACTGGATGTCAGATATGTGAACCCAAGATTGAACAAGGAACCTTTTTTTCTTTTAATTTTCATATTTTAATGAATAATTTCACAGCTCAAGTTCATTTTTTGATACGAGCTTCAATACACGAAGTCATTTTGTACCAATTTTGTATATAGGGCAAAATTTTGCATTGAATTTTATTCCTTCCTTACTTCAGAATTCGGTGATGAGCCGAAAGGCCAACAAACCGAAATATGATAACCATTTCAACAAGTCAAAAATTAATATTGTAACGCAAAAAACTCCAGATTGCTACTGTTGTTATGCAATTGTTATGTAATTTTGTTGTAATTTCGGCTTCAAGATATGGCGGATTGTTGAGTATCCGCATAGAGAGTTTATCCTAATAGTTTATGAAAAAATCTTTCATTATTAATTGTAGAAATTGATCTTGTGACCTCTCAATTGAAATGTTACTTTACGTGCGACCGTTTTTTTGTGTAAAAGAAAGTTTCAATCTCGAAAAATGTAATGTTAACTTTTGTCTACGAAATACATAACTTTGTTTTCAGGTGTAGACTATGCAACCAATTAGTCCTGCTAACAATTTTTGTTCCGACTTTCGATACGAAAGTAACGGAATATTTGTGCTCGGGGTGGGTTTTTTTTTCTTCAGACAAATTTCGACTTTTTAACTAGCCATTTTTGATTTTTTTTAAAATCATTCGAAAAGTATTGTTGTCCTGAGCTTAAATTTGAAAAAATATTTTACCTGTGATCAGTTTTCGTAAAGTTATACGGGTTTAAAGATTGCCATTTTGGCCAATTTGGGACAATTAACGCGCGATATAATTCGCGCTATTAACGCGTAAGCGAGATTTAATCCGTCTTAGAAATCGTTCCAAATTGGTTCAAGGAAGCTTATATGCTATAATTGATTTGTTAATAGGAGCGAAATCTATCACTTAGTACTTATTATGACGTGTGGGGGGATGATTTAAAAAAAATTCAAATTTTAGAAAAAAAATTTCATTTTTTTTATTACATTTAATTTTTTTATGTTATTACTGCTCCATAAAACTTAAAAGGCAGTCGGAACATTCACGGCTTCGCACTGAAACGAGCAGTCATGTTTCATTTTAATCAATGTTTATTTCAAGCTTTTTGATACACACAATGCATTACTTTGCGCAAATTGTATCGAAATGCTCTTATAGGGTAAATTATAGGGAAGGTATTTAGCTTTGTGATAAAGCAGTCAATTTGCAAATCTCAGATTAATTATCCGATCTGTCATGGCAAGGATTGTGTAAAAGGACGAGCTTTCTCTTGAGCTCTTGCTTCAAGTCTACCACTTCCTGGCCGATTTCGCTCGCAATATCCATAGTGGAATTATCATTTAAAAGTTCTGGATGCATACATTGGCCTTGGGTTACAAAATAATTCAGTCTTGAGTATTGGGAAACAAGACTGCTCGTATCAGGGTGAAGCCCTGAAAGTTCCGACTCCCTTTTAAGGTCTATGGAGCATTAATAAGATGAAAACATTCACAGTAATAAAAAAATATAAAAATTTTTTTTTGAAAAAGATTGAGATTTTATGTAAAAACATCCCGCCACACGTCATATTAAGTACAAATTGATAGATTTTGCATTTATTAACAAAATCAATTTTGGCATATAAGCTTTCTTGAACCAATTTGGAACGATTTCCAAGACGGATTAAATCTCGCTTACGCGTTAATAGCGCGAACATTATCGCGCGTTAATTGTCCCAAATTGGCCAGAATGGCAATCTTTAAACCCTCATAACTTTACGAACAATGATCACAGGTGAAATATCTTTTCAAATTCAAGCTAAGGACAACAATAGCTTTCGAATGATATAAAAAAAATTGCGTCAAAAACGGCTAGTTAAAAAGTCGAAATTTGTCTGAAGAAAAAAAACCCCACCCCGAGCACAAATATTCCGTTACTTTCGTATCGAAAGTCGGAACAATAATACAAAAAGACTGACTTTAGACAGGCGTGTTAAGGCCAATGAATAACTCCGCTGATATTTGGAGAAACCACAAAAAATGTTAATTAAAATTTTTCATTTTTTCCCAAGGTTCGAACAGTCTGGTTGCCCTCTGATCCGAGCACTCTCATTGTTTCAAGTTTCGATAAAAATCATGGTTTGTTTGTGGTCGGGATGTTCCATTCCTCTAGAAAATAATTGATTTTTTAACTAGCATTTTTGACGGTTGTCTTTAGAAACTTTTAGAAAAATTTTGACATCTTGAACTCGAAATTGAAAAGTAAGCACATCCATTAGCAAAGTTAATGGGCTTTGAGTATTGTTAATTCGGCTATCTTGTAATAACTAATGCGCGCTTTTTACCAGAATCCTGCTAACCGCAAAACAGTCCGGCCAGGCAATCGCTTTAAGTTTAATTGAATAGTGATAATTGTTGACGTGTTTGTTGAGAAGCATATTATTTAAACTTGACATTATGTCTGGCAAAAGGTTTGCAAAAAAATCAAAAATAACCGAATAAAAAGTTCTTTGATTTAAATCTTTTTTTTCAACTAAAAACTACCTCAGGTACCTTAAATGGCATTCTGTTCTCCGCATCGGGCAGTCTTGTTCGGGCAGTCTTGTTGTTCTGGCCACCCTAGAAGAGAGGGAAGGAATCTTGTTTTTCCAGCCACTTTTGACCGCCAAAGGTTTGCAGGGAATCAAATGTAGTATTATTGTAAAACTCTTCTATTCGTAAATTCGATTCAAAAATACAATTTTGAAAAGTTGTTCTAAAACTTTTTTAAAACGTGGTCTGAAAATTTTCGGAAAACCTGCAACTAGTAGTTACATTCAATGTAGTATCAAAAAATTACATTTCTTTATTATGTTATCTCTCATTTTTAAGTTCCCTAAGATTTCAACCGGAATTTTACGAAAAAGTGGAAAAAAAACACAATTTCTGAATTTTTTTTTTCGATTTTTGTCATCTTTTTTTCCTTTTGAATTTCTATTTTGAATCAGTGTAGTTTTTCCCCTTGCCACTCAATCCAGAACTATCAGTGAAGTAGGGTAGTTTTCATGAATTTTGCGGTAGCTGGTTCTACCTTGAAGAAGCACACGACACTGGGATCTGTGAAAAGACACCGAAAATCAGTATACTCGAAAAGTTCTGTGCTTAATGCGCAGGGACAGGTTATCTTTATTTTCTTTGTCAAGTTGATAACCAGCCACTATTTGAAGAGGTATTGTTTGAATAGTTACAAACTTTTGAGAGTAACATGCAGTCAAAAGTGTGAAATATATATATTTTTAGCGTTGTACTGTTCGTTCTTTTCACTTTCTAATACTACGCCATGATTCCTTCAAATGCACAGATAGAATTTTTCATACTAATAAAGTTTTTTTAACCTTTTCAGTGTTCCTCAAATCGTAAATTATTCTCAGAAAACTGGCCATATTTGATAATTGAAATGGTACATCCAATTTCATTACCTTTTAAAGTTGACACGAAGTGCCTGGCTGATCTAATTTACATATATATTTTTAACTTTTCAGCCTTTTTTTTTAACCTTTCGTGAACTTTTACCTTTCGGAATTTTTACTGATCTATTACAATTGGAAAAAACTTACAAACGATCTCTGGAAAAATTCAACTATTCCAGAACAATTGTCTCAAATAATTGCATCTTGATTTTAAAGACAACCCGTTTTGACAAGAAGTGGATTGCAATTTAAAATCAATTCTTTTTGATACTACAATAATGCTTGCGATGACAATTTCAATCGAATCTAAAACAATTTAAATCCGTTTTTCGGCAAATGTTTTTAGTTTGACTTTTCAATGAACTTTAGTAACAATTAAATTGTTTTAAATCAAATTAATTTAGTTTTTATTCTTTCTTGTGTATATGTTTCCGAGAGGATTATACACAGATTATATTCAGAACTTTTCAAATATCAAACCATAAAATAAAAACTGAAAATAAAATTGTAATGTATACCTTTAAATTGATTTTTTGTGTTGTTATTTAGCCCGAAAATTAAAACCCATTAAAAGTATTATAAAAAATTTTTGCACCAAAACTGATTTGTTCAAAAATGAGGTTTCCAGTTTATGTGTCATTTTCCTAACAAAATTACGCCTAGAATTTTATTAATGAAAATAAAATTTTGCGAAAACTTTGCATACTTGTACTTTTCATTACCGTGGGAGGCTTACAATTGCAAAATTCAAAAGGCATTCACTTTAGACTCAAAAATTCTAGGTAAAAACTTTCCTTGAGAAACCGTTTGTTTCCAGATGAAAAAATTTCTAGGTTTCAAATTTCTGCTCAAGTTTCAAAACGAAAAGAATCGAGAAATTAAAATAACATTTTTCAGTTTTTGATGAATTTTACGAACTCGCAAAAATCCGTTCATGTCTATTATTTTGATAGGTAAATCATCAGCAATAATCCATTGCGAAAATATTGCTTAAACATTTGTTGTGATATTTTAGCGCTAAATCAATGCTACTTTAGTGTTAAAAACTGCTGTGGCGATAATGGAAAATCGCTAAATCCTAAATGGCTATCGCTGTTTTTGCTCATATACAGCGCTGATTTTTTGGGTGATCAACACGGGCAGCTGTTTCTTATTTGAAAAATACAAAATAAAGCGTTCAAAACCTATTTTTTAGGAAAATAATATTTTGAACAGTTTCACGAAACAACTATTTTTCTAAATCGACATCAACTTTCCAGTCAATTTTGCCTGATGACAACCAAACAGATTGAGTCTTGAGTCTGGTTTGTTAGGCTCAAAATAAATACTCTATATTAGGAAGAAATATCCTGCTACTTCAATAAAATCTGGAAATGGTTTGAGTTGGGCCAATTTGTCGATTTTGCCATGTTGCTAACTTAAAAACGCCCCCTACTTCAAATGCCAAAGACACAGTTCAACTCATTTCACAATTATTAGCGCACCCAGAACAAATGTCAAAGCTACAGTTACCAGAAATTCTTGAGTCACTTAAGCACTGTACGGTCAACAATCCGATAACCTCTAATTTATACACATTAGTCTGTAAATTTTTTCAATTATTGCTCCGACCATCTAATTTCGAGCTAGTAAGGTGTAGGTTTACAATAATTTAGATAAAATTAAATCAAGCCGTGAAAACTTAAACTTTACTCAAGTTATAAAATTGTTTTTCAAGTTTTTCTCCGTGTTTCTAGCCATTTTTTCTACAATTTATAAAATTGTTTTCAATAATTACAAAATTGATTTTAACGTTCATAAAATACATAAAATAAATTTGTAACGTTTTTTCCCGTTCTTCTGGATTTTTTTAAAAAACCGTTTTTTATGTATTTGACTATGACTGTCAAATTTGCCGAAATTGTTTTTTTATCACACCACAGAGCAAACGACACTTCTGTGAAAAAATTTTTCAGACTATGGTCAGAACATTATGTGCTACTTGCATAGTAACAAGCTATCCTTGTTATTTTTTTGCAACCGAAATTTGAACTTCAATTGAAATGAACTTCAAAATAAAAACTTTTAAAATTACTGTAAATGATTCGTAGTAACTATTGCTTTCGATAAAACCACCTTTAAATTTCAGTTGAAAAAACTGTCGTTTTACTGGTCTGAATGTTTTCTTGGTTGCCTACGTACTGCTATAAAAAAAACTCAAGCTTCTAATATCTTGCACATATTGCAAAAAAATCAATCTGCCTTAGGCTGGTTTTTTTATGATAAATCTAATAAAAATAACCAAACTTCATATTTTGGCCAAAATGTTTTGATGATGCTGAGCTTTTTTGTAAGAAAAATTTGGGATTGATAGTTCACTGCTCAGTTTTTATAATATGCAAAAATATTCTTTTTGACCCCCTACTGCAAGAATGCTCTCAAAAATGCAAACAATGAATGTTTTGTGCCCTCAAGACAAAGATATACACTCAAGTTTTTTTTTGTAGATTCTGAGTCAAAACAATGGAAGCCACACAGTTTGCTTATATAAAAACATTGCGGTTAATAAAAAATGTAAAATTAAACCAAGGAAAATTATTCGAAGTTGGTGCAACTTTTGATCAAAACTTTTTCACTGGTACTAAGTTTTACAAGTATGGTGGAAAAAAATTTCAAAAAATTTTACATTAATTGGTGAATTCAAACTGTCTATAGAATAACACCTGAATTTTTTACAGAAAATTCGTTCCGTATATTAGATTGACTTCAATGCAACTGACAAATGAAATTGCTATGCAAATTTTTTCATAGGCAATACCATCTGTAAACTGTTTACTACCTAAGTTAACGTTTCAAAAAATTTTTAGCTAAGACTGCTCATTAAATCGAAGAGTATTTTAATGATTACTTCCGAAAAACTGCATTGCCCCAACCCTTAAAATGGTTTGGATATAATTATTGGTTGCAGGCGTATTGTTGCGACTTTCGAAGTATGGTTGGAAGGTTTGAGCTCTGATGGGTTTTTCTTCAGACAAATAACGACTTTATAATTACCTCGGTTTATGACTAAAATTTTAATATAATTTGAAGCCTCTTAAGGTCTTAAGCTCACTTTTAAAAAAATATTTTCCATTTGTGATCAATTTTTTAAACTGATGGTGGTCTTAAAGTTGCTAATTTGTCTCAATTGAGACAACTAAAGCGCGATTTCATTCGTTTCATATTAACTTGTCGCAATTCAATTCGGCTCAGAAACAAAGCGAGATTGATTCAAAGCAAGCTTTTTTGAACTATTCATACAGTTTACATCATTTTAAACATCACATATGGTGTGGATGGGAACAATGCGTAATAAAAAAAATGAAAAACATTCAAACTTTTTTTTTCGAATCTTCTTCAGCTTTTAAATATCTAAAAAAAACGTGATTTATTTCTGGAATTTTGAGGGTAGCTTTTTTGCCCTGATGCAAGCAGCCTTATTCATTTAAAATCTCTAAAATTCTTTTTGAAAAGATGTCTTTTTTATAAGGATAGCTGTAGTAGGTCCATTCTGTAGTACTTGTTTTGCCAGCGGCTAGATTCGTTTTGGTTGCCCGCATCCAAGTTAAGGCGTAAGTAATCGATTATAACGGATTATAACGTTGATTTTTTGACAATTATATTTAATTATAATTACAAACATTAGGTTTTTAAAGGATTTATAATCGATTATAATTGGGCTTTTTTTCAGGAGATTATAACTTTTTTAGTCGATTATAATTGATTTTAGTTCAGACAAAAACCCTTAAAATCAATTATAATCAGTTATACTTAATTATAATTTCTTAATTTGCCAAAAAAATTTCTCACCAAAACATAATTTGAATTATATTTTATTGATTATTAATTTTTTGTCAATAACAAAATCTCTAAGAGCAAGATCTCTGGTCACATTTTGGTTCATCTGAGCACAAAGTCTTACCACGAAACAAATGTTTCATGGCGATGCTTCCATGCTAGTTGAAAGTTGCCGTGGTAGGTGAAATTTAAATCTTCCGAATCAATCTTGAAACAAAAACAATTTGCTGATATTTTGGTGGCTAAAAAAGCTTCAAATGTGCACCATGAAACAACTCTAATGGAGAAGAAATGAAAAAAGTGTCAAAAAATTGAATTGATTTGAAAACTTTAAAAACTGTTTTTTCATTTTTCACAGGAACCAACATCTACAAAAGCATAAATTATAAGCAATTAAGATGCATGTTCGATGACAAAATAGGCAAACAAAAGGGGTTATAATCGATTATAATCGTTTACAATGGATTTTTGTGCAAAACTCATAAAATACTAATTGGGATAAACAATGGATATTTGTTTATAATTGTTTTGAAAACATTACGAGGTCAAACTGTGCACTGGATAGGCGCACAATTTTGTGTCTGCATGTTCATGGATTCCAGAAACAAGTCTTTAAACATGTTAAAATTCTATCGGAATGATCAAAGAAAACGAAAGAACAAATGAAGAACAAAGGGAAGTCTTTGTTGCGGAATCCGTATGCAATTCAAAAAAGGCGCAGTTTGGCCTCGTTATGAATAGAAGGATAAATAATCGATTACAATCGACTAAAATGTATTATAATTGATTATAGTTTGATTTCAAAAAGAGAGATTTCAATCGATTTTTAATTGATTAAAATCAGTTTTTTCTCAGTTTTAGTAAGACTGGTACTAAATTCGTAACATAATCGAATATTAACTCTTGACACTGGATGCAGGTGGTCATAACTTCAAATTATATGAAACTATTAAGAAAATGAGCTTAGCAAGTACAAGTAATTGAACCTGCCCTGATCCTAAAAGATAGTATACTATCTATTGAGCCATTGTGGCTTCAACGTATCACCAAACTGAATAGAGTTGTGTCTCATCTTTACTCTCATGCAGTCCAAATGTTGGAGACGTCGAATTTAAGTTTGATCCAGCGACTAAAACAAAAACGACATACGATTCGATAACATGACCGCCAAAAAACTATAAGATCGCATCCTGAAAGCCGTATACCTCTGCCTAATTTTTTGTCTGAAAGTTCTTTTTTTTTTAACCCAAGATCCCCATATCGGTTTAATGTGTCATCTATAATCCGTATTGTGATCAGCGTTATTAAAGTCGATTCATTGTTTTCGCGTTCAGCTTCCTAATATTAATTGTTACATTGCATAATTCATTTCTATGTTTGATGTTGGGCGAACGGTAATAGAACCCCTTTTTTTTATAGTGCTTCATGAAACCCGAAATTATCGGCAGAATAATCGGCCGTTTATTCTGACAGTTTGACGCAATTTCGGGACACAAATTTCCAAAAAGAGCCCTACAAAATGATTATTGGCCTAATGTTTTTCAAAAATTCAGTTGGGGCGCACGTTTTTTGGGCACAATAGGTAAGTTCGAACAATCAATTTGCTTGACCTTAAACAAGAATGCGACAAAACCTTGAAAACACTTTTTGAAAATTCTCCACCACTCACCTCAAAATTTCTGCGCATGCCACTGTAAAATTAATATCTTTCATATTTAGTACCTTTTTTGCTCGTTGCTGAAAAAATAATAATAAATAATAAATTTTTGCTATTTTTGGGTCAATCTTTTCACCCTGAACTTTTTGCACTGATAGTTGTGTGAAACTTCTTGGCAATACTTCCAGAGCAACCGGCTACCTCTGTTTTGTCTTGGAACGTCTTGCTGATGCATCTCAGCTATACAAACTGGAAAATAAATCCGTAACTTAGTGCACAATTCGTTCGCTATTTTCCTAAAAAAACTGGATAGCAAGCAGTAATTGCTTGTCACTGGTTTCAAATGGCTCCAACAAAATTTTGATCGATTAAATCAATGCAAACAAAACGGCTCTGCTCCTTGTTGTCTTTTAATTGGCATATTTTATAAAAGCGTCGATTCAGGTGGATATTGAATGAAAAGAAGCAACTTTGAGTACTTTGCTTCTCGCGAAGTTGAGATGAGACATTGCAAAGACACCTGTCAAGTGTTAAATATTAGACAGCATAAAGAATCGGACACAGGCAAAAAATCGGTATATAAAGTGGTGTCCGCTCAAATTGTTCAAAAGTTCTTCATAATTCGCAAACCGAATTTTTGGAGGAAATTTTATGAGAGGCGTGCAGAATTTTAAGAAAAATTGACATGTTTTAAAATTAAACGACATTCAATAACCAAAACAATCAGCTAAGGAAACAAAAAATGAATTCTCTTTTTGTCATTTGCACATCTTTTCAACTTGAGAACAATTCAAAATTTAAGTTCTAAAATGGTCGTAAAATACCTCAACATGCTTGTCAACTGTAAATATTCAGGAAAGCGACTATGGGAAGGTGACCCAAACCAACCCGATCAAAATTATTGTGCATTTTTAGTTTTATGTTTTCACCCATTCGTTTGTATTTCTCGCGTGAAAGCTAAAGTGAGAATGCTGGGGATATCTTGAATCTAAATCCGTGCAAACCTAAGACAAAAAAACTCGCCCTTAAAAATAACAAGAGATCTCGTATCAAGACGAAATCTTGAACAATCCGACTGTTTATTTATCCCACTGTTTATTTGATTTGCCGCTTTTGCTTAACAGCATGCAATACATGGCGCGTTATTTTTTACCAAAAAGACTGCAGTTGAAAAGTCTTTCTAAATTTGAGAGAAGTTAACATTGTTCAATTTGGAACAAATTATTGTTCCGACTTCCGTAACGAAAGTAATGGAATATTTGTGCTCGGGGCTGGTTTCTTTTTTTTTTCTTTGACTTTTTAACTTACCATTTTTGTTGGGTTTTTTATTATCATTCGTAAAGTATTGTTGTCCTTAGCTCGGATTTGAAAAAATTACCTTTGATCTTTTTTCGTAAAGTTATGGGGGTTTAAAGATTGCTGTTTTGGTCAATTTGGGACAGTTAACGCGCACTATATTTGGCGCTATTGACCGTAAACGGAGATTTAGTCCGTAATAGAACTTGTTCTAAATTGGTTGAAGGAAGCTTGGTTGCCATTACTGATTTGTTACTAGGAGCGGCGAAACCTATACCATTGTACTTTGTATGCCGTGTGGCGGGATGATTTTCACAAAAATCTCAATTTTAAACTTTTTTTTCGTTTTATTTTATTACATTTCATTTTTTCATTTTATTAGTGATCCATTGAAGCAGTCGGAACATTCAGGGCTTCGCTCTGATACGAACAGTCTTGTTTAATTTACCGCTTTCGCAAAAGGACGAAATACATTGCGCGTTAATTATGCCAAAAAGATTGCTTTTTAAATTTGAGCTAAAGATAACAGTACTTTGCTGATGATACCAAAACTGTTTGTCAAAATGGCGGATTTTTTCCAAATTTCTACCCTTGTAAGATGAAAAATTTAAAAAAATGTTAAAAAGTTTTCCAACAACCTGTTCACTTGTTCACGCTCAAAGATTTTTTGTAAAATTTAGAGCATCAAAACCCATTTTAGATAGAATTTTGTAAATTGAGTTTCAGAAAAAAATCACAGGGATAGAAAAACTGTAAAAGAGCCATAAAGGCTCGTAAAGAAAATGAAGTTGATTGGGAGAAAAAAATCACCTCGAGTAAAATACTCCTTTACCTTTTTCTAAAGTCGGAAAAAAATACAAAAATACGAATGCAGGTTAAGATGTCTAGTTTTCCTGGATCTATGGCTATTTTTGTTCCGACTTTCGATACGAAAGTAACGGAATATTTGTAATCGGTGTGGGTTTTTTTTTTCTTCAGACAAATTTCGACTTTTCAACTAGCCAATTTTGACGGAATTTTTTTTTCATTCAAAAGGTATTGCTGTCCTGAGCTTAAATTTGAAAAGTTATTTCACTTGTGATCATTTTTTGTAAAGTTATGAGGGTTTAAAGATTGCCATTTTGGCCATTTTGACCAATTTGGGAAAATTAACGCGCAATATAATTCGCGCTATTAACGCGTAAGCGGAGATTTAATCCGACTTATAAATCGTTCCAAATTGGTTGAACGAAGCTTATTTGCCATAATTGATTTGTTACAAGGAACAAAATCTATCTTTTTGTACTTTATATGGCGTGTGGGGGGATGATTTTCAAAAAAAAATCAAATTTCAGAAAAAAAAAGTTTTCATTTTATGTTATTACCTTTAATTTTTTTTATAGGTTATTACTGCTCCATAAACATTAAAAGGCAGTCGGAACATTCAGGGCTTCGCCCTGATGCGAGCAGTCTTGTTTTGCTTTACAGGCTATTGTTTTGAAAAATCGTTGACTATTTGTAGCATTTGCAGATTTGCTTTGGCAAAAAAACTGCTATAACAATAGCTAGAATAGCCGCTGTAACAAGTTTTGCCTTTATAAAAAAGTTATAGCCATGTTCTTTTTGAAGTTTTTAAAACAGTTTGCTCTGCTCAGGTTATTGCATAAGTTTTCACTGAAAAATCTCATTACAAGGCCGAAAAATGGTTAATTTAGATCAAAACTTCAATTCATTGTTTTATATTCATTTTCAATTGATGCCCAAGTTTTTATCTTTGTCACGGATTTCCTTCAAAAGAACTTTTCCCTGCCTTGAAGATATTGCGACTTCAGTTAAAAATAACACATTTTCCTAGTCTCAAAGAAGAAACAAGGAGAGCGATGAGTTAATATCATGAGTGAACAAATTTTTTGACAGTTGTCAGCCTGCGGTATCACACATGAACAATTTTCTTTTATCCAGGATGCCTTTGCTATCGATTTTGTATCTAATTTCTTTGTTATTAAGAAATCAATAGCTAGCTGTTCTTTTGTTTGCTTGAGAAATTATCGACCAAATTTTGTAGAACGCATTTGACCAACTCTGCCATAAGATCAAATTTGCCAAAAGCCGGCTAGACAAGTAATTGAATACTGAGGTCTTTACTGACAGAAAAATTTCTCATTAAACTTGGCATAAGTTATCCATACAAGAAGGAAGAAACACCAAAAAAGTTTTTTTTCTCAAGCTGAACTAGCCTAAACAAAACGGGTTGAAGAATTATGCGGAGCTTAACAGAATAAAAACAGTCAAACTTTTTTGCGAATTTTAAAAATTTGGTCAACAAATTGATTTTGCGAGCATTGATTTTGCGAGCACTCCCAGAACACTATAAAAACCATACTTTGACAAAAAAAGTTTTCGATGAAAAACCAGGTCAAAAATGCCGTTTTTGGGCCTTTTCTGAAAAATTTTGAAGAGAAACTTGGGCAAATTTTGATCAGAACTTGCGTTTTTTTTCGGCAAATCCAAGGGTGGAGGGGAGGAGACGCTTTAATACTCTTTAAATTCGTTCTTGTACCCATTAACTTCAACCTATTTGAGGACGGAAAAAGCTTGTCTCCAGGGTGAATTTCAACCAAATATAGTCAAATTAAAATTAATCATTACAAAAAATTTTGAGCAGATTCAAAGAGCTGCAACTATTCCACTCAAACATGAACAAGACTGCTGTTATATCAATTGCATTGCTCTAAAGGTTAATTGGAAAAATTTTCGGTTGTGTAATTGACAAAATAATTGAGAAAAAAGAAGTTTTTTTTTGTTTCTTCATTTTATTCCCCCATAGGCTATGTAAAACTCTAAGTGTGTACTTAGCGTCTCGTCGGATTGTGTTGATAGGAATAAATGGCTGGCCTCGCTTCAATCTGGAACGCATTAAATTGATTCCTACGCGTGTTATAAGTACGCAACATTTTGCACTTGAATTATCCCAAATTGGCCAAATTAGCAATTTTCAAACGCCCGTAACTTTACGAAAACTGATCACAGGTGAAATATCTTTTAAAATTTGAGCTTGAGATCACAATATAAAAATTCTATAGATGCTATAAAAGTTCTGTCAAAAATGCTCAATTAACAAGTCGAAACTTGACTGAATAAAAAAACCACATCAAGTATAAAATGTTCCTCATTTTCTTTGAAAGTCGGAACAAGTTACCTCAATAAAAACAAAGAAAATTGTTCGAACAATGAGATTCAAGTGCCGTTACGACTGAATGCAGTTTCGCCGGCCTTAAAAAACTCCAAGCAAACAAATCTATTTATACAAACTAAATGCATAAAAAGAAACATGATATGGTTATTAATATCAAATTACTTGGAAAACTCGTACAAATCGCCTTTAAACCAATCAATGACGGAAAAAAAATGTCATTGAGAAAAATCAAACAACACGAAAAGTATTTCAAATTAAATTGATCATTCCAAAATACTTTGTGCAGTTTAGGTGAGCTGCAATTATCCAGTTTGGGGGCCAAATTTTTTTCATCATTGCGACTTTCAGAAAATTGCTCGAAAAATCAGAATCAAGCAGCATTAATTCTCAAAAAGCATTGAATCCATACAAAAAGTCAAATACAAAGTTTCACATACACCATGCAAAATTTCAAAAACACCAATCAAAAAATTTTTAAAAAACATTAATGGTTGTTCATGACGAAACAAAACGAGATTTTGAATCATTGGAATTTTTTCCATTCAAAGACAAAAAATCATTAAAAAAATCAGCAAAAAGTGGTCAGATACAAACGAATCATAGCGAAATAAGTTGTGCAGCTTACACGAGCTGCAGCTACTCCACTCAAACAGCGACTACTTTGAGTGTTCCGACTGCCCTCTATATCTATAGAGTAGTAATGACTTTAAAAAGTGAAAACTTTAAGCATTTAAAAATTATTTAAAAAATGTTTGAAAAAATAAAACAACTAGCATGCCTGAATCGCGCGTTAAAGCAACGAAGTATAATTGCGTTGGTTAGTTATCCCAAATTTCCCAAAATAATTTTGCAAAACAAAACCACTGTTGAAATCAGGGGCGGATCTAAGATTTTCTCGAGGGGGGGGGGGCGGATTTTCAAAAAGAAATCAAAAATTTTGACGACCTTTTTTTTTAGGTCGACCAAATTGATTTTTTGAGCTCTTCCAAAGCACTGTTTTGCCCCTATTTTGGCAAAGTTTTCTGCGCCGCAGGCAAAAAAAAACAGTCAAAAAAGGCGTTTTTAGACACTTTTTGGAAAATTTTGACCAAAAAATTGTGTTTTTTCGGCGCGCGCTCCCCCCTCAAAATTAGTAAATATTGGCGCCAAAGGCGCCTTTAGAAAATTTTTAGGGTCGTTCGGCCAAAAGTGGAATTCTTAAAAAGTACCAAAGGGGGGACCCTTTGGGTCGGCAGGGTGTCGAATCCCTGAGAGAAAAGCGTCACCCCCCCCCCCCCCTAAATCCACGCCTGGTTGAAATATATATTTTTAATTCTTTAAGATGCAAAAATTGCGACAGACAAGCGCACGACACTGATGTTAGGCCCTTTTGATATTCAGTAAACGACGCAGTTTTTGGAAATTGACAAAATATATTAAATCAGAATGCACCCGTTTTGAGCAGCAGCATCCTATAACACAGAAGATCCCTTCGGTATCAACAGAACTTTTTTGAAAAATAGCAAATGTCACAGCTGTTTTTGATAGGAAAACAAACCAAAAGAGTTTTGGGATTCCTTCTGTTTTACGGAAAAAATTGATCAAATCTCTCCAGCCAGAAAGACCGAGTGAACGAACGTCAGTTTTGCGAGTCAAAATTTAGCCTCGGAAAAATTGGAGGATGTATCCAATTAGAAAGTTAATGATCAAAGGAGACTATTTGCGCATTCGGTCCTTTTGTTTTGAGACAAGCCTACGAACACAATTAATAATTTTTTTCAATATCACATTGTCACGGAAGTCACATCATGTCACGGTTGTTAGCAGGGGCGGATTTAGGGGGGGCGGGGGGCGGCTCAGGGATTCGACCCCCTGCCGACCCAAAGGGTCCCCCCTTTGATACTTTTTCAGAAATCCATTTTTGGCGGACCGACCCTAGAATTTTTCTAAAGGCGCCTTTGGCGCCAGTATATACTAACTTTGAGGGGGAGCGCGCGCCAAAAAAAAACGCAATTTTTTTGTCAACATTTTTCAAAAAGTGCCCAAAAACGGCTTTTTTGACTGTTTTTTCAAAAATTTGCAAGCGGCGCAGAAAATTTTACCAAAATATGGGCAAAACAGTGCTTAGGGAGAGCTCAAAAAATCAATTTGATCGACCTAAAAAAAAAAAAGGTCGTCAAAATTTTGGAAAATTTTTCGAAAATCCGCCCCCCCCCCCTCGAGAAAATCCTAGATCCGCCCCTGATTGTTAGGCTTTGATTTTAACTGTAATTTAAGTTTCAAAAAATCAAAACATCAAAAATCAAAATGGACCGCATAGCAGAAAATACCCAATTTTGGAAAAACTTTTGGGGCAGTACAACAACGCCACCAAATGAAAGCGCCGAAAAAACTTTTCAACAGTGCAGTGCCGAAACTGAAAATTTTGTTCAACAGGGCAAAATATGAATTTTATTTCAGCTCTGTCGAAAAAAAAACATTTTCAAAATTGAATTATTACTCGGAACAGGTCAAACACAAAGATTTTAGTTTTTTGTCTGATTGTTTTTGTTTTCTTTCAGTGGCGTGCACAAAATTTTTCAAAATGGGGTAGGAGGGCTTGAAAACGTTTTGAAAGTTTCGACGACCTCTAATTTTTTTAATGTAGACCTACGTGCTTTTCTGAAACTCTTAAAAAACTATAATATGAATCTTAATAGAGTTTATGTCAGGAAAAACCAAAAATGACTCTGTAGGGCATTCATAACTGAGGCTAAAGTGGTCCTCCTCGCCTCGCCAAAAGATGTAATCAGCAGGGGTGGATTTAGGGGGAGGCATGGGGTGCGGAAGCTACCTTCCCTTCAGGGATTCGACCCCCTGTCACCGAAAATATCACAAAAATAAGAAAAAAGCAAAGAAAAGAGAGACTAAAAATTGTTATTGAACGATCGTTGCACAAGATGTCGAAGTGTTAAAAATCAATGGAAATATTTGTGTATTGTCTGTTTCAAACAATAATTGCAGCTTTTAAAAGATTTTTAAAGTTTTTTGACAAAGTTTTTTGATATAAACGAAAAACCTGTAGTTGATAGGTTTTATTAATTCTTTCGGGAGTGTTCTCAACATTTCTTGGCGTGGGCTCAACATGTGTCTAAGCATTGGCTTGAGTAAAGACGTCATAGGAATGTAAGCGATGGATATAACAAAGATTCAGGCAGACCCACTGAGTAAAAAATTAATTTCGATTTGACAAAAACGGTTGATTAAAAACTAATAAGGAAAATCTGTCTCAGTTTTTAAGTTAACGAGCTTAATTTGACCACTTTTTTGGCAATTTCTTAAACTGAAGCATATGCTTGAAACATTAACCACCATTCTTGTTCTTATACAGACGCCACAAAAGCTAGACATTTAACCGGGCTTGTACTAACTTGCCTAATTTATACAATGATTGAGCTCTTTTTGAAAGTCAAAATGGGCACTTAAATTGAATGAGCTAAAAATAAAAACAAAGGAAAAGTAAAAGAAAAAGATCATATTTTCAATGATTATGGGAGAACATTTTCGTCAGTTTTATTTTGTTAAAAGTATTGTTCAATTTTTAAGTAACTCAAAAAGCTGCAAAATCCGGCGTCTTTGCTAAGAAAATTTAAACGAAAAGCCATCAAGTCTTTGGGTTTCGGGTTTCGGCAATTTTTAGGCTGAAAGAGTTTTGGTATCAGAGCTTTCAAGAACTAGCAAATTGTCAGCTATCTTAATTATCAAAGTTTAAACCAAAGTTTAGTCCTTGCAAAAATAACAAATATAGTTTTTAAGAAAAAAATAAAACCAATGTCTATATGACAAGTTATTTTCCGTTTCGTTCAATAAGCCCGAATCTCCAGCCAGTTTTGTCGACATCGAAATTTTTTTTGAATTTTCTTGAACCTCAATCAAATCAAACCTGTAAGGGACTGTATATTACTCTACTTTGAAAAACTCTATTTGCAGCGCTTCGCTTGATTTAGTCAACACACGATAAAAACAGAAAAATCATTCAAAAAACAAAATTTCTCCCCAGTTTTAAGGCCCGATGAATGAACAAACAAGATCAATCTATTGCTGTAAAAACAATCCAGAGTTTATTGTATTTGTGCTGGTGGGAAAGTTGTTAAAATATAATCATCAGCTAAAAAGTCAAACGCAAGTAGTGCATTACATTTCCCATTGATTTGTTTTTCCATAAGTCTAACAAGCATCCAAATAAAAATCTTGGAATGAAAATTTCATCAAAATTTATTTCTAGCAAGTTAAATTGCGACTGAACACTTTTATATATGGTACAGCTCTGTTTTCCAGCTGATAATTTTTATAGTACCTGATTTAAAAAATAAAAAAATAACAAAGAAAAGTGTGAAAAAAAACTATGACGAAGTTTCGAACTAAAAATAATCAGCACACGCCAGCTTAAGATATGCACACACCTCAAATTTAACAGGAATAAAATGATGGAATATAATACGAAATATGTATAAACGAAAAGAATAAACAAAAAAAATAAAAAAAATAAAAAATAAGTAATTAAAAGTACAATAAATGAATAGAAAAAATGAAAAAATAGCAAAAAATACTATTTATAAATTTGAAATAATTTTATTACCAAAATGACGTAGTTTTAATAAATATATTTGTTATTTCGAAATTCAATAAAAAAATTCAGCAATTGAATAGAAAGAAATATGCAAAAAATTATTGAAAACAGATAGCCACGAAATAAAAAATTAATTATTTGAAGCAAAAAAAAATTAATTATTTGAAGCAAAAAAGATAAAAATTAAAAAAAAAACTGATGAGCAATTTCTTGTTAACCTGTGTCAGAAGTTTAAAAATATATCAGCAAACGACCAGAGAAACTACATAAACATAAATTTACGTCAGTAAAAAAATTCAATTATTGGACTAGTTTTTAAATAAAAATATTAATCAAGAATAAAAAAAAAATAAAAAAACAAATGTGAAAATATGAGGTACATAAACTTTTATAAAAACGAAGGATAAAACTTAAAAAATTTGAAAGAAAAATAAATTTAAACCTAAGTGGTTTTATGAATTTTCTAATGAAAATAAAATCAATTTGTTTTAGGCAACGTTTCTGGCGAAGTATTTCGAGCAAGAAAATCAAACTCCCTGTTTAGCGTTCAAGAAAACTCCGTCAATCAGTTTATTCTATTAGGTTTCAATTTGCCTGTTGTTATACCATTGCGTAATTTCACTTATATTTTTTTTCCACATGGACTTTTTGCGCATTTATTTTTTGAGTGTTATGTATTTAGGTAAAAATTTATTCACTGCAAATTTATCTTAACAAGAAATTAATTGATGCGTTAAGTTGCTCAATCAAAAATAATTGTACGGTTGCCGTGTCCATCTGATATTTTATAATTTACTTTTTGACAAAAAAATTGCCACTGTTTTTTATTTCTGGCAGGAATGTTTGCTCCGAGCTAAAATTGTCGTTTGAATTTTTCTCAAAAGTTATAATTGCTTTTGCATATTTTGAACGCAGATTGGTGTTTTCTTCATTTAACATTTCTCATACTTTAGAGTTTCTGATGAGGAGATTCTCAGATTCAAAAAGATTCAATTTAATTGCATTAGGTCAAAAATGAAAATGTATTCAGCATCTTTAGCCTTAACTTCATCGATAGAATTGATTGTTACCATAAAGTTAACTCATGGTTGCTGCAAACTGACGCTACCATTTGGATAAACTTGAACTGACAATAAGTATAACAATAAAAAAGTAAAATCAGCTCAATGTAGTTTAACTACATTAGATCAAGAACCCGGGTTGTCCACTATAAAAGATCATGCGCAACCATACATATTTATGCATGATTTGTATGCAAAATGACTTACATTTGATTCGAAAACTTTTAAAAGATATTTTTGACGGATTAAGTTAGTATCAAAACAATTTATTATCATCATGCAAGCTGTTGGTAAAACATGGAAGATTTCCATTAAAAAATCTACGTCGAAACATATATGGTGCTATGTGTTAAAACTAGTTTTCTATGAAAAACGCACAAGCTAAGTTTGAAACAAAACACACAAGCAAAAGCATGAGCAAAATCAAAATTTTTTCACTAGTGCAAGAATGATGAGATAATCTGACGATGGTGATACTGACAATGAGTCTAACCATAAACTCTGCGATCAATAATTAATTCTTCTCAACATGCTATATGTCATTAATATACAGAAAATATTGTTGTGGTTTGGTTTACTTATGCTTAGGCATTTATAAATATTCCCAAAAAAGTTCTTAACTTATTCAGAATAGATTCATAATTTCTGTAAACTTTTTAGGGTAGAGCCGAATTTTTTGAGCCGGGTAGAGACGTTTTGTTGAAATTTTTTTTGAAAATAGATGTTTCTGAATACCTGCAAAGACAATCAAGTTAGTGGATTTGGTCCACACAGAAAATGTTGAGTATGAAAGTAATCAAAATTGCCTGTGAGAATTCTTTTTTTTTCAAAATTTTGATTTGAAAAAAATTTTACCCGTCAAAAAAGAGTTCTTATAAACAATTTTCTAATCTAAAACCATCAAATTTGCCAAATTAAAATGAAAAGAATTAAATCTGAATCATAATCATAATTGATATTCTAACAAAATGCTTTTGCTATGTCTGAACAATGATAAATTTGCGACAATTGTGTTGAACCAACGAGATATATTGTATATAATCTAGTTAACGGATAGAAAGAAAATAAGCTAAATTCAAATTGTGTCAGCGTCGAAAAAACACAAATTTTAGAAGACACAAGGCTTTTTTTACAACGCCTCCCCCATTAGATAATCTTGAAATCATTTTAATTTTTGTTTCCTTGATTTCTATGGTCGGAACTGTCTGTGCTACATGCAATTTTTGCTTGTTTTGAAATAAAAACAAGACTGCTCGTATCAGGGCGAAGCCCTGAATGTTCCGACTGCCCATTAAGGTTTATGGAGCAGTAATATCATAAAAAATATAAAACGTAATTAAACAAAATGAAATTTTTTTTTTCAAAAATTTGAAATTATTTTATAAAAATCTTCCCCCCACACGCCATAAAAAGTACAAAAGGATAGATTTCGCTACTTGTAACAAATCAATTATGGCAAATAAGCTTCGTTAAATCAATTTGGAACGATTTCTAAGACGGATTAACTCTCCGCTTACGCGTTAATAGCGCGAAATATATCGCGCGTTAATTGTCCCAAATTGGCCAAAATGGCAATCTTTAAACCCCCATAATTTTACGAAAAATGATCACAGGTGATATATCTTTTCAAATTTGAGCTCAGGACAACAATACCTTTCCAATGATATAAAAAAATTCCGTCAAAAATGGCTAGTTAAAAAGTCGAAATTTGTCTGAAGAAAAAAAAACCCACCCCGAGCACAAATATTCCGTTACTTTCGTATCGAAAGTCGGAACAATTATTCCTCCCAACAGGTCAAACACAAAGATTTTAATTTTTTGTCTGATTGTTTTTATTTTCTTTCATTGGCCGTGCACAATTTTTTTTGAATGGGGTAGGAGGGTTTGAAAACGTTTTGAAAGTTTCGACGACCTGTAATTTTTTTAATGTAGACATACGTTGATTTTCGTCATAAAAAGCATCTCAAGAAAAAACTTTAAAACTTTTTTGTGTATGGCACAAAAGTAGTCAAAGTTTCCTATTGCTACATGAGTGGGTGGAGTTTCAAAGATAAGATAGAGTGGAGAGCTTTCAAATTTAAGTGTATGCTTGTCGGACGGAGTTTCGATTCTAGAGGAAGTCTCTAAAACAGAGGATGTCTCAGATATTTCCAATTTCCCGCCCATTAGAGCTTGTCGCACAAAAGCGGATCCAAGACAGGGAAAGATTAAATTTTTAAAGGCGTCTTCGGGAAACTAAAAACTGCCTCTTCCTTTTCTTTTCCTTTTCCCGTCCAAGTGTCCTTTAATTGGCAGATTGTTCAAACCATCTGATCTTTCATGAAAGAATTTATCAATCATGAAAGATCAAGGTGGCCATTAATGGCAACTTAAAACTTTTTTTGATACTTTGTAGAATCCATGGTCATAATGACTCATGTTTTGATTAAATTTAGTTTACTTCTTAATTCTAAATAAATTTTGTGATAGCGATTGTTGGAGAAATAATGTTTTTTCATTTTTTTAAATTCATTTTTTCTTTATTTAAAATTTTTGATTACATTTTTTTATTAAATAAGTTTTTGGGATTGCTGTCAATGTTAAAAAATAGTTTGAATCAAATATTTGGAGGTAAAATTTACACCGTTTGTGGAACACTTGGGCTATTTTAACCGCCGGAATTAATTGAGCTTTCATTGAGAATTTGAATTAGATTAGCAATATACCTTTCATCGGGGATTATCAACACAAGTTGCAGGCTTAAAGATGGGTCCAAAATCAGGGAGGGAGAAATCCCTAGGGCGAAAGGATGCCCGCAAATTTATTACTTCGCTTGGACAATTTTCGTCTATCTTTCTCACCAGAAACAGGATCGGTAAATCTAATGTTATTCAAGTTGTCTATTTGAATTGTTTTTTTATTGGAAAATCATGTGCGTTATTTTTTTCGATTTGATTGAAATTACTTTGGATTCAGGGAGGGCTTACTAAGGAGGGTTGGATGCAGTAGCGTGCCGAGGGGAAGGGGGTGAGGGGGCGAGGGGGGCGACCACTCCTTCCCCCATCCCCCTTACCTCAATTCTGATTGCCAAAATTTTTTCTAAGGGTCCTTAGAGTATTTTGGACAGCTTGGAACATCATATTGGTCGACCTAAAAAAAAGGTCGACAAAGTTTTCCGTTTTTTTTCGAAGCACACCCCCCCCCCCCCCCTAGAAAAATTTCTGCGCACGCCACTGGTTGGATGTGTTGTGTATGTGTTAGTATGTGTCTGTGTGTTTGTGAGGGGTGGGAATCGGGCGGGGACGTTTCTTGATGAATTTTGGCTAGACCTGTCAGGAACACGGCCTCCTCGCTGTCCAATAAATCAACTATTTGCCTCTAAAGTAGTGATATTTCTGGACATTCAATTCGATAATCATGCATCAAAATTTTCCCAAAAAAGCGTCCTATGCGCCGATATTTACTCACGATGAAAAGACAAAAAAAATGTTTTAATCAAATTTCAAAATTTACTTCATAATGAACTCTCGTGCTAGTGTCTAAAATACTGTTTTGCATGAAAAATAATCAGGATCTCAAAAAACCTAGATCCGCGAAAGCCTCGGTCCGTTCTTGCTACAAAAAACTACCACGTTTTCAGTCTGACAATTTCAGAAAGGTGGAGGAATTTTGTTTTAAGGTCTTTTAGTTTTTTCTTTTTTCCTTGCAAAATAATTACCACAAATAATCATCATCGGATTGGGTCGATTATATTAACAGGTTTGAATTTTTTGATTTTTTCGTCCAGGAAGTAAAGCGACCGAGTAGCGTTCGTTATATTTAAATATTGGCCATTTAGGCTAAAACAACTTGTTTTTACTAGAAAGAAAATCAGTTTTGGAAGCTTTATCAAGCGCTTTCTCAGTCATAAATATTTTCATACTAAGTAAATTTTTTTAGTTCAAAAAATTTGGAAATTCTTTTTTTTTTGAAATTTTTTCTTCACTTTTTTGCTTATTTATTTTTTGAAGACAATTGTAGTTTTTTATGTCTAATCACTAACTGTCTACGCAATTTTATAGTTCTATAATCACATCACACAGAAGAAAGACGCTAAATTTAGGACTAAAAAAGTATTTTTTTCGTAGTTTTTTACGAATCTGGTTGGAACATTTTGTGCTACTTGTACGGCAACCGGCTATCCTTGTTCCTATTTCATATTGCTGACAAAAATTTATAGATTCCGGATACCGTTTTTGTTCCGACTTTCGATACGAAAGTAACGGAATATTTGTGCTCGGGGTGGGTTTTTTTTTCTTCAGACAAATTTCGACTTTTTAACTATCCTTTTTAACGGAATTTTTTATATCATTCAAAAAGTATTGTTGTCCTGAGCTTAAATTTGAAAAGATATTTCACCTGGGATCAGTTTTTGTAAAGTTATGAGGGTTTAAAGATTGCCATTTTGACCAATTTGGGACAATTAACGCGCGATATAATTCGCGCTAATAACCCGTAAGCGGAAATTTAATTCGTCTTATAAATCGTTCCAAATTGGTTGAACGAAGCTTATTTGCCATAATTGATTTGTAACAAGGAACGAAATCTATCTTCTTATACTTTATATGGCGTGGGGGTGATGATTTTCATAAAAAATTCCAAATTTTAGAAAAAAAAATTCATTTTATTTTATTTCATTTAATTTTTTTTGTTATTACTGCTGCTCCATAAACCTTAATAGGCAGTCGAAACATTCAGGGCTTCGCCCTGATACGAGCAGTCTTGTTTACTTTTGTATATTGCACTTCTAAAACTTCTCGAAAAGACAGATTCAATCTGGTTTGGCCAAAACGAAAAGCATACTTAAAGCGATTAAAATTTTCGATTTTGAGAATAAATCGATTTTGAACATTTTACTATAAAGAAGCAAGTAAGCCAGCAACACTTTCAAATACTCACCAACCACCCCCCCCCCCCCCCCCCCCTCCCCCAAAAAAAAACTTACTTAGTTGGATTTCAATGCTTAGTTGCTTAGTTGGATTTCAATGCTTAGTTGCTTAGAGTTGGATTTCAATTACGCCATGCCTTCTTGTAAATGGCAGGTCGGTTTTTCTGACCGAGCAGTTCAGATTTTTCGAATCATTACCTTGCGGAATGAATTGTATCAATCTATTCCACATCAATGCCTCGCGAGTTCTCATTATCAAAAAAGGGTGCTGATTTTGCTTTTTGTCAATGAAAGGTTTCCGGTCACATTAGAATTTAATTCTTCAAATTGACGCTCTAACAAAACACGTGAAATCAATAACGGCGGAAAACCTCTGAGAGCGGGTAAAAATTCAATTTTGAAATTTGATGTCTATTTTTATTTGAAGGGTCGCGTTTACCCGCAAGAGCGAGCTGTAGCTAGGTAAAAGCATTTTGGCATTTGATTTATTGGTACCGCGTGAACGCACTATACGAAGTACCTGGAACTATTACCCGAAAGCGACTAACCACACAAAAAGCATAATTAAGTGATGGTCATTTGGTTCTATACGCATATGGCCGTAAATGTATTGCTTTTCATTTCTTTGCCATTTGTCGGATGATTTTCCGTTAGAGACACTTGCTGGTCCTGAAATACACGCTTCGGAGATATTTGCCTTTTCTTAGTAATAGGAACTCAACACTGAGATAGTATAAAACAATCATGAATTAATAATTAACTTCAAAACTGTTCGGTTGTCATGAAATAAGTTGAAAGTTTTGGCCCATGTTGCTTTGAAGTGGGAAAAAATTAAACCAGAAATTATCAACTAGAAAAACATCACAAGTTATATTGACATCAAAACATCAATGCTTCATGATATAATCTGATTTCCAATATATTCGATTTCTTTGAGGGCAATAAAATAAATCAATCAAGCGTACTGAATTAATAATTAATTCTACCTTTCAAGGCTCCTATGAAGCATTTTGTCATTGTGTTTCTAGATAGGTTTCAGTCTCAAATTTTTTCATGCGGAAGGACGTATAGTTTCTCATGCATTAAAACTTAAATTGGTTTAAAAAATTTCACAAATGACAAGAAATTTTACAACTGCGACTCGTAATCCGTTTTTCTTCGAAAAGAAGAAAAAATTACAATTTACCTATTTTTTTGCTGCTAGCAATGTTGATTTGTTTTGTTACACGTATGCCCTGGAAGCTTCAAAGCGCTCTTCCGATTATATTCCAGGGTTGAAGGCTCTGTAGTAATACTAATGGAATATGCCAGTCCAGCTGGGCATATTGACAGATCAATTTAACATACAGGCATGAGACAAAATTGGGCCATTATTAATTTAAAGAAAAAAAACGGTTACATTTTGCATCCGCCTAGTTTCGGAGATTTTCAGTCTAATTAAGTTATTGAGAAATCTTTCATGTTCCTAGAAGAGCTAAACATGATTAAAAAGGATTAAAAAATCCTTAGTTTTATTAAGAATGAAGCAAAAAAAAGAATGGGATGTTTAAAAAATTTGGCCCGTGCTTTTTAAATAAAATTTTATTTGTCGCCAGGCATTTAGACTGTCTATGACTGGATAAAGCGGATTAAATTACTCGGGATGGATTGCTATTACTGGTGCACAACAATTGTTTTCAAATACCTAGTTTGATTATGCGAATTTTCATCATGCTGTTCCTGGTGTTTCATGTTTTGATCAGTGCATTTATCAAGGGCATTTTCTATTTTGGGGTTTGTTACCGGGATAACCAAAACTTGTTATCATAAAATTTCTATATATGAGAAACTTCTTGTCTTACAATTCCATACATTTCCATACGTACAAAAATTGTACGATATCTCTATGATAAACATGGAAATTTATTACTAACAGTTTGTCATAAATGGAAATTGTATGATAAACATTTTCTTCCAAAAAAAGTTGTAGTATTTTTATTATCAACAGACTGTATTGATTGAATCACATAGCCACAGAAATTTGTACGAATCTGTTTTAAATGATTTTTTGAAATTGTATGATTAGCATTTTTCTATAGATTCGATGTATGGAATTGTATGATAAGCATTTTCGGTGTATGGAGATCAACCCGGGTAATTAAAAGGTTTTAGTCAATGAAACATTTAGAATACACCAATTTTTAGTGATTATGATCCTTTCGACTATTCGTTACTTAAGATGCATCAGCTACTGGGGGTATAAAAAATGGTGCAAAAAATATCTTATTGAGAATTGAGTCAACTTGATACCTTAGCTGCAACTTTCCTTGCTTTTCATAGCGCCTTAACTCATTTTTCTGACTTTCGACTATGCAAAAGTTTGTGCTCGGGGTGGTTTTTTTCACTGCAGACAAATTTCTATTTATTATCTAGCAATTTTGACCGTCGGTATATTTCAATTCTCTTCTGAAATTCATTGATGCCCTGAAATCAGTGTTGAAAATATTTATCACCTGTGATCAATTTTTGTAATTTTCTGGGGACATATTTTGTAAATGTAAACGGCAAAACAAATCATTACAAATTGAATTGACGCAAAGAATTGCTATTGTGAAAAATTACCAGAATAAAAAAATCATTTTTTGTTTTACATAGCATGTGGGGGTTGTGCCAGAAAAAAATAGAAATGGAAACAAAGAAAAACTTTAAATTGTATTTCTATTTTTATATCGATTATATTGGTTTTCACATCAATTATATCGATCACAAAAACATATTATATAGACAATCAATATCACATTCTGAGAGTTCATGTTACCTCAATCAAAAATGATACTGCCACTCTAAAAACTAAAATAAGATAATCAGTTAAGTTATTTTTAAAAAAATTGAAATTTGAAAAAAAAAATTTAGGAGAAATCATGCTAATGCAGCAAACCCTTTCGAATTGAAACATGACGTTTTTCATATTTCGAGCGTGTAATTCCGATAAAAATTATGATATTTTGCCTCATATAGCGTCGTTGGAAATGCGAAAAAATCTATATTTTGCGTTTGATATGTGTTATAGTTAAATAATTTTGTGGTTTTTTTCTCCGCTCACCAGGCGTCTGTTGATTTATTGTTGGTTTATTCGCTGCTGTGAAATTTTTGTCTTAGCTTTTGAATAAATCTAGAGATTGTCTCTTCGATGTTTTGAACTTAACTTGAGATGATTAAGGATAATTTAACTAGTTTTTCGACATTTTTTCTAAAATAATTGTTTTTGACTCAAGGACTTTGTTTATTTGGAAATAGATTGTTTTTCAAGTGGCTTTTATTTGCCTCTCTGTTTATTCGGCGTTTCAACCATCCCACATTGTATTAATGGGTATTTCCCTTTAAAACCCAGTTAATTATGGCCCCCAATAAAAATCAGATAAAAGAAATATACATGCAAGTGATGTAGCAAGTGTAAATTATTTTAAACTTATTTTTGCTAGCTTAACTCTCATAATGTAGCCAAATTTTAATTTCCATCATACCAACTTCATCATTTTAAAACAGCGAAACAAGGCTATGGTGTACTTAAATAACCAAAAACATCCGGCACCTTCAACCATTTAAGCCAGATATGTCCTTAGAAGATGCATGTTTGGTTTTTACTACTCTTATGGGCTACACCAAAAAATTTTGCAACACCAAGATGTTTCATAATTGCAACAACAAAAAGGCACAAGTAAACTCTGCAAAGCAAAATTTCACTACCTATATCATATCTTAGAAGACTATAGTACCTCACAAAACAAAAAGGTTCGATAAACGCATAAGCAAATGTGTTATGACATGACTAAATAAACATATAGAAGAAGTTTAGTTTTAGTTTATTCATGAAAAGTGATCTAGAATAAATTGAAGAAAGTTTTGATTAAATAAAACTCAAATATGCTCGCAACAAGAAGTTTTAAAATACACAAATCCCAATTTTTGAAATATTGAAACACGAGTGATATTTACAATATTTGGATTGTAAACCACCAAAATAAAAAGCCAAACCATCACAGTTGACCTCTAAATAATCATTTAGAGGAAAATTACTTCCTCTATCAATAGACTTGCAAGATTTATTGCGAGGAAAGCTGTGATTGCAAGACTGTCAATTTGAACATATCATGACTCATTACACTTAAAATACACTTTTCTGACAGCCATATTCAAAAGCTATCTCTTTGTGGATCATTAATTTTCAGGAGGACACTTCTGCCTGTACAGTTTTTGTAAACCAATTCCAACTATTTTTTTTTCAGAGAAACAAAACTATAAAATAATTTCACATCATGAGACACTATATTTTCATCTGGATCTATAACAAAGATTGTAAATGGTTGTCTGCCAACTTCGATGTTAAAATCGATATTGGTTTCATCAGTATTGACAAAAAACTGTTGCAAATGCTTAGAAGAACATCTCATACGAGCTGCTCAGAAGTGATAGAACTAGTCGTAGGGGTGTTTCAGTTTTGCATACTTTTGACAAATAACTTTGACAATCATGCAAATTTTATGACTGTAGGGAAAAAAACTTCATTTTATATGGAGTCAGTTAAAGGTGTGAAAATCCATAAACTTGGTAAAATCAAAATTTACCCAGATTGAGGATAGAAACAGGCCAACCCGGGAACATCATAAATGTTGAATATTCAGAGCAATCAGCTGGTTAAAAAATCATTCCTTGATAAACATTTTCATTACTAATTTCCTCCAAGTATCTCATAAGTCTGCATCATCAACTTTGAGTATAAATATTCAAGCATTTATAGATAATTCGAGTTTTCAACTTTAATTACACTCAATCCTTGTTCTATTCTGAGAAAGCACGGGTTGGGCTGATCCTACAAAGGGCGACAGAGACAAAAACAAGAGTCAGGAAGAAAAGTGAATTTCAAAAAAGTTTCGAAATGTGTCGAAAATGTCAGGAAAACATTACAAATCTTATAAAACATTAAAACGCGTTGAAATCACGTTTAATAGATATAACCAGGAAAACTCGGCAATAAATTGATCAACCTTGGGTAGTAAATTGTCAATTAACCTTTTAAAGCCAGAAGTAATTGACCTGAATTCAACGGAAGGTTCAAAAAAATCAAGCTGAACAACAAAATTTTTGAGACAAAACCAGAGAAACTGTATTTGAGGGACATAAAACGTTTTTTTAAGCTAGAATCAGCGGGTAAAACCTATAAAAACTCCAACTACAGGGGTAACTTGATAAATAATCAAGTAAGTAGGGAGTTAAGTTTGGCAACGGCAAGTTCGGTATCCAAGATGTTTTTGCCGGAGGCATTCACTTGTTCTAACGATTTTGAATGCTATTTAACACACTTTGAGCTTTTAGTTGAACTGAAAAACTGGAAACGCATTGTAAGTGGAACCAAACCTGATGAACGGCCGCATTATTTCGCGTTAAGATTGCGGAAAACTGTAATCGATTTTTGCCCTACCCACCCAGATGCTACTAGAAATAGTTATGATGTGACCATTGAAGCTTCTCGAAGACATAACAGTGAAAAACCGGTGGTCTTCCGCGGACGACTAGCGCGTCGCGTGCAGCAGGCAGGTGATTAGTTAACAAATTTCCCGGGATATTTACAGCAATTGGCACTGAAGTTGTACCCAGACGAGTCCCAGGCCATAAGGAATTTCTCGAAGGGATCCACCATAGCCAAATTAGACTTGAACGCAAGGTTTTTTTGGAAAAGGACATGAACATCGCAGATGCCTTAAGCGGGGAATTTACTTGGAAGCGATAGTTAAAATTGAGGAAGAACAACAAACGCCCCGAACGGCAGCCAGACGGAGGGATGTAACAGAAATCCTAATAGACTCGGTGAACAGATTAGTTCAACAAACGTCGTTTGACAATTAAAATAATGCCCAGATCAGTGACGGTCGAAGAGAAAACAGCCACTGGGGAGGAACGCGACGCGATGGAAACCAATATAGGGAAAAAAATTCAAGATACCGATCAAGAATTCCCACCGCAGTACAAGTACGCGAAAGAAATGACAATCCCAGAAGGGAATACAACTATGACAAATGTCGACTCTGTGTGGGAAAAGTTCATTGGGCAAGAACTGCCGTAATTGTTTTACTTGATTGTTGATAACGGCGGATAATTCCTCACCTTGCTTTGGAACTCTATTCTAAACATTGGCGAACAATTACTATACAGTACGAAACATCGGACAGCGCTACCTATATCAGCACTAACAACGACTGGTGTCCGAACCTTTCGAACAGCATAGAGGAATGCAAGAATCCTCAGCAGACAAAAACACTTGTAGAAAACGTCATCAAGGGTTGAAAACGGTACTGTCTTCAGTAGTCCAGAAGGTTTAATTGAAGGCATACAGGAATTCGAAGAAGAAACCGGGCTACTGGTAGCTGATTCACTGGTTAGTGGAAACCAAGGAAAAAGATGCTGGAAAATCCTGAACATGCAAAATGAAGCTATTAACATGTACCATGACAGCAAAATCTCGCACTATATCGGGTTGAGAAATCAGATTCAAAAACATAAATCAATGTGTGAAAATACAATTCAAAATTGCCCAAATATTGTTCTGCAAAAAAAAATTACCAGTGGACGTTACAATTGTTGGTAGTGAGTCGCACACAATATTTACAGACCCAATTAGCAGAGTAGTCTATCGCAATTAGACTCTCGCGCTGTGCAATAGAGTCTATTCTAATGCTTTTGAATTAGGTAATGGTTTCTGGGTATCATATTCAAAATTACTGAAATTGATTCGCACGCCAAAAAGAATCAGAGAAAACGGCAGCTTTGAGTTCCTTTGATAATACTGGTGGTGGTGTTTTCACGGATGAGAAGCATAAAAGCTTTGAATAATAAAGTGTTAGCGGCTAACAATTCGGCGTTCAAATTAATTGGCGGTATCGACATCAAAATCCAAATGAAACCAAAATTCGGAGAGTTCGACCAAAAATTTTTAATAACGGCGGATAACTGCTTACCTTGCCTTTGGTTTTTGTGATAGATCAAGAATGTATTCTAAACATTGGCGTCAATAAGTTCAAGAGATCGTTCAAGAGACTGATCAGGAACTCCCTCCCCAGGACTAAATACGCGCGAAACAAATGACAATCCCAGAAGGAAAAGCAACTATGACAAATGTCGACTTTATGTGCAAAAGGTTCATTGGGCAAGAACTGCCGTAATTGTTTTACTTGTGGAAATTCTACCCACATTACGCGAAATTGCCCTTGGAATAAAAGGACGGAACAAACCAAGGTAATCAAGGTGTGCTCCACTAACAAAACGAAATGTTTGAATGTGGAGTTGTTATTGAACGGGAAATTGGTAACAGGTATGTTAGACAGTGGGGTTAGCTTTTTGCTCATAAGTTTCGACGTGAATGAACGGCTTGAAAAGCCGAGAAGAATAAAGGCTTTTAATAATAAAGTGTTAGCGGCTAACAATTTGGCATTCAAAATAGTTGGCGGTATCGACATGAAAATCCAAATGAAACCAAAATCCGGAGAATACGACCAAGAATTGTTAATAACGGCGGATAATTGCTTACCTTGCCTTTGGATTTCCTGATAGATCAAGAATCTATTCTAATTTTTGGCGAACAATTACTATACAGTACGAAACATCGGAGAGCGCTACCTATATCAGCACTAACAGCGACTGGTGTCCGAACCTTTCATATAGCATAGAGGAATGCAAGAATCCTCGGCAGACAAAAAACACTAGTAGAAAACGTCATCAAGGGGTGAATAAGGTACTGTCCTCAGTAGTCCAGAAGTTTTAATTGAAGGCATGCAGGAATCCGAAGAAAAAACCGGGCTACTGGTAGCTGATTCACTGGTTAGTGGAAACCAAAGAAAAAGTTGCTTGAAAATCCTGAAGTTGCAAAATGAAGCTATTAACCTATACCATGGCAGCAAAATTGCTCATTATTTCAATTTGAGAAATCAGATTCAAAAACATAAATAAATAGCGAAAATACAGTTCAAATTCGCCGAAATATCCTTCTGCAAAAAAGAAGTATCGGTGGACGTTACAAATGTTGGCAGTGAGTCGCACACAAAATTTATAGACCCAATTAGCAGAGTAATGTATCGCAATTGTACTCTCACGCTGTGCAATAGAGTCCATCCTAATGCTTTTGAATTAGGTAATGGATCTGGGTACCATATGCAAAACAACTGAAGTTGATTTGCACGCCAAAAAAAATCAGAGAAACCGGCAAAAAATGTGCAACTTTGAGCTCTTTTGATAATACCGGTGGTGCTTTTTTACGGATAAAGATTTGAGAGTTTGAGAGACAGTCAGTTGCCACAATTTATGAAACATAGTAGGAAGACAAAAACAGGAAGGGAGATCTTCATGGGACAAAACGAGGGATACGCTCACTTACGTATTTTTTACTCTTTTCTTGGCAGCTTTAATATAGGAGGGAGCCAATAAGGAAACGGTTATCCAGCCGTTGAACCCATTGGAGGTGTACAGTTATTAAAGACACTTCAGAGGAAACTCCAGAAGTAGATACAGAAAGGAAAAAGAAAAACATTGTTTGGTAAGGGAAACCTGAAATGCACGGTATATCAGGATAATGCATTTATAAACCAAGACGTAAAACACATTAGCATAGCTTGTTTGGACGAATAAGTTTAAGATATTTTTGAATGTATTTAAAACAAAACACAATGCTATCTGTGGGATTAAGATAGAAGAAATGAAAGCACAGCATAGACTGTGGGATTGAGAAAAAATATAGGTAGATACTTTTAAATGGCTTTTAGGAAACCGACAGGAAGCAGAAGTCGGGGATTTTGTTTATTTTCTGTCGGAACTGTTTAAAGTTAAGGCTGTGGTGCGGTCTACTGTATTCAAGATAGTAGGCGTTTAAACTAAATTTAAAACTGTGACGCCCCTCGAACAGCTTCAACAACCAAATATTGTGAATCGGGCGCCATTTTCGTGCTAAGAGGTGATCAACCTCAAGGGTCAGATAAGTGGAGCGGAGAGGTATTTGGATAACAGCGAGAAGCTGAGGTGACAAGCCTGCAACTCAGGGAGCAACTGGGAATCTCTCAAATTGAGGTTAACAACGGAATAGAGAGACTTCTGCAAATAGAAGGAGCCGTTGCAGGCTTTAATTGAAAGTTCTCGAAATAGAGAGGGACTCGCTGGAGAGCGAGAACAAAAAGAATAACTCTGAAAGCCAGAGGGAGAGGAAGAAGCTTCACGCTAACTTTAAAGCAGAAACTTTTGCAAAAAAAACAGCTCGGGAAAAATCTGCGTCTACATGACGCACAGAGTCCATTTTCCGCCCCTACCAGCCTTTGTGATTTTTTATTGTTGTCGGAACTGGCGCCGCCTGAAACAGTGAATAGGATTTCTAAGAGTCTTTGCCTTATATGCCACCCAGATAAAGGCGGAAGAGAGGACTTCTTCAAACTGATGTATGAAGGCCGATATTTTTTCATGGGTCCAGAGGCGAGAAAAATCTACAAAAAAAGAGCCTAGAAGCTGCAAAAGATGTGTTGCGCCATTAAAATGGCCACTTAAACAGGCAGTTTGTCTTTTTAACAAAATTGTTGATGTGCTCTATAAAAATAGTCCCCCTTAACGTTCTAAAAGTGGTAAAAAATGTGTCATAGGGGAACACCTGATTTGCAAAATAACCACCATAATTGCTCCGTCGTGAGTAGAACACTCCAATTTCAAGAAGTTTCCTTGTTAGTAAATCGTAAAGATCATAACTTGAATTAGTTTGAGAAAGATCATTGCTTATTTATGATATCTGAGAACTGTCAACGCTTTAAATAACTTGGACAATTAAGCAAACTTTATAACAGTTGGGAGAAACTTTCACTTTATATGGAGTCATATAAAGGTGCAAAAACCCGTAGTCCTGGTAAAATCAATATTTACCCAGATTAGGGATTGAAACGGGGTAACCCGGGAACATCATAAATGTTGAATATTCAGAGCAATCAGTTGGTTAGTAAATCATTCCTCGATAAATCATTTCATTATTAAATTCCTGTAAATATCTCATAAGTCTGTGAGATCAATTTTGTGTATGTATGATAAAGCATTTATAGATAATTCGAGTTTTCAACTTAACTTACACTGATTCCTTGTTCCAATCCCAACCCGTGTTAGCTGATCCCACAAAAAGATCTTTCTTTTCTATTTTTCATAGCAAGCAATTTTATGTTTATTCCTTCTCAAATTGTAGCATCAGCGAATCAGATTTCAATTTTGTTGTTTGAATTTTTCACATCATTGCGCAAAAACTAGGGAATTCAATACCAATACCAATATCAATACCACAATACCAAAACCAAGGCACTTATACCAATGCCCATACCGAACCGAATTATCAATACCAATACCAATACTAATACCAAACCCAGTCAATACCTCAATACTTTGTTACAATAACTCAAATCTTTTGCAAACACTTTTTTAACTAGTGTTAGCTAAAATCACAAATCATTTGAAACACGAAATATTTAGCACCGAAATGTCTTGCATGAGCTGTCAAGAACTTTCTATTTTTTTAACATAAGTACAGCGAACGGAAGGAATTCAATACTGGTTTTAGAAAACTTTTTTGTTTAATAGTTTAATTTTCTTGTTTTTTGTTTTTGTTAGATTGCTGTGTTACTCTCTAACAAAACAAAATCACTTTTTGGTAAAAAAGGTAAAATAAATTTTTCGCTATTCAGGTACTCAAAAAAACTACTGGCAAAATAGATTGACTGCTGATCATCTTGCTCGCAATGTTTTCATCACAAATAACGAGTTTCTACCTATATTCTGAAAATTGATTTTCTGAAATATTTCATGTTTTTCTACATATTAGTTTAAGAGTTTTTTTTGTACATATATCTATCGTATATCTCAGTCAAATCCCCTTGAAAAACTAATCTAACAATGATTTCTGTGATTTGAGAGTGATCCGAGACGATTCATAACACCAAGAGCCTGGTTTTGGTCAATCCAATACCAGGGACCTGGTATTGATCAATGCCAATACCAGGAACCTGGTATTGATCAATACCAATCAGTGGGTTCAATTCCGGTTCCAATTCCGGGGGGTTAATTCCTATTCCTTGTAATTCAATTCCAGTTCCAATTCCCGGAGAGGCTAAAATTCAATTCCAATTCCAATTCCTGCTAGTTTCCGTTGCCACAAAATTTATTCCAAATTAGAGTTTCTAATATTTTTTTCTAATATAGTTTTAATACCTCTATTAAGCATTAATAACGAGTTGTTATCGTATATGTAATAGTATATTGTAATGGTACGATTGATTATGTAAATTATTTTTATATATTCAAGCATTTTTACGTTTATTAAGATTTAGACCGAGTCATTTTTCAAGAAATCAGTTTAGTTTGCCAACTTTTGAAGTCAATTCCATGTCAATTCCAGCCAAAAATTCAATTCCAATTCCCATTCCCGAAACTGGAATTGACCACAATTCCAATTCCCAATTCCTGTGACCCTGTCAAATCTCAATTCCAACAAAATTCAAATACTTGAATTCCCTGATACCAATACCAATCTCAATGACTGATTCTGTCAATATCAATATGTGACATTCGACCAGAATGAACGAAAATGCAGATTCGGCGATTTCGAATAGTTGGCAGCTAACCTTCCAAAATGACAGTTTTGAGAGATTGGTGACGTTATTGGGACAATTAGTCAAACGGTGAAGGTCAAGATATTCTGGTATTTTGAAATTTTAAAAATTCGATCTGAGAAGTCGCACTTCTGAGAAACGGCAAAAACCGCCATTTTGGAAGAAAGCCAGAAGAAAATCAGAACAACAAGAGTTGCGATAGTGATAACTACGAGAATTGCGATAGAAAAACAACAACAAATAGCATAGTTTGCAGAGACCGTTCCGAGTTGCAACGATTGTGTCCGTTCCCAGTTGCCCGAAGATCAAGCTCAGGTTCATCAGACACTCGAATGGCAACATGATTATTAAAGATTCTATAAAATCACTCGGCATCAGTTCCACACTAGAACCTATCGGGCTGCTACGCAAAGATGGACGCAGACCAGATGGACACACACTAATGCCATGGCAGCGAGGACGGACATTGGCATGGGATTTCACATGTAGAAGTCGTTTGGCAAACTCTAATCTGCGAATGGGAGTTCTTCCGGGTGCCAATGCAGCTTCCGAGGCCGAAGTCCGCAAAAGAAACCACTATTCAGTCCTCCCTTCTACCGTAATTTTCGAACCCGTTGCCATGGAAACACTGGGTGGCACTGGTAGGTCTACTGCAGTTTTCTTGAAAGAACTTGCAAGCCGAATAACAGTCTTAACGGGTGAGAAACTAGCTTTTAAATTTCTCAATCAAAAACTAGATCTAGCGATTCAGCGCGGGAACGCTGGATGCATCCTTGAGGCAACTAGTTGACACACACCCTTCGTTTTACTACTTCAACTGTAAACTGTGCGGTATATACGCTCTTTTTATTTCTTGTTCAATTTAATTGACTTCTTTAATTTATCGATACAAGGCCGTTCACAACAACGGCGAAGGGTAGAAAAACAGCCTTCCGGAAACAAGATAAGGTTGTTATTTCCCCGGATTCAGGAATCCGGAGGGGTCTCGGGATTTGAACTGAAACTTTTTTTTATAAACTTTTAGCTTCCCGGTTATGTATTGAATTGAATTTATTTAACATCTGAACTCATTTTACGACGATGTGAAGCTAGGAGTTGGGGGAATGGGTTGATCCATCTTCGATGGAGATGATGATTTTTATCTACTGAACAAAAACAGTAGTAATATAACAAATAGCAGTAGCCCTGTTTTTAGGAGTGACCTCGTGGTCTGAGGATACTGAGACCCAGCCATGAGTCCACTAATTTTGCATGTAATTAAGTTAATTTGATCGTTCTGGTCGTCGAAGCCGGAGAACTGTAACGTTTTTGTCGACCCGATGTTAGAAAGACCACCAAAAAAACTGGCCTTTTTTATTAAGCACCTAATTGATGAAAAATTTTGAGGAAACTTCGATGATAGATTTCAGCCGTTTTTTGCAGCTATGTGCGTCGTGAGGATTTTCACAACCAACTAACTAAATGACAATAAAATATCAATGTAGTAGAAGAAGAAGAAAGAACACCTGAATTACTATACAGTAAAAAGCCGAGGCATCAGTATAGCAAAGTGTAAATAATAAAGTTGGTTAAAATTCATTGGTTACATCAAACAAAAACACAACATCAGAAAACAAGCAATAAACAAAACAAAACAAACAAGTTCGGTTACAGTTCAGAAATTGGTCGATTAAAATATATGAAGTTACGGATACTAAAAAAAAACATCAGTTTTAAGAATTAAGAACGAGCTGGTATTAAAACTTTACAAACAATTTTATAGCTAGTCCAAACATACAGCGTATATACAGAGTATGTAGAGTATATACAGCGTATGTAAAGTTGTTATTTGCAGTACTTCACAAAAGTTTTGGTTCTGAAAGCACAGTAAAATTTTAACTAATCAATATGACCTGTAAAACTTCAATTTCATTAAACTAAACCGTGACCTCTAAAATCTGTTTTAAAATTCTTGTTGTTGAAATTTTTGGCTGAAAATTCGACTTGGACATGTACGTTTTTGAATAAACAAGCTCAAATTTTTGCGACTAAAGTTTGGGTTACAATTGCTCGCTTCCACAATCATTGCTTGCGTCGAAGCCCCGCTTCTCTTTCCTGATATGTTTTGCCCCCAGTGTTGACAATTTAGTTTGGTTGTTCGACCTATATTAAGTTCCCAACTAAAAACCTCAATTTTCCCTTAAGGCTATTTTGCTGAAGCTGAGTCTGCTTTTTTATGCGACTGCTCATGTGGCTGTAAGTCAATTTCAACGGTGAATTCCCATAAGTTCCAATATTCATAGGTTCAAAAATAAAAAATCAGTCGCATAAGTTCCAAATTTTATCTTGTTGGATTCTGATTGTGTGCCAGTCGGTCATATTTGGAAGTTTGACCTTGAGAGAAGCAAAAAGCACTTAATTTTGGAGTGAAATTTAATTTTTCCAAATTTCGAATGGAACCTGTCATGCACGATTTTCTCGCGATAACTGAAAATCAGAAAAGAGAAGTCAGAACGATCGAGTGACAATCGCGGGAAAGTTGCTAGAAAATCAGTGGGAAATTGCTAATCGCAATTTCAGTAGCGATAATAATCCAGAGTAGAGCTGTCCCATCTAGAAGAGAGACGAGCGCATTCCCACGAACTGGATTGTTGTGATTGGAGTATTATTCTAAACTGGACTAGAGTGAACCTTCGGTGGAAAGGTGGACAGCTAGAGTGTCCCAATGGTTCACGAGAACTTACAGTCTAGAGAAAAAACTTGTTCTTGTTATTAAAACTGACTAACATTAAACTCATTTTAGTTACTTTATTGATTCTTGAGTTGCTCACCGACTTATTTACTTCCTGGTTCTTGAGCGTGCTACAATGTGAGTACTAATTTAAATTTCTAGAGTGTGTTTTACAATTGTTATGTTGAGGTAAGGCGAGTTTTAGGTTGATCCATCTGAAATGGATCAAAGTTCCACTGTCTAATAAAAAGTAACTTAACGGATTGTTCCGACCCGGTTTTTAATGGCGTTCATGTATTTTGGGTATCTAGAGACCTAAGTATGGGGACGTTTCTAATTCTAGAGTGGGGGGATATTTTAGTAGTAGCCTTTAAGCTGTAACGGGTCGTAGTCTCATGTCACAAGCGAACCGAATTGGCTCCGACTGATTTGAGGTACAAAAACACAAGAGATAGTGTCCCTGACTCTTGAGCCAATGGTTATAGGGCCTATTTTTCTTAAGCCTCATGTGTGACTGCAGTAGACGAATGTTACATAGTGTTTTTATGGCGCTCCTGGGTGTTTACGACATCAAGACTACGGAGTCGAACCCACTTGAGACAGCTTCGGGCTGAATGCCCATTCTAGAGTACCGGCGGTACGGTTCGACAGGAACGTGCAAACCTTCCGGTTGTACCGTGATAGCTTTTTAAGAAAACTCAAGAAAACTTCCTGGTACGCTCTCCGAACGAGGCTTAGCTAACCGAGTAAAGGGGGGCAACTAGGGGGACAAAAACACGAGCAAAAAGACAAAAAGCAAAACAAAAACCAAAAAAAGAATAGAAAAAGGAACAAAAACCATAAAACGAAAAAAGACAGTGACTTTGACACCAGATTAGTTGGATCAAACCTTTATATTAATTAAATACTATACCCATACTGTTTTACAAGTTCGATCGTTTCGATCAACCTAGCAATTTAACCCAGTAACCTCAATAAAGTGCCCGAGTGTGGGGCGTTGTCAAGGGTTTTTAGATAGCTTGGAACTTAGCTGGACAACAAGGAGACTTGACTGGAAGAGGTGACCAGCCGAGTGGGAAAGTGGTTCAGGAGCACTTGAGCTGAACCAATAGGAGACTTGACTGGAAGAGGTGACCAGCCGAGTGGGAAAGTGATTCAGGAACACTTGAGCTGAACCATTAGGAGACTGGACTGGAACAGGTGACCAGTCGAGTGGGAAAGCAGCCAAGAAGGATTTGGCAAATCTCGAGTTCGCAAGTTGGGCAGAACGGGTATCGTTAAAATCCAAATTACATTATAGGAGATAAGTGTAAAATTGGATAAGCGAAATCCCCCGGTTTTGAGGAACGTTCTTACTTGAGCAGGCCTGGAGACAGGTCTACGGTTTTCTCTTGAGAGGTTTAGCACCCGGCGCTTAAGGTGATTTTAGGCTTAAGAAGGGGGGCTAAAAAGGGGGGAGGTTAGAAGGGGGGCTGGTTAAGTTAGAGGTTGGCGGTTGTAAATTGTAAAAAGGAGAGAAATTAGAGTAACTAATTGGTCGACATCGTTGATTTAGTTACATTAGTCATTTACACGCGTTGGTCATAGGAAACGGATATCCAAAATTGGAATTAGGTTAAGGTAGGTACCCTGGTCGGATCGGTAGGGGGAAACGGACATAGACAGTTTTTGTGATACCCCATAAGATCGCTAGCAGGGGTGAAGGAAACGAACGCGTGGCAATTAGGTACCAGACATTTTTTTTTTCGACGAAAGGTAGACATTGGTCACCTTTGAAATTTAGGTGGGCTCATTTTTCAGTTTTTATTACTTTTTCTGGCTTGGATTTTTTGTTGCATTTTGGGGTGGATTTGTGTTTAGTTTTTTTACGAACAGGTGATCACAAGATACCTGCGCACAGGTTTTGGTCTCAAGTTGCTTGGAACATTGAAATAGAGGTAACTAAAAAGAAATAAGAAAAAAGGGGGGTCAGCATTTGGCTTTTAAGAAGGGGCTTTTGGGGAAATTTTACTAGAGCTTGAGTGGTGGTACAAGGTACAGTGAATCAAGAAGTCCCCATAACGAAGAAGAGAGAAGTCCCACCGCTCAGACACTTGTCAAACAGCCTTGGGACAGTGCCAAAGAAGTCCTGGGTCAGTGTTGGACCAGAACAGTCTTGATACAGTCTTGGGACAGTGGTCTTGGGACAGTGGTCTTGGGACAGTGGTCTTGGGACAGGGTCTTGGGACAGTGGTCTTGGGACAGTGGTCTTGGGACAGGGTCTTGGGACAGTGGTCTTGGGACAGGGTCTTGGGACAGTGGTCTTGGGACAGTGGTCTTGGGACAGGGTCTTGGGACAGTGGTCTTGGGACAGTGGTCTTGGGACAAGGGTCTTGGGACAGTGGTCTTGGGACAGGGTCTTGGGACAAGGGTCTTGGGACAGTGGTCTTGGGACAGTAGTCTTGGGACACTAGCCTTGGGATAGTAGTCTTGGGACAGTAGTCTTGGGACACTAGCCTTGGGACAGTAGTCTTGGGACACTAGCCTTGGGACACTAGCCTTGGGACAGTAGTCTTGGGACACTAGCCTTGGGACACTAGCCTTGGGACAGTAGTCTTGGGACACTAGCCTTGGGACAGTAGTCTTGGGACACTAGCCTTGGGACAGTGGTCTTGGGACACTAGCCTTGGGACACTAGCCTTGGGACAGTAGTCTTGGGACACTAGCCTTGGGACACTGGCCTTGGGACAGTGGTCTTGGGACACTAGCCTTGGGACACTAGCCTTGGGACACTACTCTCAGGTCAGGAGTCTTGGGACACTGACGGAGTACTGGGACATTACCGAACAGTCTTGGGACAGTAAAAGGAAGCATGGGACGGTACGAAGAAGAGTAGGGACGGTAACTGGAAGTCTAAGGACAGTATAAAAATTGAAGTAAAATTACAACAAGCTGTTTTAAGACAGGATTAAGACAGAACAAGACTAATTGGAACCCGGTACAGTTAGGACCACGAATAAAGAAAATTACTCGAAGATTTTAGAGAACTGGAACAAGGTTTTTATCACGTTGTATATTTTCTTTTAAGAATTTGTTTCCACAAAATTTTTTATTCTTAGAATAGAATTGTGTATATAATATAATTGTAAATAAGGGAAATTGTAAATAGGAATAATGAAACGGAGTAGGGTACCGGTGCTTGAAAAAAGGTCAAGTGGATCAAACACGAAATATAACTCGTCGCTGCGTGGAACAACATCAAGGGGCCCAGGCAAAACAAGAAATAACTTTTCAGTTAGCATGGTCAGCACGAGGAGTGGCACCGAGAGCAAGACGCGAGAAGATGCGAGGGAAAAAGAGGTGGAGCCTACAATCGAAATCGACCTAGAGACACCAGACCAGAGCGTAGATGAACTGGAGAAAAAGACGACGGAGTCAACTCCAATGCCCAATGCAGAAGAACCAAACCCGAAACCCATAGAGTTCTCACCAATAGACGATGTGGAAGATGCAATAGGCAACACCGAAGAAACGGTGAAAGAAGACTCTCAAGTAAAAAAGACATCTTTTACCGAAAGGCTGGCGATGATGGTCGGAATAAAAACGAAAGAGAACGTGACTGAAGAACCAAAAGCTGAAAGAGCACGAACATTTGGGACAGTGAGCACGAAGACGACAGAAGCCAATCCGAGAGAGGAACAAACTAAAGCAGAAGCAACGGCCGAAGAAAGACCAACGGCTGACCATGAAGAGGCTACTCTTGAGCTAGGTGACTTGATGGCAAAACTGAATCAGATCGACAAAAAGCTGAAGCACAGCGAAGAGGACAGAGAAGTAATAAGAAAAGAATTAAGATACAACAAACACGAGTATCTGGATAGTTATTTTAACCTGGCTAAGGCAACAGACGAGAGACTCAAGGAGATGACAGATAAGGTAGAAGCCACCAATAAAGAACAAGAAGGGAACATCAAAAAAGATTTGCAACTGTTGAAAAACCGATATGATGATGTCAACAGCCAAATAGGTAGCCTGGAAAAGAGGCTGGACACAATGAGCAAGAATCAGGCCGAAAGTTCAGGTGCAATACAGACGAAATTGGATGCAATCTTGAGAAATTCTACCTCACAAGAAAGACCGGCAGCGGATCGCACGCAAGGCACCAGAGTTGACTTTGTGGAACCACAAAGGGGCAAACGGCAATCGACACCGTTGCCCTTAACCCGGAATACGGTGAGCATAGCACCAACGGCTGATAAAACAATCATGAAAAGTGGGAATTCAAACACAACGAGTGGTCCGGGGGACTCAACAGCTAGCAGCAACGCAGGTCCGGATGCCATGACATGGGCAAGCACTTGGGAGATGATGAACAGGACTCTAGAGGCCTTCGCCACGAGGAACACTAACTCGAGCGATAGGGGAGACGGAAAATCAAGGAAAACTTTCAAGAAGCCAAAAGAATTCAAAGACGACTCAGATGGATGCATTGACACGTGGGTGGAAGTGATGAGATTACATCTAGAACAAGATAACTTAAATGATGAAAGGCAAGCATGCACAGCCATACTCAGTAACCTGGAAGGCACGGCATTGAAATGCGTGGTTGCAAAGAAAGAAGAAGAACGCGATACCGCGGACAAGATCTTCGAGATATTGCTGAATCGATTCGGGTCAGGCATGAAGGGTCACCAAGCGATGATGCGATTTGAAAAGAGAAGGCAGAGGGACGACGAGTCAATAGATCGGTTCCTAGAGGATCTCGAGAGCTTGAGAAGAAGGAGTGACCCAGAGGAGTCGACAAACAGAAGAAACTTTAGCATTGCCCCGAAGTTTATTGATGGGGTAAAAAGTGACGACTTAAGGACAATGTTAGCAACATACTACACATTGTCGAAAGACAGCGCACCAACCCCAGAAGAAATGAGACAGAAATCAAGGGAATACATGCTGATGAAACCCAAGAAATACTCATATACAGAAAACAGGAACACGCAAGGGGGAAGTCAACCCCAGAGGTCGTCATGGTACAAGCCTAGAGATGACATGGACAAGCGCAGATCATGCGCGAACTGCGGGTCGGCGGATCACCACGTGGCTGACTGCACAACATACAAACAAGGCATGAAGAGTCTAGGATATGCACCAGATGAGGAGGACATGAGCCAGATGGAGGAACACGAGTACTATAGTGGCTTAATCAGATGCTTCTTCTGTAACCAGGAGGGGCACTTCAGAATGGATTGTCCCTTGTTCTGGGAAGCGGTCAAGGACCAGAGTCACCCCAAACATAAGTTGGCATTAGCGGCAGTGCAGAATCAGCGGAATAGACAAAACGAGTTTGAATCTAGGAACTTAGGAGCACCAAGCACGGAATTGCCGACGAAAACAGTGAAAGCTGTAACACATGTTAATGGTGCGATAGAGTCCGCGGCTGGGAACTCGCTAGAGATAAACTATGAGAAAGCGGCGACGGAAGCAATTGCCAAAGTAAAACAGGATCTGGCTGCGAAAGAAATAGAGCAACGACTAAAGCTGGAGATCGAAGGACAGAATTTCAACGAAGCATTAACCGGATCGAACCAAACACCAGAGGCTGTACCGGGCTCAACAAAGACGGGGAATTGTAACACTGTAAGAATGGTGACGGGAAAGCCATTCGGCATATCGAAAATTGGGGCTAGAATATTGTCGATAATCACAGTGGGCGGCCACGAGGTAACCAGAAACTTGAGCGAACCGAGCGACCAGACGATAATGCACATTGACGTGTACGCAGATTACTTGAGCTGTATAAGCCCACAAACGACTTCTAGAGCCTTGAGAGCACTACTCATGAGAGGGGGCAGCAAGTCGGTACGTGTTGATAGCAGATATACTGAAGCTTATGGTCCACACGAGGTGATGCTAAATATAGATGGGATTAACATCTATACAAAGACGATGATAACATGTGACGAAGACCTAATTGGACAAATCTACGTAGGGAAAGAAGAATTGAAAGTGAGATCGATTGGACACTGCGCCATGCTTGAAGAAGATGCAATGCACATCGGGACGGAGGCAGATGTGACAGGGCACGTGCTGGATATAAGTGGCAAAAAGACTCAGTTGCGTGGGTTGCTTGACACGGGAGCAGTCTTGAGCGTCATACCAATCGAAACTTGGGAGAGGATGGGCTTTGACAAAGGTGACTTGATAGACTCGAGAATACGGCTGTCGGCTGCAAACAAAGGGGCCCTTCGGGTGCTGGGCAGGACGCCGATAATAGCCCTCAATTTGGGGGAACGTAACCTGTGGATGAGCTTTATCGTGGTAGAAAACCTAGATGAATCTGACCAATTCATTTTGGGCAGAGACTTCATCAGGATTTTCGACGTAACGATTGATCTAAATAACGCAATGTTCAGGATACGGAACCCGGATAGGAGGTACGCAATCAAACCGGTAAATTTAATAATGGCAAATGAAAACAAAGCACCGGTATTCTTGAGTAGGAGGGTGAGGCTAAAAGCTAATGAAGCGGCAATCGTAAGTTTGAGGATGAAAAATTACAATGAACTAAGTGACAACAAGCAAGTGTGCATAGTTCCGAATCCTAATAGTCAAAGTGCTGCTGTTTTAGGAAGATCATTTTCGATAACGAAGAGCGGCCTCTGCGTCAGTGTCTTGTTGAATACCCTTGATATACCGATCACGATACAGAGAGGGAGGAAACTGGGATATGCTTTACCGGTTAAAACTCGATATGAAACAATTGAGAACTCAAAACAAAATGAAGTTGTTGATTGTCCCAATCACAGGGACAAAATTTGTATCTTGAGACGATTGCAGAAAATAAAAGATTCTTCAGGTCTTATTAAATCACTTAAGTCAGAAACGGATGATGGTCTTTCGAGCTGTTCGAACTTTCCAGAGCAACCCACACTAGATGAAATGCAAAATGAAAAACCGGTCCTGCCGGAGATTGAACATTTGAGGGGCAAACTGAAAGATGAACAGCTCGAAGCCATCAAGGACGTACTAGAGCGGAACGAGGAAGTTTTTTCGAGGCATAAGGCGGATATCGGGTGTTGTAATTTCGTTGAGCATGAAATAGAACTTGAGGAAAACGCGGTACCACACAGGGAGGGGGCGAGGCGCATGACCCCACACAAATCGGACGCGTGTAGAAAAGAGATCGAGACGTTACTAGAGTATGACATGATAGAACCATCCAAGTCACCGTGGGCGTGTGGAGTAGTGATGGCCAAAAAGAAAGGCGACCAGTTGAGGTTTTGTTGTGACTTTCGATACCTGAACTCCGTCACGGTGAAGGATGCCTATCCCATACCTAGGATTGATGAGAGCCTCTCGAAGTTAGGTGATGCAAAATTTTTTAAGACTCTTGATTTAGGCTCGGCCTTTTGGCAAGTACCACTAAGGAAGCAGGACAGGGACAAGACAGGGTTTTCCTGCGAGTTGGGTCTGTTTCAATGGAAACAAATGCCGTTTGGGATTTGCAATGCCACAGCCACGTTTCAGCGGTTGATGGCACACGCGCTGATAGGCGTAACGAAGAAGTATGGCAACTTGGTAATGTGCTACGTGGATGACGGGGTAATAGCGACGCCAACACTGGAAGACCACATTGAGAGACTAGACGAAGTGTTTTCATCCATCAAAGTGCGAGATACTCAAGGACTCAATAAAATACTTGTGCAGGATGGTAGACAAGCACGGCATCAGACCTGATACGGACGCCGTGGAAGCAGTCCTGACCTGGAAATCACCGAAGACAGAGCACCAGTTGATGAGCTTCCTGGGTTTCGCTAACTATTATAGAGAGTTCATCAAAGGCTATGCAGACAAGGTATACCCGATGCAACAATTAATGAGACACAAGGGCAAGAAGTTCACGTGGAACAACGCAGCAGAAGAGTCATTCCAGAGGATAAAGAAAGAGCTATGTGAGGAACCAGTACTGGGTATGCCGACTGAGAAAGGGATGTACGTGCTGGACACGGATGCGTCGGTAGTCGCGATTTCTGGGATTCTCCACCAAGAACAAGAATGGATTGGGAAGACAGTCTTGAGACCAATAGCGTACGGGAGCAAAGTCCTGAGTGACACGGAAATGAAGTACGGAGCACCGAAAGCTGAGATGTTCGCGGTGGTTACCTTTGTCGAGAAATACAGGGCATACCTGGGCAGTGAGCCATTCAAGTTGCGAGTCGACAACAGAGCACTGAGCTGGCTGAAAACGTACTCAATGGACCAAAGTTACATTGGGAGGTGGATAGTTCGCTTGGACGGATACAACATGATAATTGAGCATAGAACGCGAGATAAACATCAGAATGCCGACCGCTTGAGTAAGAAGACGGAGTTCTGTGAGAGACAAGAGCAAAGAGAAGCAGACAGACCTGAAATCAAAGATGGCTTCTCATTCATGGACAAGGAAACGTACGACAGTCTTCCACTCACGAGATGGCTGGACAAGTCAGGCAAACCGATAGAAGATCATCCTGAATTGCCTAAAGAGCCTCCAGAGAAGACCATCTTGAGGAAGAACAAGAGGATTCCGATTGAGATTATACTCAAGTCGAAGATCGTGAAGGAGACGCTCAAGGCAAAAGGCTATGATCTTAACCAGGTGGAAGCAGGAACTGCACAGATAGATGATGACTTAATGAGGTTGCTCGAGAAACTATCAGATGATAAGCCCGTGATCCAGGAGAAGGGTCAAGAGAAACCGGAATTCACTATACTTCGGAGAAAAGAGACAGTGAACGATACTGACTCATCAAGAGGAAGCGTCACTGACAGCAAAGATGTCGTGCGGTCACTAGTTGACAAAATCCCCGAAGACATTCTGGAGCAGACCAAGGTTAGGAAAAAGAAAGTGACGTTCAAGGAAGATACTGAACACCTGGGACTAGGTCAAGAGTCCGGGGAGTGTTCCAGGTTCACGGAAGAAGGAACCGGAGAAGGAAAATTGTCCGGGGAGCGTGAAGGATGGGATGAAGACTCGGATGAGAGCAGCGAAAACCAGGACAGTCTGTGCATGATACTGGCGGAAGAGAAGACAAGGCACCACGACAGGGAGTTACAGACGGATCCATCTTCAGGAACATACAACATGGACATACAGGAGATGCGAGGTGGTGAGGAACTTGAGAAAATTGCGGTCGCAAGGAAACCATTCAGGGAACTATCATGCAACTCAAACATCAGAACGAATCTGGTGCCAGAAGATGATATTAAAATCGTGAAAAGGATGATATGCGTGAAACTGAGTGATGACATCCACAACCCTGGTGAGATGAATGGACAGATCATGGCGCTAAAGGAGCATGTCAAGGCAAGATATAGGCTGTCAGACCTAATAAGAGCCCAAAAGAATGACAAAATGACAAGTAACCTCTCCAAATGGATCCAGTCGGGGGTCAAGGAGAAGGGGGAACTTGAGGAAGACAGCTACAAGATCTTGAGCCAGTTCTACAAAGAAAAGAAAGACTTACTTTATCACACAGCTGATGGAGTGGTAGCGTGCAAGAGGAGAGATGAGGAAAAGATATTACACAAACACAACCTCATCATACTACCACAATTGTACCAGACAGAGGTGCTTTTCAGATCACACGACCAGATGGGTCACCAGGGGATAGACAAAGTACAACAAAGGATACTTCACAGATTTGATTGGCCGGGAATGAGAAAAGCTTGCGAGAGATGGGTGAATGCCTGCCTGGCATGTCTCCAGGTAAAAGACCCAAGGAAGATGAAGTTTCCCCTCAAGTCCGTTGAGAGCTCGGAGTTCAATGAAGTGGTGCAGATAGACCATCAAAAAATCTGCATGACAGAATCGGGATACAACCAGATACTGGTTATAATAGATCACTTCACAAAGTTGGCGGAAGCGGTTCCGTGCCAGACAGCCTCGGCCGAAGAGACATGTGATCATCTGATAACGCATTGGATATCGCGGTATGGTTGTCCAATGACTTTCCAGTCGGACAACGGCAAAGCTTTTGTGGGAGACTTGACAAAAGAATTGATGAAGAGATCGCACATTGCTCAAGCACACTCGACGACCTATCATCCGCAGACCAATGGGTTGGTAGAGAGACAAAACAGGACACTGGTCAACATGTTAAGGGTGTACTGCTCAAGATACATGACGGACTGGGACAAATACCTGCCACAGGTAGTAGGAGCCTACAACAGTACACAGCACTCAACTACGGGCATCAGTCCTTTCATGATGTTGACGGGCAGGGAGAGAGCAATGCCTCTGACATTCTTTTACCCGGAATACGAGGGGAAAAGGACGTCGCCTCAGGCATACGTGAAAGAAGCGATCAAAAGACAACAGGAATTGAACGAGCTATGCAGGAGGAACACGGCGCAAGCGCAAATGAGGCAACGCAGGAAATACGACGAAAAAATATTAAGAGCAAAGCCATATGAAGTGGGCCAATACGTGTGGCTCTTCCAAAATGTAATACCGCCCAAGGGAACAAAGAAACTACTCAAGAAGTGGAGGGGACCATTCATGATAACGGGGGTTCATCAACAAGGACGGTTCTATCGCTTGAGTACTGGGCGAGCGGCACATTATGAAAATCTGAAGCCTCACGTCCCGTCCCCAGAGGATTGGTGCATACCGAAGGACATCGAGGGTCTTGAGTACCTGGTGGTAGAGCCAGCGTGTGAAGTGAATGAGAAAGGTACTCGAGAGAAAAATGATGGTAATGAGAACTTGAGTTTGGACGACAATGAAAAGATAGGAGGGGGGTCTGATGCAGGATCATTTGTAGAAGAAGACTGGAACGACCCGGAGCAAGACGAGGTGCCGAAGTGGATGGAGCCGGATCGACCAACACCACCGGAAACCAGGAGTGGCAATCGTAAACGCACCGGCATGAGGTACAACAGGTACGGGGATGACTTCTTGATCGATAAGATACAGCCAGACAATTTGGGCGAGGAATTACTGAAGGCAGGCGAACTGGAAGCCGGAGAGGAATGGCAGGTCATTGACGATGGTGGTCATTATCCGCAGGATGATTACTCGACGCCAGAAGTAGAAACGGATCTCGAACAGAGTGAGATAGAGAGGAGGGAGAACACGAACTTGAGGATTCTAGAGTGGATGGTGCAAATTACATGAAGACAGAGGACCCTCTTTTCGGATGGACGGCAACAGACAGGCCACTGGACATTCCTCAGGACAATTCAGACCCGACAACATCGACGGGGACGTCGATAAATATTTTTGTCCGGGGAGTGGGGGTAGGACTTACCCACACCGAAAATTTGATGATAAAGAAGCTCAAGGAAGTGAGAGAAACGAGCGAATTGGAACTGGAGGAAGAAGAACCAGAGCCTACTATAGGTCGGAATTTCAAAACGAAATTCGAAATACCCAATGAATACTCGGAGAACATCATGATAACGGATAGCGACTTCATCCTGTCAAACAGGACCAGCGCGATCTGCATCACGGCGGACATGAGTTTCAAATCAAGATTGGAAGCTGACTTCAAAAGAGAGTACCAGAATGTAGAGTTTCTGTTCAGACAGAGACCAGGACTGGGAGGGATGGCAGCGCTTCCACCGTCAGTGGCACAAGTCCCGGGCAAATATCTGTGCTTCCTAGTAACGAGGGTCAATGACAGGAACACAATTGATCCCGAACACGTGATATTGGCACTAACAAGATTACGAGACTTCATGATTGAAAGAGGGATAACAGAGGTCTCAATGCCGGTGTATGACCCAAACAGGGGCAAACTGAGCCCAAGGGAATTGTACGCTATCCTACATGTGGTCTTTGCAGAAACTGAGATAATGGTGTATCTTCATAAGAAGTACTACTTGAGCATCGCCTGAGTCGGGTACATGGGGGTATCGAGTCGGGTGTGAGGGAGGAGTCTTGAGTTAGGTACTGGGGTGCGGCGCATGTAAAGGGATCTTAAGATATGATTGGCATGACAATTGAATTTTAAAAAAGAGTTAACGGTGCTAAAACATAAAATGAATCTGCATGCTTTTAAGGAAATTCCAATTGAATTGTTTTAAGTGATATGAAAATGATAAGATTTTAACCATACTGGTGAAAAGGGGGGCCTCTAGGTTAGGAATATGACATGTGAGGTTTTAATATGCTTTCTGTTTTCAGATCAAGTTTGAAAAACAAAGTTGAAAATCCAACTATACTCGAATCGAGAAACAGAAAGGGAAATCTTGATTGAACTCGCGATAATCCGCACCCACGGCAAGTATTTGCAAGGGAACGTTTCTAGAGAATTCTTGAGTTGGGTAATACTTAAGTCGGTTGGGTAATTCTTGAGCTGGTTAACACATACCTATATACATCCCGAAGTCACGAAGAATGGCAGACCGATTCTGGAAATCCATGCCCGCGGCCCTGAGGAAGCCCACTCTTGATGAGCTGTACAGACGCCTGAGGGACTTGGACTACACCCAAATAGACGAGAGAATGGCGGTGATGCTGAATGCCATCCTCCAGTTGGAGGACCAGGGTGAGTGCAGGGAGTCTGCAACGGAGGCTGTCTTGATGATCGGGTACACCACCGAGGGTATATCAAACCAAGAACAGACCAGATGGTTGTCTTGGAACGTGGATGGAGGAGTAAGGGGCTTTGACTTGGCAAGGAATCCTGGCTTGAGTAACAACACTGAATATGGCGCAGGGGAGTTCCCACTACCGACTAGGCCAACAGCAAGATCTACAAGCCAGGGCTCGAGTAGGGTGCCGTCGATGACGCGAGCGCAACAGACGACCGAGGCATATCCGGATCTGGGTGTTCTAAAGAAAGAGCTCGAGAAGGCGCAGAAGGAAAGGAACAAGGCGAACCTCGATCGGGATCAGGCGAAGCTGGATCGGGAGAAGATTCAGCTGGAGAGAGACCAGGCAGTCAACGAGCGAGATCAGACTCTGAGGTTACTTGAGGTGCTAAAAGTTGAACATCAGCAGGAACTAAGGGTACGGGAGAGCGCCGCGAATCGTGATCAACTGAAGTCGGAGTTGGAGAGAATAGAACAGCGACAACGTGAGCTTGACGCACAGAAGGGAGCCAGACCAAACGAGCGAGTGGTGACCAGCTCGAGGCCAGAGTCGCGCATGGAGGTGGATGAAGCTCCCAGGGCAAGAGGACGGTTCAACCTTGACCGCGAGGCCAGAGAACACATGAGTGAAGGGTTGGAAGTCTGGATACCGAATGACGCGACGCCTTCCTTGCGTGGCCTAGAGACACAACCTGTGCGTCCACTAGTGGATGTGGTGCTGCCGGGATATACCCCAACCTCGACCTCGAGCGACAGTCAGGTGAGTGGCGGCTCATCGCGCCTGAAAGAGCTAGGCGAGAAATTACAACAGAAAAACCGTGAAAGATCGGCAAGACCGGAGCTTCCCCCAACTTGGAGGGAACAGCCGGTCAGGAGCGTCGTGATCTCGAGTTATAAGAAAAATACAGAGGGAAGGTACCACAGGCACAATCGACTGGATTGGAGTGCGGAACAGGGAGCCAGGAGGGACTGCTTCCATGATGCAGCCTGGGTGGAGTATCTCGCGCCACCTCGTGTGCCAGAGGGTGCAGTTCACCTAATCATAGGGGACAGCCTGGTGCGGGTGTTGACCCGGATCCAGTCGCATTGGCAGACAGGAATCTTGAGTTTCGCTGGAGCTGCCACGCCACAGCTGTTGGCAACCCTGGACATGCTAGGGATGACTAAAGTATACACGGTGACCCTGATGATCGGGACAAACGATGTGTCAAGGGGAGAAGCGAGGAAAATAATGAGGCTGTACGACAAGATGAGCTGCCTTCTTGAGGAGCTGAGGATCCAGATGGACCCCATCCTGCTGACAGTATGTACGGTCCCCTACAACATGATGTTTGATCAGCATGCCTTGGAGATGAACGAGAAGGTGCGGAACCTAAACAAGGTGATCCGAGATATCCATCGCAAGAGTGTGCTCCCTGTCAGACTGTTGGACGTGGCAGAGCGCATGGAGAAAGAGGGATTCCCTGAAGACACCTCCAATGATGGAATCCATTTCGATAGACCACGGGGAGCAGAGTGGCTAAACGACGTCTTCCAGGAACACATAAACACGCTAGAGTCGGATCTGCTAGAGACAGCCCAATTTACCTTAGGACCACCTCCGAACCCACCATTCCTTGCCTCAAGGGCCTTGTCTGGTCGCTTGGGAACGAGAGTTGACGCTAGAGACGGTTCGAGGAGCATCCAGACCCGATTGCAGAGTGCCACGCCAATGGAATCTGAGGAGGTGATGTCATCAACACCTCCAGGCTCGGCGATGTCCTCAGTGGTAGTGGCAGAGAGCAAGCGGGAAAAGAGGTCTATGGAGACCGCTAGCATGAGATATCCTGAGAAGGTGAAAGAACATGACCTAGAGAGTTTGGAATGCAGGCGAGAATTAGCGGAAACCCTGGGGATTGAACGAGTGTCGCACGAGGATTTGAATAGACATCATTGCGTGGACTGGTTGAAAGCTCATGAGGCGCACTTCTCGAGAACGAAATTGATGGAGACCACAGACCTGACTGGAATTCCCACAAAAGCGATCATGGGACCCATTAACTACCGACCTCTCAAGCTGCTGGGGAGTCCTGGACTTATAACAGAACCTCCCAAGCACCGAACGAGCATCGCCAGGATCAGGTTGGCGACCCCGGCACAGTTGAAAGTGGTGGACAAGCTACTCAATCCAGGATCGATGGAATTGCCGGATGCCGCTTACGAAGGCTCGAAATTGGCGGAAGATCCCAGGTACGGGAAGCCTTGTGGCAGCACCCAGCTGGCCAAAACCCTGGCAGTTTATGATAGAGCAGATCCAGCTGCTGCGAGAGTAGTCATTGTGGCGGGGTCGGACTTCGAAGGAACGTCTCCCAAGTTGTTCTGGCCGGAGACTCTGATATACTCTTTGCCAGGAGCTGAATTAAACCAGATGTTAACTCTGGTGGTGGCAATAAAGTCAGAGATGCCCTGTGAACCTGAGCTGCTATTGTTTGCAGGAATGAATGATCACCTGCACGCGGTGGGACTTCTTGAGCAACTGAAGGGCGATGAAAATCCGCCATCGAGGAAGATATGGGAAGCCATTCAGGTGTTGTTTGCGGAGATGAATGAAGTACAAGAGAATGTTGTCTCGAGATTTGGGTCCAAGACGAAGGTGGTGTTTACCACATCCCCTGGATACGCGAATATGCCACCCGCCCTACAATTCGTGTACTCGGTCTTGATCCTGATAGCAGAAGGGAATGAATGGCGGATTCTAATGGCAGCCCCCAATCGGGAGTTGGAGCCATCGAACCTGAGGCTTCGCAAGTCAGAATTGGCGGCGGCATGGGCGGACATATCTCATGCACTGAGGGGCTTTTATGGACTAGCCGACATCCTGATCGTATTAGATGAGGTGCTCTTGCTAGAGATATCGAACTTTGCCAGGCAACTCAAGTTCAGCCCAGTCATCAGAGACGATCACCCGGCGATAAGCCAATTGACGGCCAGGTTGTGGTTTCGGAGTATGGACGTGAAGATCACAAACTCCACCAGCAAGTCTAGAGGTCCCAGTAACGAGAGAAGAAATGTGGCCGAGACGGAGAAGCAATTAGAATCGATGAAATATCGATTGACTCAAGAGAATGGCTGGTGGCCATTCTTGACGCCAAGGCTGGAGAACGCCACGAACAAGACGAGGGAGGAAGCACCACCCCTCGTGAAACAAGTCTGGAGTTTTCTGGAGAAACAACTGGAGCTGGCCGAAACAAGAGACATGACGGTGGCTAGATTTGTCTCGGCCGCCAATGAAGTGACGATTGGAGGGTTCTGGAGAGAGCACGCCAAGGGTGAATTGAGGACTAGGAGGGATTATGAGGTTCTCAAGTTCTTGAGTCCTTGCTGGGAGAAGGAATTCATGGCAGGAATGTTCGGCACCACGGCGACTATCTTTGGAGCCTTCGTGCAGGAGATACTGGGCATGCCCATCAATCTGCTCTTGGCTTTGTATTTAGTTTACCCCAGATACTTGTTCAACATGGGCCCAGCATACATGTTTAGTCGAGGAGTGGAGACACTTCGAGTCGATGGGTACCTGGCACTACTACTCTTAACCCATGGGGAATTGGTGTCGTTTCATCAATTAATGGAATATGGAGAGCCTCTGTCTATGGGGAGAGTCCACTCGAGCATTGAAACCAGCTCCTACAAGTGTGCCGCAGGGTTGAAGACGTTGTTAGTGCAATACCTCATGATGCAGAATCGGCACATGACGGGTGAAGATGAGAATCCAACCTCGAGAGAAGAATGGAAGAAGACGAATAGAGGGATGCCTCTGCTGACGGACCTTTGCCTGGCAATGAGGTCGGACCCAATGGGGATAATCCGGGGCCTAGAGGAGGTGGTGACCTGCATTTATGGTCCAGCAGTGACGTACGCGTTCCCAGACCCCCTGGTGACAACGTATCGTCACTCTGTAACGCACTTGAGTCTTATCAGTATACTGGATGGGACGGCGTTAAATTGGTGTCAGCAGGAGGTGCTCAGAGGGCGAATGAGCAACACGGTACTCTTTGGAAAGGTGAAAGATGCCGAGCTAATAGTGTACAACTTCAGGGGGCAAATGCAATGTAGAATGGGAGGCAAGCGAGAGGGTCCCATCGAAATGTATCCCAAATTCTGGAACTTGAACCCATTGACGGCAGACGGACGAGAAATCTTGAGAATTCCTGCCTGGAAGGAGTGCTTCGCACTGGTGAAGAGGGAGCTGGAGACCATAATGGAGAAAGAAATCCTCCCAGCCACCATGCCTGAGTTCCCAATAGTCAGGAGGATGACCTTAGGAATGAACAGTCCCTTGGTAGTTCCCTCCATAATGGGCTACACGGCTACACGGCGGCGGTCTACTTCCATACTAGCGAGGCGAAGGTAAATTCGTGGACGACGCGAGCGAAAAAGATGAGAGGTTCGCAGCCCCCCGGATATGAGGTGCGAAAGGTCTTGAGAGCGCTTGAGCAGGAGGGACTTGAGAACATGCTACCCATATGGGATGATGGCAGGATGATCGTGATGGAGGGGCACGTCGCATTGGTGGACGACATGAAATTTGCAACGAGAAAATACAGGGCACCCTATGGCTTAGAACAGGTGGAGGTGAGACAGGAGGGAAAAGAACTAGATGCAGCAGGTCAACTGCACGTAGCCCTGACGGAGTACAAGAAATTGGACCCTACGACACCATCACCACTGTCAGTGGACACGCCTGGAGACAAGAGGAGCGGACCCGTCGAGGACCGATTTAAGAAAATTCTTGAGAGAAGGAGACATGAATCAGAAGAAGAGAGTATGGATGAAACTCTCAGTGAAGCCGGTGAAGACATGGAGGTGGGGAATACGCCTGAACCAGGGCCATCAGGGGAAGAGCTCACCACTCAAGAGCTGTTGAAAGACTTGAGCGAGGAGAATTGGGCAGATACTGCCACCCCACCTCTGAATCCGTCCCCCCGGAAGAATCTGGAATTGCCATTGGCAAATGAGACCTTCAATATGGGGATGATACTCTTGAGCTCGGAGGAAAGGGAAAGGAACACTTTCGAAGGGAACAGGGACATATTCCTGGGGTCTCTGAAGAACGATGCTTGGCAGGAGTTCTTGGAAGAATTCAATCAAGAAGTGGGCAGCGAGACGACGCTGGACAAGTTCAAGGAGGAACTGTGGGACACAGTCGTAAGATTTGGAGAACCGATTCTGATAGGAACGGGCCTGGATGAGAAGGCGAGAAAAGAGCTGCTGAGCAAGCTGGTAGAGCTGAGAAATTCACGATCGAAGACTAGAGAAGAAAAATGTGAGGACAGCTCTACTCTGAAACAAAAAACTGTAGATAAAAGAGTTGATGATATAAAAAGGGATAAGGTTGGGACTAGTAATATAATTAAAAGTTTTAATATCCTTAAGGCTCGAGCAGGGGGGAGGCAAGAGTTGGAAGGATTGGATAGAGAGGTCGAATCAGTGATGATAGCTACAACACCCTCAAGCAGAAATGTGAAGACTCGCAAGAGGAAGAGAGAAGTAGAAGGATTGGGTAGTCCTTCAGTGGATGCTGTTTCGGAAGGAAACTTGAGAGAGACGGCGCCCATGGTTTTGGCTCGATGCAAGACGGCGGCATACAAGAACAGCTCGGAGCTCAGAAGACCACTTGAAGTAGAAAGGGAAATAGAGACTTCCACCAGTTCGACATCGGAGGAAGACTTCAAGCCTCAGAAGATAAACGTAAAGAGAGGTTCAACGAACGGACAGACATGGGAAGTGGATATCGGCAAAGAATGGATCTCAAAGGCACATCAGGACATGGGCAGGCAAGTGACGAGTGATCCATTGGAGAAGAACAAGACGAGGAACACTTCCCGGACATGGTGGGTGGCCCTTGAAACATTGAAAGAAATGGAGGACTGCTGGAAGAAATTGGACAGTGGAGTAGCTCGCAAGCGACGCAATTGGGCCACCCAGCAAAAGGCCGAGGTTAATAAAATAGAAATGGCAAATCATCTGAAGAGGTCCTGGCAGAGTTTGTTGAAGGATCATTTTGAAGAAGCAATGAGGACACCCTCATCAGCACCACCATTAATGGCGAATCCCTTCGTTAGAACTGCAGGACAATTAATGTTCACCTGGAGTCTGGTGGGAATAGAGTTGGAAACACTGACCTCGTATGACAGGCTGAAGTCGGGAAGCAAGAAGCTAGATGTGTATCAGGCACTGATGCAACACGTAGCCAGGGACAATTCAGGCTTGAGCCTGGCTAGAAGAAAGGATGCCACGTGTTTCTTGAGATGGATAATGTCGATGATGTCTGATAGCACCATCCTGGCATGCCAACAGAGAGCAAGCGGAAGTAAAACCATGGAAAAAAGAGTCTCAACGATCATCTTGAACGTATATCAGAGTACAGGAATAGAAAAGGAAGATGGTTCCAGACAATCCCTAGAGAACCACAGAAAGCTAGACGAGGTGCGGAGGTTTTATAATAAGAAGTTCGAAGAAGAACATGATGTTCACCGTAACCTGGCCTCGTCAGAGCAGTACTCGAGACTCAGCGAGAAGGGGGAATACCAATATGTGTCGGGAGTAATGGGAATAGCCTACAACCCCTTCTTAGACTCGGAAACTGGAGGCGCCCACAGAAACCATGAGGTAGCAGAGCTACTGAAGTTTTGGACAGAAAGAATAATGGAAATAGACGCGGTGGAAAAAGAGGGGCCGAGCTTGGGCCTGATTCTTGAGAAAACACCAGAGGTGGTAAGCATGCCGCGCTCAAACAAGAGAGTTGAAGTGAACATGGGCGATGGAAATGGCTTGTTAACCACGAACTTGGGAGTGGTATGGAAGCTACTAAGACCCTCCTGGTGTCCACATCCCCACGCGAGTCTGATCGAGGAAACCACCGAGCGAGTGAGGTTAGCACCAACGGAAGATGAAGATCTGGCAAAGTTGAGTGTGCTGCATAAGCTAATCTCACCTCAGATGCAAGAGCCAAGCGAAAAGACGAACAATCCCGGGTCAGCGAAGAAATTGGAGCCGGGTAGCTGTCTGGATTCGACGTGTGGAAACGGAGAGCACACCTGCGATGGACGGTCATGCGTCAGAATACTGTCCTTTCAAAAAGAAGACCTGGTCACTTGGTTCGAAGACATCACAGAAAGGGAGAGAAGTGAAGTGCAAATAGTAGCGGAGTGTTACGCGAGAACCACGGTGAATATAGCGACAGCTCTCGGATTCTTCTCGAGAATGTGTAGTTTGCAGTCATTGGAAAGACTAGAGTCTGAACACCATTGGGTGACGGCGTTGAGCGTAGAATCATGGCCTGGGGTGTTGCAGGTGACTCAAAAACACATCCGGAGCTGGAAAGTTGGTCTTGAGGCAGAAATGGGGTTTCCCATGAGCGAAGCTTATGGCCTGCCATTGAACGCAAAATCCCTGATAGGGTCAATGATGGCCAACTTGTGCGGAAGTCACTACCCACTGCACATGGTGATGGTGGAAGCATCCAGCCAGAGAGTACTGGTGTACAAGGCCTTCTCAGTGCCCAAGTGCGTGAGGTTGGCTCGGATATCGCATCACTCGTACAAGTTGTTGAGAAAAATCAGAGGGACAGTACCAAAAGAATTGAGAGATGACTTGAGTGAAATCTGGGGAGAAGAACTTTTGAAGTTGGAGAGAGAGAACACAAGCGATCACGAGAGACAAAACGTGATCGGAAAACCTGTGGGAAGTGCTCCAAACCTGGAAGATAACGACACGATGCATGAGAAAATGATGGAGCTTGAGCCTCTCTTGGAAGCCTCGGGGGAGCGTAACCTCAGGAGCATTGAAATCACCCATGGAGAATGCCCATGCCACTGTTTAGCGCAAACGGTGTGGTATCCAGATCACAAGAACCTTTGCCTGGTGTGGGATATGGAAGAAATCCGGTCGATCGGACTACCGGATCACCGACAGAAGGTGACGATCTTGGTAGTGAGTACGATGTTGGCTCTGAGATGGATAGAAGAGAATATAACGAAGTATCGGGAAGCGGGGACGCCAACGGCTGAGTCAATATACGCGATAGACTACAGTAGGAGACTCGAGTTGTTTGAGACTGCGTGCAAGGTATTCGCCATACCAACGGAAGTCAGACATGTCTGGAGCCGTTTGAGGTACTTCCCATGGTTTCGGGCGACGCTGACGTCCTGGTTGTACATGACAACGAAAGATCACATGAGAAAACATCAAAAGGAGTATCGACAGTTCCAGGCCGAGATTGGGCCGGAAGCTTTCAAGAGACCCCTGTTAACCCATCGTAATGCAATCACGACAGGATGGAAGAGAGTGGGTAAAATGTCTAGAGACAATACCAAGGCGAGGGAATCGATACTAGAGGAGGACCTGGCGAAGAACGTGAGCTTGAGCCTGCACAACTCCTTTTGTTTGAACCGGGAATCTAGGGTGAAGGCACTACCCAACCAAGCAAAGAGGTTGCAAGAGCAAAGAGAATGGATGCGATCCTACGAGCAGCTGAAGGCTTGGGAGGAGATTGTGATTAGCTCCGATGATGAAGAGGAACTGTTGAGACAGTTTGCCGTATCTAGTACTTCAGGGTGCAGTACCTCCAAGGCGAAGAGTGCGAGATGAGCAGGTGGCTCGAATGGATCTTGAGTCTTGAGAGGGAAAGGGGGCTTGAGCGTGGATCCGGGTGAAACCTGGGTTCACGAAAAAGAAATTTTAACAAAACAAGATATTGTTATTAATATGCTATATCTATTATATAAACGAAAATGCTGCATGACAATTTCCTAATTGAATGGGACAAAAGAAATTTTAAATTGGCTTAAAAAGCGAGAATTGAAGGGTGCAGGTGTGTGCAGATTTTGATTGCTGTTTAGCGATAGTGTGAAAATTTTACATGGCTGTGAATTTTGGGGTGTAGATAAGCTTAAGTCTGCTGCAAACTTCTGTAAATGACCACTGGCACTGTATCTTGAGTAACACTCGGTTTTCTGTGACTCACTGGCAGAAGACAGCACGCGATGAGGACATCGATTGTGCCAGTCGGTCATATTTGGAAGTTTGACCTTGAGAAGAGCAGAAAACACTTGATTTTGGAGTGAAATTTAAATTTTTAAATTTTCGAATGGAACATGTCATGCACGATTTTCTCGCGAGAACTGAAAATCAAAAAAGGAAAAGAGAACAATTTTAGAACAATTGCGGGAAAGTTGTCAGAAAAAAACGAGTGGGAAATTGCTATTCGCAATTTCCATCATAGTGAACAAGAGTAGAGCTGTCCTATCTGAAATAGAAGACAGAGTATTCCCGAGAGAGCAATTATTCGAACTGGACCAGAGTGAACCTTCGACGGAAGGGTGGACAGCTTGAGTGTCCCAATGGTCCACATAAAACTTCGTTCTTGAGTTCAAACTTACCCTTACCATTCAAACTGATAAACATTGAACTTATCTAGTTACCTTAGTTAATTCTAGAGTTGCTCACCCATTTAATTACTTCCTGTGCTTGAGCGCATCAACATGTGAGTCCTTAATTTAAATTTCTAGAGTGTGTTTTATGATTGTTATGTTGAGGTAAGGCGAGTTTTAGGTTGATCCATCTGAAATGGATCAAGGTCACACTGTCTAATAAAAAGTAACCTAACGGATTGTTCCAACCCGGTTTTTAACGGCGTTCATGTATTTTGGGTATCTAGAGACCTAAGTATGGGGACGTTCTTAATTCTAGAGTGGGGGGATATTTTAGTAGTAGCCTTTAAGCTGTAACGGGTCGTAGTCTCATGTCACAAGCGAACCGAACTGGCTCCGACCGTTCTTGAGGTGGGAAAACACAAGAGATAGTGTCCCTGACCCTTGAGCCAGTGGTTATAGGGCCTATTTTTCTTAAGCCTCATGTGTGACTGTAGTAGACGAATGTTACATAGTGTTTTTATGGCGCTCCTGGGTGTTTACGACATCAAGACTACGGAGTCCAACCCACTTGAGACAGCTTCGGGCTGAATGCCCATTCTAGAGTACCGGCGGTACGGTTCGACAGGAACGTGCAAACCTTCCGGTTGTACCGTGATAGCTTTTTAAGAAAACTCGAGAAAATTTCCTGGTACGCTCTCCGAACGAGGCTTAGCTAACCGAGTAAAGGGGGGCAACTAGGGGGACAAAAACACGAGCAAAAAGACAAAAAGCAAAACAAAAACCAAAAAAGATTAGAAAAAGGAACAAAAACCATAAAACGAAAAAAGACAGTGACTTTGACACCAGATTAGTTGGATCAAACCTTTATATTAATTAAATAGTATACCCATACTGTTTTACAAGTTCGATCGTTTCGATCAACCTAGCAATTTAAACCAGTAAACTGAATAAAGTGCCCGAAGTGGGGCGTTGTCAAGGGTTTTCAGATAGCTTGGAACTTAGCTGGACCAATAGGAGACTTGACTGGAAGAGGTGACCAGCCGAGTGGGAAAGTGGTTCAGGGACACTTGAGCTGAACCAATAGGAGACTTGACTGGAAGAGGTGACCAGCCGAGTGGGAAAGTGGTTCAGGGACACTTGGCTGAACCAATAGGAGACTGGACTGGAACAGGTGACCAGTCGAGTGGGAAAGCAGCCAAGAAGGATTTGGCAATTCTCGAGTTCTCGAGTTGGGCAGAACGGGTATCGTTAGAATCCACATTACATTATAGGAGATAAGTGTAAAATTGGATAAGCGAAATCCCCCAGTTTTGAGGAACGTTTTTACTTGAGCAGGCCTGGAAACAGGTCTACGGTTTTCTCTTGAGAAGTTTAGCACCCGGCGCTTAAAGTAATTTTTAGGCTTAAGAAGGGGGGCTAGAAAGGGGGGAGGTTAGAAGGGGGGCTGGTTAAGTTAGAGGTTGGCGGTTGTAAATTGTAAAAAGGGGGAAATTAGAGTAACTAATTAGTCGACATCGTTGACTTAGTTACATTAGAAATTAACACGCGTTGGTAATATTAGGTGGAGATCCAAAATTCAACTCGAGTTAAGACTGGTACGCTGGTTGGTTTGGTAGGGGGGACCGGATATAGACAGCTTTTGTGATACCCCATAAGATCACTAGTGGGGGGAGGAAAACGCGTGGCAATTAGATACCAGACAATTTTTTTTAGACGAAAGGTAGACATTGGTCACCTTTAAATTTTAGGTGGGCTCATTTTTCTGTTTTTATTATTTTTCTTACTTAAAATTTTTTGTTGCATTTTATTGAGGATTTGTGTTTGGTTTTACACGAACAGGTGATCACAAGATACTTGCGCACCTACATTGAAATAGAAACAACCAAAAAGAAGAGGGGGGTCAGCATTTGGCTTTTAAGAGAGGGTTTTTGGGAAAATTTTACTAGAGCTTGAGTGGTGGTACAAAGTACGGTTGTTCAAGAAGACCCTACAACGAGGAAGACACTCCGTGACGAGTATTGGGACAAGACCGAAGAAGTCTTGGGACAGAGCAGTCTTGGGACAGTGGTCTTGGGACAGGGTCTTGGGACAGTGGTCTTGGGACAGGGTCTTGGGACAGTGGTCTTGGGACAGTGGTCTTGGGACAGGGTCTTGGGACAGTGGTCTTGGGACAGTGGTCTTGGGACAGGGTCTTGGGACAGGGTCTTGGGACAGTGGTCTTGGGACAGGGTCTTGGGACAGTGGTCTTGGGACAGTGGTCTTGGGACAGGGTCTTGGGACAGGGTCTTGGGACAGTGGTCTTGGGACAGGGTCTTGGGACAGTGGTCTTGGGACAGTGGTCTTGGGACAGTGGTCTTGGGACAGTGGTCTTGGGACAGTGGTCTTGGGACAGTCTTGGGACAGTGGTCTTGGGACACTAGTCTTGGGACACTAGTCTTGGGACACCAGCCTTGGGACACTGGTCTTGGGACACTGCCCTTGGGACACTGGTCTTGGGACACTAGTCTTGGGATACCAGCCTTGGGCTACTGGTCTTGGGACACTACCCTTGGGACACTAGTCTTGGGACAGTAGTCTTGGGACACTAGTCTTGGGACAGTAGTCTTGGGACACTGGCCTTGGGACACTAGTCTTGGGACAGTAGTCTTGGGACACTGGTCTTGGGACACTGCCCTTGGGACACTGGTCTTGGGACACTAGCCTTGGGACACTGGTCTTGGGACAGTAGTCTTGGGACACTAGCCTTGGGACACTGGTCTTAGGACAGTAATCTTGGGACACTAGTCTTGGAACAGTGGTCTTGGTACAAGGGTCTTAGGACACTAACGGAGAGTACTGTGATAGTGACGAATAGTCTTGGGACGGTATAGAAATTGAAGTCAAATTACAACAAGTGCGTTTTAAGACAGAATAAGACAAATCGAAATAGGTAGGGTTAAGACCAAATTAAGGAAAATTTTTCGGAGGTTTTAGGAAGAGAATTGGATAAGGTTTTTAACACGTTGTACAGAATTTGTTACCACAAAAAAAAAAAAAAAAAAAAAAAATATTTTTTTTTACCCTTAGAATAGAATCGTGTATATAATAAAATTGTAAATAAAAGCAGTTGTAAATAGAAATAATGAGGCGGAGTAGGGTACCGGTGCTCGAAAAAAGGTCAAGTGGATCAAACACGAAATATAATTCATCGCTGCGCGGAACGACATCAACGGGCCCAAAGATAACGAAGACGAACTTTTCAGTTAACATGGTCAGCACAAGGAGTACAGCGGAGAACAGGGCGAAAGAGGGCACGGAAGGGGAGCGAGTAGAACCCACCATCGAGATTGATCTAGAGACACCAGATCAAAGTGTGGATGAAACAAGGAAGATGGCGACAGAGTCAACTCCAATGCCCAATGCAGAGGAACCGAACCAGAAACCCATAGAGTTCTCACCGATAGATGACGCGGAAGATGCAATAGGCAACACCGAAGAAACGGTGAAAGAAGACTCTCAAGTAAAGAGGACATCTTTTACGGAAAAATTGGGAATAATGTTCGGAATAAAAACGAAAGAAAACGTGACTGAAGAACCAAAAGCAGAAAGAGCACGAACATTTGGTACAGTGAGCACGAAAACGACAGAAACCGGCCAGAATGAGGAACAAGCTAAAGCAGAGGCTAAGGCCGAAGAGAAACTCACGGCTGACCATGAAGAGACTACCATTGAGCTGGGCGACTTGTTGGCGAAATTAAATCAGATCGACAAAAGACTTAAGAACAGTGAAGAAGACAGAGAGGTGATAAAAAAGGAGATAAGATACAACAAGCACGAGTATCTAGACAGTTATTTTAACCTGGCTAAGGCAACAGAGGAGAGACTCAAGGAGATGTCAGACAAGGTAGAAGCCACCAATGAAGAACGAGAAAAGAACATCAAAACAGACATGCAACAGTTGAAGAACCGATATGATGATGTCAACAGCCAATTAGGGAGCCTGGAAAGGAGAATGGACACAATGAGCAAGAGTCAAGCCGAGAGTTCGTGTGCAATACAGGCGAAGTTGGATGCAATCTTGAGAGGTTCTACTCCACAAGAAAGACCGGCAGCGGATCGTACGCAAAGCACCAGAGTTGACTTTGTAGAACCACAAAGGAACAAACGGCAATCGACACCGTTGCCCTTAACCAGGGATGCGATAAGCATAGCACCAACAACTGCGAAAACAATAATGAAGAATGGAACGTCGAATACAACGGCTGCTCCAGGAGATTCAACAGCTAACAGCAACACAGGACCAGATGCTATGACATGGGCCAGCACTTGGGAGATGATGAACAGGACTCTAGAGGCCTTCGCCACGAGGAACACTGACTCGAGCGACAGGAGAGAGGGAAAATCAAGAAAGACATTCAAGAAGCCAAAAGAATTCAAGGACGACTCCGATGGATGCATTGACACTTGGGTGGAAGTGATGAGATTACATCTAGAACAAGACAACTTGAGTGACGAAAGACAAGCATGTACAGCCATACTGAGCAACTTGGAAGGAACGGCATTAAAATGCGTGGTCGCAAAGAAGGAGGAAGAACGCGACACCGCGGACAAGATCTTCGAGATATTGCTGAATCGGTTCGGGTCAGGCATGAAGGGTCACCAAGCGATGATGCGATTTGAAAAGAGAAGGCAGAGGGACGACGAGTCAATAGATCGGTTCCTAGATGACCTCGAGAGCTTGAGAAGGAGGAGTGACCCAGAGGAGTCGACAAATAGACGGAACTTTAGCATTGCCTCGAAGTTCATCGATGGGGTGAAAAGTGATGACTTAAGGACAATGTTAGCAACATACTACACATTGTCGAAGGACAGCGCACCCACCCCAGAAGAAATGAGACAGAAATCAAGAGAATACATGCTGATGAAACCTAAGAAGTACTCATATTCCGAAAACAGGAACACACAAGGGGGAAGCCAACCCCAGAGGTCATCATGGTACAAACCTAGAGATGATATGGACAAGCGCAGATCATGCGCGAACTGCGGGTCAGCGGATCATCATGTGGCTGACTGCACAACGTACAAACAAGGCATGAAGAGCCTAGGTTATGCACCGGATGAAGAGGATATGAGCCAGATGGAGGAACACGAGTACTATAACGGCTTAATCATCAAGATAGGCGCCAGATGCTTCTTCTGTAACCAGGAGGGGCACTTCAGAATGGATTGTCCCTTGTTCTGGGAAGCGGTCAAGGACCAGAATCACCCCAAACATAAGTTGGCATTAGCGGCGGTGCAGAATCAGCGGAACAGGCAAAACGAGTTTGAATCTAGGAACTTGGGGGCACCAAACACCGAATTGCCGACGAAGACAGTGAAAGCTGTGACACATGTTAGCGGTGCGTTAGAGTCCGCGGCCGGAAGCTCTCTAGAGATAAATTATGAGAAAGCGGCGACGGAAGCAATTGCCAAAGTGAAACAAGATCTGGCTGCGAAAGAAATAGAGCAACGACTAAAGTTGGAGATCGAAAGACAGAATTTTAACGGAGCATTAACCGGATCGAACTCAATACCAGAGGCTAGAACGGGCTCAATGAAGACCGGGAATTGTAACACCGTGAAAATGGTGACAGGTAAACCTTTTGGAATATCGAAAATCGGAGCAAGAATAATGTCGATAATCACAGTGGGCGGACACGAGGTAACCAGAAACTTGAGCGAGCCGAGCGACCAGACGATAATGCACATTGACGTGTATGCAGACTACTTGAGTGGAATAAGTCCACAAACGACTTCTAGAGCGCTCAGGGCACTACTCACGAGAGGGGGCAGCAAATCGGTACGTGTTGATAATAGGTACACTGAAGCTTATGGTCCACACGAGGTCATGCTAAATATAGATGGAATCAACATCTATACCAAGACGATGATAACATGCGACGAAGACCTAATTGGACAAATCTATGTAGGGAAAGAAGAGTTGAAAGTAAGATCGATCGGACATTGTGCCATGCTTGAAGAAGATGCAATGCACATCGGGACGGAAGCAGACGTGACAGGGCACGTGCTAGACATAAATGGCAAAAAGACTCAGTTGCGTGGATTACTTGACACGGGAGCAGTCTTGAGCGTCATACCAATCGAAACATGGGAAAAGATGGGCTTTGACAAAGGTGACTTGATAGACTCGAGAATACGGCTGTCAGCTGCAAACAAAGGGGCCCTACGGGTGCTGGGCAGGACGCCGATAATAGCCCTCAATTTGGGGGATCGTAACCTGTGGATGAGCTTCATCGTGGTAGAAAACCTAGATGAATCTGACCAATTCATTTTGGGCAGAGACTTCATCAGGAATTTCGACGTAACGATTGATCTAAATAATGCAATGTTCAGGATACGGAACCCGGATAGGAGGTACGCAATCAAACCGGTAAATTTAATAATGGCGAATGAAAACAAAGCACCGGTATTCTTGAGTAGGAGAGTGAGGTTAAAAGCTAATGAAGCGGCAATCGTAAGCTTGAGGATGAAAAATTATAATGAACTAAGTGACAACAAGCAAGTGTGTATAGTTCCAAATCCCAATAGTCAAAGCGCTGCTGTTTTAGGAAGATCATTTTCGATAACGAAGAGCGGCCTCTGCGTCAGTGTCTTGTTGAATACCCTTGATATACCGATCACGATACAGAGAGGGAGGAAGCTGGGATATGCTTTACCAGTTAAAACTCGATACGAAACAATTGAAAACTCAAAACAAAATGAAGTTGTTGATTGTCCTAATCACAGGGACAAAATTTGTATCTTGAGACGATTGCAGAGAATAAAAGATTCTTCAAGTCTTATCAAATCACTTAAGTCAGAAACGGACGATGGGCTTTCGAGCTGTTCGAACTTTCCAGAGCGACCCACACTAGATGAAATGCAAACTGATAAACCGGTTCTGCCGGAGATTGAACATTTAAGGGGCAAACTGAAAGATGAACAGCTCGAAGCTATCAAGGACGTACTAGAGCGGAACGAGGAGGTTTTTTCAAGGCATAAGGCGGATATCGGGTGTTGTAATTTTGTTGAACATGAAATAGAACTTGAGGAAAACGCGGTGCCACACAGGGAGGGGGCGAGGCGCATGACCCCACACAAATCGGACGCGTGTAGAAAAGAAATCGAAACGTTACTAGAGTATGACATGATAGAACCATCCAAGTCACCGTGGGCGTGTGGAGTAGTGATGGCCAAAAAGAAAGGCGACCAGTTAAGGTTTTGTTGTGACTTTCGATACCTGAACTCCGTCACGGTAAAGGATGCCTATCCCATACCTAGAATTGATGAGAGCCTCTCGAAGTTAGGTGATGCGAAATTTTTTACGACTCTTGATTTAGGCTCGGCCTTTTGGCAGGTACCATTAAGGAAGCAAGACAGGGACAAGACAGGGTTCGCCTGTGAGTTGGGTCTGTTTCAATGGAAACGGATGCCGTTTGGACTCTGCAATGCAACAGCCACGTTTCAGCGGCTGATGGCACACGCGTTGATAGGCGTGACGAAGAAGTACGGCAACCTGGTAATGTGCTACGTGGACGACGTGGTAATAGCAACGCCAACACTAGAAGACCACATCGAGAGGCTTGACGAGGTGTTCGCGTGCATGAAAAGATCGGGGCTGAAGTGTAAACCATCAAAGTGCGAGATACTCAAGGACTCGATCAAATACTTGGGCAGGATGGTAGATAAACACGGTATCAGACCTGACCCAGACGCCGTGGAAGCAGTCCTAACCTGGAAATCACCGAAGACGGAACACCAGCTGATGAGCTTCCTGGGTTTCGCCAACTATTATAGAGAATTCATCAAGGGATATGCGGACAAAGTATACCCGATGCAACAATTAATGAGACATAAGGGCAAGAAGTTCACGTGGAACAACGCGGCAGAAGAGTCATTCCAGAGAATAAAGAAAGAGCTGTGTGAGGCACCAGTACTGGGTATGCCGACTGAGAAAGGGATGTACGTGCTAGACACGGATGCATCAGTAGTCGCTATTTCTGGGATTCTCCATCAAGAACAAGAATGGAATGGGAAGACAGTCTTGAGACCAATAGCATACGGGAGCAAGGTCCTAAGTGACACAGAAATGAAGTACGGAGCACCGAAAGCAGAGATGTTCGCGGTGGTCACCTTTGTCGAAAAATACAGAGCATACCTAGGCAGTGAGCCCTTCAAGCTGCGAGTCGACAACCGAGCACTAAGCTGGCTGAAAACGTACTCAATGGACCAGAGCTATATTGGAAGGTGGATAGTTCGCTTGGATGGATACAACATGATAATTGAGCACAGAACACGAGATAAACATCAAAATGCTGACAGCTTGAGTAAGAAGACGGAGTTCTACGAGAGGCAAGAACAAAGAGAGGCGGACAGACCTGAGATCAAAGACGGCTTCTCCTTCATGGACAAAGAAACGTACGACAGTCTTCCACTCACGAGATGGCTGGACAAATCAGGCAAACCGATTGAAGATCATCCCGAATTGCCGAAAGAGCCTCTTGAAAAGACCATCTTGAAGAAAAGCAGAGGGATTCCGATAGGAATAATGCTCAAGTCCAAGATCGTGAGGGAAACACTTAAGGCAAAAGGTTATGATCTCATCCTGGTAGAGGAGGGAACGGTCCGAATAGATGAAGACTTAATGAGGTTGCTTGAGAAACTATCAGATGACAAGCCCGTGATCCAAGGGAAAGGTCAGGGGGCACCGGAACTAACCATACTTCGGAGAGAAGAAACAGTGAACAATACTGACGTCCCAAAAGGAAGCATCACTGATAGCAAGGAAGTTGTGCGATCACTAGTTGAAAAAATCCCCGAAAAAATTCTGGAACAGACAAAAGTCAGGGATAAGAAAGTAACATTCAGAGAAGAAGTTGAACACCTGGGACTAGATCAAGAGTCCGGGGAGTGGTCCAGATTCATGGAAGAAGGCGAAACCGGAGAAGGGAAATTGTCCGGGGAGCGTGAAGAATGGGATGAAGACTCGGATGAGAGCAGCGAAGACCAAGACAGTCTATGCATGATACTGGCGGAAGAGAAGATAAGACAGCACGACAGGGAATTACAGACGGATCCATCTTCAGGGACGTACAATCTGGAAACACAAGAGGTACGAGGTGGTGAAGAGCTCGAGAAAATAGCAGTTTCAAGAAAACCACTAAGGGAACTATCGTGCAACTCAAACGTCAGAACGAATCTGGTACCAGAAGACGACATGAAAATCGTGAAAAGGATGATATGTGTGAAGCTGAGCGATGACATCCACAACCCTGGTGAAATGAATGGACAGATCATGGCGCTAAAGGAGCACGTTAAGGCGAGATACAGGCTGTCTGACCTAATAAGGGCCCAGAAGAATGACAAAATGACAAGTAACCTCTCCAAATGGATCCATTCGGGAGTCAAGGAGAAGGGGGAACTTGAGGAAGACAGCTACAAGATCTTGAGCCAGTTCTACAAAGAAAAGAGAGATTTACTTTATCACACAGCTGAAGGGGTGGTAGCGTGCAAGAGAAGAGATGAGGAAAAAATATTACACAAACACAACCTCATCATACTACCACAACTGTACCAAACGGAAGTGCTTTTCAGATCACACGACCAGATGGGCCATCAGGGGATAGATAAAGTACAACAAAGGATACTTCACAGGTTTGACTGGCCGGGAATGAGAAAAGCTTGCGAGAGGTGGGTGAATGCCTGCCTAGCATGCCTTCAAGTAAAAGACCCAAGGAAGATGAAATTTCCCCTCAAGTCTGTCGAGAGTTCGGAATTCAATGAAGTGGTGCAGATAGACCATCAGAAAATCTGCATGACGGAGTCGGGTTATAACCAAATACTAGTTATAATAGATCACTTCACCAAGTTGGCGGAAGCGGTTCCGTGCCAGACAGCCTCAGCAGAGGAGACATGTGATCACCTGATAACGCATTGGATATCGCGATATGGTTGTCCAATGACTTTCCAGTCAGACAACGGCAAGGCTTTTGTGGGGGACTTGACAAAAGAATTGATGAAGAGATCACACATTGCTCAAGCACACTCGACGACCTATCACCCACAGACCAATGGGTTGGTAGAGAGACAGAACAGGACACTGGTCAACATGCTCAGGGTGTACTGCTCGAGATACATGACGGACTGGGACAAATACCTGCCACAAGTAGTAGGAGCCTATAATAGTACTCAGCACTCAACGACGGGTATCAGTCCTTTCATGATGTTGACAGGCAGGGAAAGGGCAATGCCTCTAACATTCTTCTACCCGGAGTACGAGGGGAAGAGGACGTCACCTCAAGCATACGTGAAGGAAGCGATCAAAAGACAACAAGAGCTAAACGAGCTATGTCGGAGAAACACGGCGCAAGCGCAAATGAGGCAACGCAAGAAATATGACGAAAAGATACTAAGAGCAAAGCCATACGAAGTGGGCCAATACGTGTGGGTTTTCCAAAATGTCATACCGCCCAAGGGAACAAAGAAACTACTCAAGAAATGGAGAGGACCGTTCATGATTACGGAAGTACATCAACAAGGAAGGTTCTATCGCTTGAGTACAGGGCGAGCAGCACATTACGAAAATCTGAAGCCTCACATTCCGTCTCCGGAGGATTGGTGCCTGCCAAAAGACATGGAAGGTCTTGAGTACCTGGTGGTGGAACCAGCGTGCGAAGTGAATGAGAAAGGCACTAGAGAGAAAAATGATGGTAATGAGAACTTGAGTTTGGACGACAACGAAAAGATAGAGGTGGAGTCGGATGCAGGTTCATTTGTAGAAGAAGACTGGAACGATCCCGAGCAAAACGAGGTACCGAAGTGGATGGAACCGGATCGACCAACACCACCGGAAACCAGAACGGGCAATCGTAAACGAACAGGTATGAGGTACAATAGGTACGGGGATGACTTCTTGATCGATAAGATACAGCCAGACAAGTTGGGCGATGAACTACTAAGCGCAGGTGAACTGGAGGCCGAAGAGGAATGGCAAGTGATTGACGATGGTGGACATTATCCGCAGGATGATTACTCGACGCCAGAATTGGAGACGGATCTCGAGCAGAGTGAAATAGAAAGGAGGGAGAACTCGAACTTGAGGATTCTAGAGTGGATGCGTGATGTCAAAGACGAGAGCCGCGAAGGACAAAGCATTCAGCAAATCGATGTATCAGCAGCAAATTACATGAAGACAGAGGACCCTCTTTTCGGATGGACAGCAACAGACAGGCCACTGGACATCCCCAAGGACAATTCAGACCCGACTACATCGACGGGGACGTCGATAAATATTTTTGTCCGGGGAGTGGGGGTAGGACTTACCCACACCGAAAATTTGATGATAAAGAAGCTCAAGGAAGTGAGGGAAACAAGCGGATTGGAACTGGAGGAAGAAGAACCAGAGCCTACCATAGGAAGGAATTTCAAAACGAAATTCGAAATACCCAATGAATACTCAGAGAACATCATGATAACGGATAGCGACTTCATCCTGTCAAACAGGACCAGCGCGATCTGCATCACGGCGGACATGAGTTTCAAATCAAGATTGGAGGCTGACTTCAAAAGAGAGTACCAGAATGTAGAGTTTCTGTTCAGACAGAGGCCAGGACTGGGAGGCATAGCAGCGCTTCCACCGTCAGTGGCACAAGTCCCGGGCAAATACCTCTGCTTCCTAGTAACGAGAGTCAACGACAGAAACACAATTGATCCCGAACACGTGATATTGGCACTGACAAGACTACGTGACTTCATGATTGAAAGAGGAATAGTGGAGGTCTCGATGCCGGTGTACGACCCAAACAGGGGCAAACTGAGCTCGAGGGAATTGTATGCTATCCTACATGTGGTCTTTGCAGAAACCGAGATAATGGTGCATCTTCACAAGAAGTACTACTTGAGCATCGCCTGAGTCGGGTACATGGAGGTATCGAGTCGGGTGTGAGGGAGGAGTCTTGAGTTAGGTACTGGGGTGCGGCGCAGGTAAAGGGATCTTAAGACATGATTGGCATGACAATTGAATTTTAAAAGAAAGAATTGATGGTGCTAAAACATAAAATGAATTTGCATGTTCTTAAGGGAAATCCAATCGAATTGTTTTAAGTGATATGTGAATGATAGGATTTTAATCATATGGGTAAAAGGGGGGTCTCTAGGTTAGGAACGTGACAATGCTAAGTTTTAATAAGCTTTCTGTTTTCAGATCGAGTTTGAAAAACAAAGTTGAAAATCCAACTACACTCAAGCGAGAAACAAAAAGAGAGAATCTTGATTGAACACGCGATAATCCGAATCTACAGCAAGTAGTTGCAAGAGAACATTTCTAGAGAATTCTTGAATTGGGTAATACTTGAGTTGGTAAGGTAATTCTTGAGTTGGTAAGGTAATTCTTGAGCTGGTTAACATCTACCTATATACATCCCGAAGTTGCAAAAATGGCAGACCGATTCTGGAACTCCGTGCCCGCGGCTCTGAAGAAGCCCACTCTTGACGAGCTGTACAGACGCTTGAGGGACCTGGACTACACCCAGATAGACGAGAGAATGGCGGTGATGCTGAATGCGATCCTCCAGTTGGAGGACCAGGGTGAGTGCAGGGAGTCTGCGACGGAGGCTGTCTTGATGGTCGGCTACACCACCGAGGGCATATCAAATCGAGAACAGACCAGATGGTTATCTTGGAATGCGGATGGAGGAGTAAGGGGCTTTGACTTGGCAAGAAATCCTGGCCTGAGTAACAACACCGAACACGGCGCAGGAGAGTTTCCGCTACCGACGAGACCAACAGCAAGATCCACAGGCCAGAGCTCGAGTAAGGTGCCGTCGATGTCGCGAGCGCAACAGACGACAGAGGCATATCCGGATCTGGGGGTTCTAAAGAAAGAGCTCGAGAAGGCGCTGAAGGAGAGGAATAAAGCGAACCTCGATCGGGATCAGGCGAAGCTGGACAGGGAGAAGCTTCAGCTGGAGAGAGACCAGGCAGTCGACGAGCGAGATCAGACGTTGAAATTACTTGAGATGCTGAGGGCTGAACATCAGCAGGAGCTAAGGGTGCGGGAGAACGTCGCGAATCGTGATCAACTAAAGTCGGAGTTGGAAAGGATAGAACAGCGACAACGCGAGCTTGACGCACAAAAGGGAGCCAGGTCTAACGAACGAGTGGTGACAAGCTCGAGGCCGGAGTCGCGCATGGAGGTGGATGAAGCTCCCAGGGCTAGAGGACGGTTCAACCTTGACCGCGAGGCCAGGGAACACATGAGTGAAGGCTTGGAGGTCTGGATACCGAATGATGCGACGCCCTCCTTGCGCAATCTAGAGACCCAACCTGTACGTCCTCTGATGGATGTGGTGTTACCAGGATATACACCAACCTCGACCTCGAGCGGCAGTCAGGTGAGTGGCGCCTCATCGCGCCTGAAGGAGCTGGGCGAGAAATTGCAGCAGCAGAGTCGTGAAAGATCGACAAGGCCAGAGCTTCCCCCAACTTGGAGGGAACAGCCGGTCAGAAACGTCGTGATCGCGAGCTACAAGAAGAACACAGAGGGGAACTACCACAAGCATAGTCGGCTGGACTGGAATGCGGAACAGCAAGCCAGGAGGGACTGCTTCCACGACGCAGCCTGGGTGCAGTATCTAGCGCCACCTCGTGTGCCAGAGGGTGCGGTTCACCTGATTATAGGGGACAGCCTGGTGCGGGTGTTGACCCAGATCCGGTCACATTGGCAGACGGGAGTCTTGAGTTTCGCTGGAGCTGCTACGCCACAGATGTTGGCAACTCTGGACATGCTAGGAATGACCAAAGTTTACACAGTCACCTTGATGGTTGGGACCAACGACGTGTCGAGAGGAGAAGCAAGGAAAGTGACGAGGCTGTGCGACAAGATGAGTTGCCTTCTTGAGGAGCTGAGGATCCAAATGGATCCCATCCTGCTGACGATATGCACGGTCCCCTATAACATGATGTTTGATCAACACTCCCTAGAGATGAACCAGAGGGTGCGGAGCCTGAACAAGGCGATCCGAGAAATACACCGAAACAGTGTGCTTCCTCTCAGGCTGTTGGACGTTGCAGAACGCATGGAGAACAAGGGATTCCCTGAAGACACCTCGAAAGATGGAATCCATTTCGATAGGCCAAGGGGAGCTGAGTGGCTGAACGACGTCTTCCAGGAACACATAAACACGCTAGAAGCGGACCTGCTGGAGACAGCCCAATTCACTTTAGGGCCACCTCCCAACCCACCATTCCTTGCCTCGAGGGCCTTGGCTGGTCGATTGGGAGCGAGAGTTGATACTAGAGACAGCTCGAGGAGCAATCAGACCCGATTGCAGAGTGCCACACCAATGGAGTCGGAGGAGGTAGAGTCATCAACACCTCCGGCCTCGGCGATGTCCTCCGTGGTGGTGGCAGATGACAGGAGAGAAAAGAAGTCTAGGGAGACTACCCGCTTGAGATATCCTGAGAAGGTGAAGGAACTGGATCTGGAGACCTTGGAATGCAGACGAGAGTTGGCGGAAACCCTGGGGATCGAACGAGTGTCGCATGAGGACTTGAATAGACATCATTGCGTAGACTGGTTGAAAGCACACGAGGCGCATTTTTCGAGAGCGAAGTTGATGGAGACCACAGACCTGACGGGAATTCCCACAAAAACGATCATGGGACCCATTAATTACAGACCTCTCAAGCTGCTGGGGAGTCCGGGACTTATAGCAGAACCTCCCAAGCACCGAACCAGCATCGCCAGAATCAGGTTGGCAACCCCGGCACAGTTGAAGGTGGTAGACAAGCTACTCAATCCGGGAGGAATGGAATTGCCTGATGCCGCTTACGAAGGTCCGAAGTTGGCAGAAGATCCCAGGTACGGGAAGCCCTGTGGTGGCACCCAACTGGCCAAAACTCTGGCAGTTTACGATAGAGCAGATCCAGCTGCTGCAAGAGTAGTCATTGTGGCGGGATCGGACTTCGAAGGAACGTCTCCCAAGTTGTTCTGGCCGGAGACTCTGGTATACTCCTTGCCAGGAGCCGAATTGAACCAGATGTTGACCCTAGTGGTGGCAATAAAGTCGGAGATGCCCTGTGAACCGGAGCTGCTATTGTTTGCAGGAATGAATGACCACCTGCATGCGATGGGACTTCTTGAGCAACTGAAAGGCAAGGAGGTTCCAACATCAAGGAAGATCTGGGAGGCCATTCAGGCGTTATTTGCGGCGATGAATGAGGTACAAGAGAATGTAGCCTCGAGATTTGGGTCCAAGACAAAGGTGGTGTTTACCACATCCCCAGGATACGCTAGCATGCCACCCGCCCTGCAATTCGTGTATGCGGTCTTGATCTTGATAGCGGAAGGGAGTGAATGGCGGATTCTGATGGCAGCCCCCAATCGAGAGCTAGAGCCAGTGAACTTGAGACTTTACAAATCAGAATTACCAGCGGCATGGGCTGACATATCTCATGCACTGAGGGGCTTTTACAGACTGGCCGACGTCCTGATTGTATTGGATGAGGTACTCTTGCTAGAGATATCGAACTTTGCTAGACAACTCAAGTTCAGCCCAGTCATCGGGGACGACCACCCGGCGATAAACCAGTTGACGGCCAGCCTGTGGTTCCGAAGTATGGATGTGAAAGTTGCAAATTCCACCAGCAGGACTAGAGGTCCCAACAACGAGAGAAGAAATGTGGTCGAGACGGAGAAACAGTTAGAATCGATGAAATATCGCTTGACTCAAGAGAATGGCTGGTGGCCATTCCTGACACCAAGGCTGGAGAACGTCACGAATAAGACGAGGGAGGAAGCACCACTCCTCGTGAAACAAATCTGGAGTTTTCTAGAGAAGCAACTGGAGCTAGCGGAAACGAGAGACATGACGGTGGTTAGATTTGTCTCGGCCGCCAATGAAGTGACGATCGGAGGATTTTGGAGAGAGCACGCCAACGGCGAATTGAAGACTAGGAGAGATTACGAGATTCTCAAGTTCTTGAGTCCTTGCTGGGAGAGAGAATTCTTGGCAGGAGTGTTCGGCACCACGGCGACTATCTTCGGAGCCTTCGTACAGGAGATACTGGGCATGTCCATCAGCCTGCTTTTGGCTCTGTATTTGGTTTACCCCAGATACTTGTTCAACATGGGCCCAGCATACATGTTTAGTCGAGGAGTGGAGACACTTCGAGTTGATGGGTATCTGGCACTAATACTCTTGACCCATGGGGAATTGGTGTCGTTTCATCGGTTAATGGAATATGGAGAACCTCTGTCTATGGGGAGAGTCCACACGAGCACTGAAACCAGCTCCTACAAGTGTGCCGCAGGGTTGAAGACACTGCTGGTGCAATACCTCATGATGCAGAATCGATACATGACGGGTGAAGATGAGAACCCAACCTCGAGAGAAAAATGGGAGAAGGCGAACAGAGGGATGCCTCTGTTGACGGACCTGTGCCTGGCAATGAGGTCGGACCCAATGGGGATAATCCGGGGTCTAGAGGAGGTGGTGACCTGCATCTATGGTCCAGCAGTGACGTACGCGTTTCCAGATCCCCTGGTGATAACGTATCGTCACTCGGTGACGCACTTGAGTCTCATCAGCGTACTGGATGGTACAGCGCTGAATTGGTGTCAGCAGGAGGTGCTCAGGGCGCGTATGAGCAACACGGTACTCTTCGGAAAAGTGAAAGATGCCGAGATGATGAGGTGCAACTTCAGGGGACAAATGCAATGTAGAATGGGAGGCAAGCGAGAGGGCCCCATTGAAATGTATCCAAAGTTTTGGAACCTAAACCCATTGACGGCCAACGGACGAGAAGTCTTGAGAATCCCCGCCTGGAAGGAGTGCTTTGCACTAGTCAAGAGGGAGCTGGAGGCCATAATGGAGAAAGAAATCCTACCAGCCACCATGCCTGAGTTCCCGACAGTCAGGAGGATGACCTTAGGAATGAATAGTCCCTTGGTAGTTCCCTCCATAATGGCGAGGATGACGGCGGAGGAAATGCAGAAGGATTTCACTGATGGCTGGGACCCCCTGTTCATTGGCTACACGGCGGCGGTCTACTTCCACACCAGCGAGATGAAGGTAAACTCGTGGACGACGCAAGCGAAAAAGAGTAGAGGTTCGCAGCCCCCAGGGTATGAGGTGAGGAAGGTCTTGAGAACTCTTGAGAAGGAAGAACTTGAGAACATGTTGCCCATATGGGATGATGGCAGGATGATCGTGATGGAGGGGCACGTCGCACTGGTGGACGACATGAAATTTGCCACGAGAAAATATAAGGCGCCCTATGGCTTGGAACAGGTGGAAGTAAGACAGGAAGGAACAGAACTAGATGCAGCAGGTCAACTGCACGTAGCACTGACGGAATACAAAAAGCTGGATCCTGCGACACCATCACCACTGTCCGTGGACGCACCTGGAGACAACAGGAGCGGACCCGTCGAGGACCGATTTAAGAAAATTCTCGAGAGAAGGAGACATGAGTCAGAAGAAGAGAGTATGGATGAAACTCTCAGTGAAGCTGGTGAAGACATGGAAGTGGGGAATACGCCTGAACCAGGGCAATCAGGGGAGGAGCTCACCACTCAAGAGCTGTTGAAGGATTTGAGCGAGGAGAATTGGGCAGATACTGCCACACCACCCCTGATTCCGTCTCCGCGGAAGAACCTAGAGTTGCCATTGGCAGGTGAGACCTTCAATATGGGGATGTTACTCTTGAGCTCGGAGGAAAGGGGGAAGAACACGTTCGAAGGGAACAGGGACATATTCTTGGGATCTCTCGAGGATGACGCTTGGCAGGAGTTCCTGGAGGAATTCAATCGAGAAGTGGGCAGCGAGACGACGCTGGACAAGTTCAAGAAGGAACTGTGGGACGCAGTAGTGAGATTCGGGGAACCGCTCCTGATAGGAACGGGCCTGGATGAGAAAGCAAGAAAAGAGCTGCTGAACAAGCTAGTGGAGCTGAGGAACGCACGATCGAAGACTAGAAAAGAGAAATGTGAGGACAGCTCTACTCTGAAACAAAAAACTGTGGATAAAATGGTTGATGATATAAAAAGGGATAAGGTTGGGACTAGTAATATGATTAAAAGTACTAATATCCTTAAGGCTCGAGCAGGGGGGAGGCAAGAGTTGGAAGGAGTGGATGGAGAGGTCGAATCAATGATGATAGCCACAACACCCTCGAGCAGAGAGGTGAAGACTCGCAAGAGGAAGAGAGAAGTGGAAGGATGGGGTAGTCCTTCAGTGGATGCTGTTTCGGAAGGAAACTTGAGAGAGACGGCGCCCATCGTTTTGGCCCGATGCAAGACGGCGGCATACAAGAACAGCTCGGAGCTCAGGAAACCACTTGAAGTAGAAAAGGAAATAGAGGTTTCCACCAGTTCGACGTCAGAAGAAGACTTCAAGCCTCAGAAGGTAAACGTGAAGAGAGGTTCAACGAACGGACAGGTAGGGGAAGTGGAGATCGGCAAAGAATGGATCTCGAAGGCACATCAGAACATGGGCAAACAAGTGACGAGTGATCTATTGGAGAGGAACAAGACGAGGAACACTTCCCGGACGTGGTGGGTGGCCCTCGAAACATTGAAGGAAATGGAGGACTGCTTGAAGAAGTTGGACAGTGGAATAGCTCGCAGGCGACGCAATTGGGCCACCCAGCAAAAAGCCGAGGTTAATAAGATAGAGATGGCAAGTCATCTGAAGAGGTCCTGGCAGAGTTTGTTGAAGGATCATTTTGAAGAGGCGATGAGAACATCCTCATCAGCACCGCCACTAATGGCGAATCCCTTCGTTAGAACTGCGGGACAATTAATGTTCACCTGGAGTCTGGTGGGAATAGAGTTGGAGACATTGACCTCGTATGACAGGCTGAAGTTGGGAAGCAAGAAGCTAGAGGTGTATCAGGCACTGATGCAACACGTGGCCAGGGACAATTCAGGCTTGAGCCTGGCTAGGAGAAAAGATGCCACATGTTTCTTGAGATGGACAATGTCAATGATGTCTGATAGCACCATCCTGGCATGCCACCAGAGAGCAAGTGGAAGTAAAACCATGGAGAGAAGAGTCTCAACGATCATCTTGAACGTATATCAGAGTACAGGAATAGAGAAAGAAGATGGTTCCAGACTATCCTTAGAGAACCATCGAAAGCTGGACGAGGTACGGAGGTTCTCTAATAAGAAGTTCGAGGAAGAACATGATGTTCACCGTAACCTGGCCTCGTCAGAACAGTACTCGAGACTCAGTGAGAAGGGGGAATACCAATATGTGTCTGGAGTGATGGGAATAGCCTACAATCCCTTCTTAGACTCGGAAGCTGGAGGAGCCCACAGAAACCATGAGGTAGCGGAGCTACTGAAGTTTTGGACAGAAAGGATAATGGAGATAGACGCGGTGGAGAAAGAGGGGCCGAGCCTGGGACTGATTCTTGAGAAAACACCAGAGGTGATAAGCATACCGCGCTCAAACAAGAGAGTTGAAGTGAACATGGGCGGTGGAAATGGCTTGTTAACCACGAACTTGGGAGTGATATGGAAGCTACTAAGACCCTCCTGGTGTCCACATCCCCATGCGAGTCTAATCGAGGAAACCACCGAGCGAGTGAGGTTAGCCCCAACGGAAGATGAAGATCTGGCGAAGTTGAGTGTGCTACATAAGCTAATCACACCCCAGATGCAAGAGCCAAGCGAAAGGACGAGCGACCCCGGGTCAGCAAAGAAATTGGAGCCGGGTAGCTGTCTGGATTCGACGTGTGGGAACGGAGAGCACATCTGCGATGGACGGTCATGCGTCAGGATACTGTCGTTTCAAAAAGAAGACCTGGTCACTTGGTTCGAAGACATCACAGAAAGGGAGAAAAGTGAAGTGCAAATAATAGCGGAATGTTACGCGAGAACCACGGTGAATATAGCGACAGCTCTCGGATTCTTCTCGAGAATGTGTGGTCTGCAGGCACTGGAGAGACTGGAGTCTGAGCATCATTTAGTGACGGCGTTGAGCGTAGAATCATGGCCCGGGGTGTTGCAGGTGACTCAAAAACACATCCGGAGCTGGAAAGTTGGTCTTGAGGCGGAAATGGGATTTCCCCTGAGCGAAGCTTATGGCTTGCCATTGAACGCGAAATCGCTGATAGGGTCAATGATGGCCAACTTGTGCGGAAGTCACTACCCGCTACACATGGCGATGGTGGAAGTGTCCAGCCAGAGAATACTGGTGGACAAGGCCTTCTCAGTGCCCAAGTGCGTGAGGTTGGCTCGGATGTCGCATCACTCGCACAAGTTGTTGAGAAAAATCAAAGGGACAGTACCAAAAGAATTGAGAGATGACTTAAGCGAAATCTGGGGAGAAGATCTTCTGAAGTTGGAAAGAGAAAACACAAGCGATCACGAGAGACAAAACGTGATCGGGAAATCTGTGGGAAGTACTCCAAACCTGGAAGACAATGACACGATGCACGAGAAAATGATGGAGCTTGAGCCTCTCTTGGAAGCCTCAGGGGAGCGTAATCTCAGGAGCATTGAGATCTCTCATGGGGAATGCCCATGCCACTGTTTGGCACAAACGGTGTGGTATCCAGATCACAAGAACCTTTGCCTGGTGTGGGATGTGGAAGAGATTCGGTCGATCGGACTACCGGATCACCGGCAGAAGGTGACGCTCTTAGTAGTGAGTACGATGTTAGCTCTGAGATGGATAGAAGAGAATATAACGAAGTATCGGGAGGCGACGACGCCAACGGCTGAGTCAATATACGCGATAGACTACAGCAGGAGACTTGAGTTGTTTGAGACTGCGTGCAAAGTATTCGCCATACCGACGGAAGTCAGGCACGTATGGAGTCGCTTGAGGTACTTTCCATGGTTTCGGGCGACACTGACGTCTTGGCTGTACAGGGCAACGAAAGATCACATGAGAAAACATCAAAAGGAGTATCGACAGTTCCAGGCCGAGATTGGGCCGGAAGCTTTCAAGAGACCCCTGCTAACCCATCGTAATGCGATCACGACGGGATGGAAGAGAGTGGGTAAGATGTCTAGAGACAATACCAAAGCGAGGGAGTCGATACTAGAGGAAGACCTGGCGAAGAACGTGAGCTTGAGCCTGCACAACTCCTTTTGCTTGAACCGAGAAGCTAGGGTGAAGGCACTACCCAACCAAGCAAAGAGATTGCAGGAGCAGAGAGAATGGATGCGATCCTATGAACAGCTGAAGGCTTGGGAGGAGATTGTGATTAGTTCCGATGATGAAGAGGAACTGTTGAGACAGTTTGCCGCATCTAGCACTTCAGGATGCAGTACCTCCAAGGCGAAGAGTACGAGATGAATGGGCAAATCGGATGGATCTTGAGTCTTGAGAGGGAAAGGGGGCTTGAGTGTGAATCCGAGTGAAACTTGGATTCACGAAAAAGAAATTTTAACAAAGCAAATATTGTTACTAATATACTATATCTATTATATAAATCGAAATGCTGCATGACAATTTCCTGATTGAATAGGACAAAAGAGATTTTTAAATGATTGGCTTGAAAAGCGAAAATTCAAAGGTGCAGGTAAATGCAGATTTTGGTTGCTGTTTAGCAATAGTGTGAAAATTTTAAATGGTCGTGAATTTTGGGGTGTAGATAATCTTAAATCTGCTGCAAACTTCTGTAAATGACCACTGGCACTGTATCTTGAGCAACACTCGGTTTTTCTGGGACTCACTGGCAGAAGACAGCGCGCGATGAGGACATCGATCTCAAGTCCGGGGAGTATGTGCCAGTCGGTCATATTTGGAAGTTTGACCTTGAGAAGAGCAGAAAACACTTGATTTTGGAGTGAAATTTAAATTTTTAAATTTTCGAATGGAACATGTCATGCACGATTTTCTCGCGAGAACTGAAAATCAAAAAAGGAAAAGAGAACAATTTTAGAACAATTGCGGGAAAGTTGTCAGAAAAAAACGAGTGGGAAATTGCTATTCGCAATTTCCATCATAGTGAACAAGAGTAGAGCTGTCCTATCTGAAATAGAAGACAGAGTATTCCCGAGAGAGCAATTATTCGAACTGGACCAGAGTGAACCTTCGACGGAAGGGTGGACAGCTTGAGTGTCCCAATGGTCCACATAAAACTTCGTTCGTGAGTTCAAACTTACCCTTACCATTCAAACTGATAAACATTGAACTTATCTAGTTACCTTAGTTAATTCTAGAGTTGCTCACCCATTTAATTACTTCCTGTGCTTGAGCGCATCAACATGTGAGTCCTTAATTTAAATTTCTAGAGTGTGTTTTATGATTGTTATGTTGAGGTAAGGCGAGTTTTAGGTTGATCCATCTGAAATGGATCAAGGTCACACTGTCTAATAAAAAGTAACCTAACGGATTGTTCCAACCCGGTTTTTAACGGCGTTCATGTATTTTGGGTATCTAGAGACCTAAGTATGGGGACGTTCTTAATTCTAGAGTGGGGGGATATTTTAGTAGTAGCCTTTAAGCTGTAACGGGTCGTAGTCTCATGTCACAAGCGAACCGAACTGGCTCCGACCGTTCTTGAGGTGGGAAAACACAAGAGATAGTGTCCCTGACCCTTGAGCCAGTGGTTATAGGGCCTATTTTTCTTAAGCCTCATGTGTGACTGTAGTAGACGAATGTTACAGATCTCGAGTCCGGGGAGTATGTGCCAGTCGGTCATATTTGGAAGTTTGACCTCGAGAGAAGCAAAAAGCACTTAATTTTGGAGTGAAATTTAATTTTTCAAAATTTCGAATGGAACCTGTCATGCACGATTTTCTCGCGATAACTGAAAATCAGAAAAGAGAAGTCAGAACGATCGAGTGACAATCGCGGGAAAGTTGCTAGAAAATCAGTTGGAAATTGCTAATCGCAATTTCAGTAGCGATAATAATCCGGAGTAGAGCTGTCCCATCTAGAAGAGAGACGAGCGCATTCCCACGAACTGGATTGTTGTGATTGGAGTATTATTCTAAACTGGACTAGAGTGAACCTTCGGTGGAAAGGTGGACAGCTAGAGTGTCCCAATGGTTCACGAGAACTTACAGTCTAGAGAAAAAACTTGTTCTTGTTATTAAAACTGACTAACATTAAACTCATTTTAGTTACTTTATTGATTCTTGAGTTGCTCACCGACTTATTTACTTCCTGGTTCTTGAGCGTGCTACAATGTGAGTACTAATTTAAATTTTTAGAGTGTGTTTTACAATTGTTATGTTGAGGTAAGGCGAGTTTTAGGTTGATCCATCTGAAATGGATCAAAGTTCCACTGTCTAATAAAAAGTAACTTAACGGATTGTTCCGACCCGGTTTTTAATGGCGTTCATGTATTTTGGGTATCTAGAGACCTAAGTATGGGGACGTTTCTAATTCTAGAGTGGGGGGATATTTTAGTAGTAGCCTTTAAGCTGTAACGGGTCGTAGTCTCATGTCACAAGCGAACCGAATTGGCTCCGACTGATTTGAGGTACAAAAACACAAGAGATAGTGTCCCTGACTCTTGAGCCAATGGTTATAGGGCCTATTTTTCTTAAGCCTCATGTGTGACTGCAGTAGACGAATGTTACATTGGTTGAAATTTGAGCCAACGAATTTATGGATTGATTGTTTACTGTTCAACCAGCATAAACTCAAGCTGCAGATTAGTGACCGCCGCAGCCGCACCAACGTGTTGCGAGCTTGCCATCAAATTGCGAGCTTGCCACGAACGTGTTGCGAGCTTGCCACCCGACTGTATGCGAAATTTAGAGCCGGTTATCGCCGCCAAGCGGCGACGCGCGCGTGGCACTGGCGACCTTAAACCGAGACTCGGCTAATTTAGTCTTTCGACCAATTGAAAAGATTTGGAACTTATGCGACTGCTTTTTTATTTTGGAACCTATGGGACTGATTGTCAAGAGATGTTAGTTTCATCTGGATCTAGAGCAGTGTTTTCAATTGTTTCTCTTGCATCATTGGTGTTGGTTTGATTTTGGTTCCATCGATGATGTGGTTTCGATTCTGGCTCCATCGATAATTTCTCCCACGAACAGGTTTATATTGTCTTCCGGACAATTTTTATTCATTTAAAATATAAGTGCTTTTAACCCCTAAATCAATTAAAAGATTTTTAATGAATTGGTCTTGAATTTAAATGAATTTGTTTTGAGTCAAATTTTGATTTGGACAGGTACATTTTTGAACACAAAACTAAAAATATTTTGGGAGTAAGTTTTCAGTGTCAACAAAAAATGCTGGCCATTCTGGTTAACATATGATATCTGTTCAATCTTGAATGTTAATTGAATCTTAATTCAATTTAGTTTTTTAGCTATGTCCATAGATAGACTGCAACTTTAGGGGCAACTCCTCGCTCCTTAATTCCTCTCGCGTGGTAGAACTGAAAAGTAGTAGGAAAGCCCTGTGTCACTTCACAGCGACCAGCTAATCTAGTTCCTTTTTTGTTGTTTTTATAAGCCTCCTTTAGTCTGACTGGAAAAGCAAGAGGTGAGAAACTTCGACATCAATGATGATCTCCAAAATTTAATACATAATTTTGCCTCTTTCAGGTCAATAACTACTTTATATTGTCTCTCTCTGTGGCCGATTGTGTCGTTGGGCTCATTGTGTTCCCACTCTCTGGAGTATTCTTTCTATCGGACAGCAGATGGGTTCTTCCCAGTATGATCTGCCAAATATGGCTCTCCGTGGACTACGTCATGTGCACCGCGTCTATTTTAAACTTGACGGTTCTCTCAGTCGACAGGTAACTCATTTATGGTGGCCAATCAATAATGGTCTCGATTGAACACAATTATGGTCCAAGAGCAGAAAAACAGCAAAATTTTATCTTTTGTAAGCTAATCGGTAAATTAAGTATAACAACTGTCAATAGTACCAAAGAAACATATTTAATGCATAATTTGAATATTTAATCGAGATTTTAATTGAAAAATTTTCAATTAAAAACTTCAAACATCAATGTTGCATAAAACATTTTCGTCAAAAACTCATCATCAGTAAAATCTGAAAAAAAGCAATAGAATGTACAGATAAAAAGCACAAACTCAAAAAATCACAAGAACTGACGAGAACAGATAAAACTGCAATATGAAAGAAAAAGATGAAACTAGCAACGAAAAAGTGCAACAATGTAATTACAGCTTCAGTGTAAGTTTCTTGGTATTATTGACGAGTCTAGCAATTGTTTTATCAATTAGCCCGTATAAATCAATAGAACTTAATATTTTTCTGTTTTTTTGCTCTTGGACCCTCTCTGCTCTTAGACCAATCTGCTTATTGCTCCGCCTCCCTCATTAATGATGAGCTTAAGGCTCTTTCTCACTAAAACATACTCCCCTGCCCTGCCTTACCAAAAATTATACTCCCGCCAATAAAAATTTCACATTAGAATTTTTGCATTGAGGGGCGTGAGGATTGTTTGCTGGGAGTCTATAATGAAAAAGAGTCGAAGTTAACTAACCTTACCGATGGTACATATTAATTAAATATCGCCATTTTTGCCGCCTGTTAGCGTGGACAACAAAATGATCGAATAATTTGGTGACGTTTCATTAACTTTAAAATTTTCGGAAGAGAGTGATTTTACAATGTTTGACTTATATTTTTACGCTTGCGATTTGCAAGCATTATCAAACTGGAATATGCTTTTTTTCGGATTAACAACCTGTTTAACAGAATCACTTGTATCTTGGTTCATAATCACTTCAAACTTCAGACATGCGTTCCCGGCCAATGTAGCCTGAAGGTAATGAATATGCCTGGGACGGTAAAGTTTCCGGGGTCGAATCTGGCCTCGATCTGTTTTTTTTTTTCAAGCGGAAAATATTTTGTTTCAATTAAAATTGTCGACCAAATATTTCTCTGCTTATCTGTTGTCGGCTTAGTTGTCACTAGCATCATAACTAGTTTATAATAGCCTAGTTTTATAACTGGCTATGCCCAGTTCGTTTAAGAAAAAAGTCATGGCCTTCAAACTTGTCGAATTTTTGAAACTTTGACAATTTTTTTGCAAATTTTTTGACTTTAGGCGAAAACTACCCCGCCAATTCATAGGTTGTGTTCAATCGAGAAACCTGGTCTTGGGAATCTTCTCTGCTTAAGCGGCCACAAACTTTGCCGGGAAAAGTCATGGATTTTGGAATCCTTCTGACCGTTCTTTAGAACTTTTGACCGTTGTTTAGAAACTTTTTGAAATTTCTTATTTTACACAATCAATTCGGAGATGAAAGTTCAACTGAAAGAACTGGTTGCAATAATGGTTCCTTCAGAATTTTTTTGTAAGAGAAATGTTATCTTCTTAGGAAAAATGATAATCTCAAAAAAAAATTTCTCTGCTCACCTATTTTAGTCCAATTTGTAAAATCACATTTTTCGTGCCGCATCAGTTTAACAAGTTCGTTCAACTTCAGCTTTAGCTGGACCGCTATTTGTTTTTTATCTAGACATAGAAATTTGGCTTCACCGAGTTTTTTCCAACATTTATTTTTTAATTGTTTTTTAATGTTTTTAATGACATATGTTTTTTTTTAAATCTTTGTGTTGTATCGCTAGTGTTGCGTAGCTCCGCTTCGCCTCTGTGGTAGTTATAAATCCTGTATTCTTTTCTTTAGATATCTCTCTATTCGGTCTCCTCTTGCTTATCTCAAGGAGCGCACGAAAAGAAGAGCATTTATTATCATCGCTGCAGTATGGATTCTGTCTTTCACATGGATTTTACCGATCTATGGATACCATCACGTGTTCAGGGGAGGTGACAAGCTAATTACAGGAAATTACGAGTGCGAGACTGAGTTCCACCTGGACACAACGTTCAAGTTCATCACCAGTCTATTCAATTTCTGGATCCCACTGTCTTTGATTATATTCACGTACATCAAGATATTCGGACTTATCAGGCGAGTTAACTAGAAAAATTTGTTGTTTCGGCGTAATTGAACTAGTTATAAATAAGCGAGAAATTGCTATGCAAGAGTAATATGCTGTTTCGTTGTGGAGAAAATTATGGATTACATAATCACTTTTACATGTTTCAAACGCATGATTGAAAAAGTATCACTGTTGTGGATTAGATGACCATTAAAACTGCTTTAGAATTATAAGCCATGTTTGTCATTTAATAATGTTTTCTATTTTTCCTCGAACTTTTTTAAAGGTACTCTAGTTCTGTGCTGTATTTTGCTGAAAAATCGCGCTTAAACAGACATCTGCTGGCTGGTATTTATTCATGAAATCTTTGCAGGAAAAATTCTCAGATGGCAGTAGGACAGAAAACGACCTTGAACGAACTTGTGAAACAAACTACAGTAGTTTCAGCTGCATTAGATACGAATTTGAAAAAGATAGCCGCAGCTGAGGATGACTACTTACGAGCGAACAAGAGAGTTCAGTTTCCAAAAGATGCGACGAACTCCCCTCAAAAACCACCCTTAGCTCATCCAGCTAATCAGAAATCTAGAAGTCACTCGCTACAGACGTGTAACAAGGATGCTAAGTACAACCTTTCAGCAATCGATAAAAACAAGCCGGAAGTTATACAGAAAACGTCTCAGCTTTCGATGAAAGTACCGTCTCCAAGAAATAGCAATGTGTCGATGCAAAGTAGCGAGAAAATAACATCGAAGTCGGGCAGAAATACGAGTAGTTCCATTCTCTCGTTTGGAGTTAGTAGCAAGTTCGTAATCAATCATTCGAGCGAAATCAAAGCCGCGAAGCAACTGGGAATTTTGGGTGAGTAAATATGAGTTTCAGGGTTGACCTATTGATCCAGTTTTCCCAAATTGGATTAATTTTTTAATCAAAAAAGTGTCAATCATAATTTTTTTTAATTCAAACAGATTTAAGGCCATCTTTGTTTCCTTGCGTTCATTGACTCTTTTGCAACTGTCTATTGGCTTTGTTTTCGATTCGTGAATCAAGTTTAGTGTCTTATGATTCATGAATTAACATTTGGATTCTTTATGTGACTTCGTCTTTTAACAATGGTGAATTTCTTCTGGGAATAATTGGAAAAAACAAGCCTTTGAACACCAAAAGTAGCGTATAGTTGAGCATAAATGAGCTGATGGCCCTCACTGTATTTGAGAAAGACAGCTTTTTGCAAACATGAATGTACTAATTTTTATTGGTTTCGAGTTCTTTCTTAGTTTATACTTCGTTTTTTTTTCAGCTGCCTGTTTTATTGTGTGTTGGCTGCCATACTTCATACTATTTCAAGTGGTCACCCTTTGCAACGAGTGTGTGTCTCACGAATTGGTCACAGCTTCAATCTGGCTCGGTTACTTAAACAGGTACCAACACATCTCCTCTTGACCTTTTCGATTTGCTTCCGGAAGTTGAAACACTACGAACTCTGTGTTTTGTAGGTGGCGTAGGAGTTGATTCTTGGTAGTACAACCAGTCCAATTTTTCCTCATCTCCCAGTGTGAAATGACTTTACCGGGAAAAATCGAAAATTGGGCTGTTTCAATTATCCCCATAATTCAAGATTTTACTGAGAATAAACCATTAATTCTTCAAAAAGCGAATGTTAGAGAAAAATTTACGATTTCCGCATTTTCTCGAAACTTTTTTTCATAATGCTTGAATTAATTTTAATTTTATATTCTGAGTTAAATAGCAACATACTGAATTTGTAACAAATGAATCATTGAGGCTTCAAAATTGTTGCTAACTAAATAAGACATTAAGACGACATGACGTTAAAACAACAAATGAGAGTCTAAACATATAAATTGAAGTGTTCGGCTTTAAGTAAATTATATTTCTCAGAAATGCAATTGGAGAATTTCGTGTAGCGTCGTCCTAATGTCCCATCAAAAGCGGTTGTCGTCTTATTTGCGGGCCACCTTCAAAATGTTTTATGTTGAGCTTATTTTCAGTAGCCTGAACCCGTTGATCTATCCCCTATGCAACCGACACTTCAAAGAGGCATTTAAAATGATTCTCTGTGCTAAGAAATATGGAGGAAAATATCGATACACTATACAGCGCTTTGGACACGGCCAAAATCGTCAGCAAAACCCCCAAAATAGAGGAACGCCCCTGCATTTGAAAAATAATTACAGAAAACAGTACCAGAACCAGAAGTTCAAACACGGATTAGTAGCAGGAACGAGCGGTCAAGCTAAATGCTGATTGATTTATTAAAACTGAACATTTGAAAACTATGTAAATCACTTAAAATTCAGATTCTTTTCTATATTTGTGTGATCGGTTTCAAGAAAATAGATGTCAAAATATTGCATAACTTATTAGAATTAATTTAATTGTTTGTGAAAAATTTTTTGACTGTGGGCGTGGATTTTCGGAGTTAAACATGCGAACCAAAGTAGCATAATTCTTGCTAAGTTTTTTTTTCAAAATTTTTTCGAAATAATGAAAGACATTTTTATATATCGCGAAGGCATTGACAGCATCAGCTCATGTGTAAAAGATTTTAAAATGACTATCATTTTTTGTAAAATTTTGGAGGCTTGAAAATTATCATTTTGCTAGATTTAATCATGCGCAAGTTTATGCACTTATGCTGCTGAACACTTAAGTACGACTTATTTAGCAAACCAGATTTTACAGCAGTCAAATAATCATTCTAGTTGGTCGCAGTTATTTCCCCGCTAGACTTTTCAGTTATTGTTGTTCAGACCATTGAAAATAGGGAGAAACTTTGTATTCAGGTGAGTTATAGTTATTTTTCCTCGCAAAATCAGGTACTAATATCAAACATCGAAATGAATCGTGTGTTAGATCACATTGAAGCCCTTTTAGTTATGATTCCAACGCCATTTTACCAGTTGCGATAATTTGTCTTAGTATCGAGAAAAACAGGGTTCGAAATTTCCGAGTTTTAGTCTAATTTCGAGCTGGTAAAGCTATCGAGTAACGTTTGTTTAATGAAAATTGGTCGTTTAAGCGAAAAAAAAAACAAGATTATACTAAAATGAAAACTAGTTTTGAACGCTTTATTTAGCGCTTTTTTGGCAAAGGTAATTATGCCAAAAAATTGAACTTAAATTGTTGCACAATTTTGTTGAAATTGTTATTGAATTTTTTTCTTTCGTGTGATGAATTGTTTAACTGAAAAAGTTTTCTTAAATTACTAATTTTCTACGCTTTTTTTTATAATTATTTCATCACACCACGCTCAATGAACGACACTATTTGGAAGAAAAAATATTTTAGTTTTTTTTTCTTAGATTGTAGTCTGAACGTTGTGAGCTACTGTACATCAACCGTCTACGCTTGTTAGTTTCGAGTTCGGTTTATTTTTAATGTATATTTCTGTAGATTCAGGAATTTTCGCCTTTCAAAAAATTTTCTCAGCGGAACGAAAAAAAAAACCATTGATTCAGTTTTCTCTAATTGGGTTACTGTTAGCCAAAAAGTGTTTATCTTCAAGAATTGTGAATTGAACAGAAATAAATCAATCACTTTTGAAATGGCAAAACGAGTGTCACTTTAAATTTCACTTGTTAAGGATATTCTTGTTTTTTTAATCATTAAGAAAGTCTAAAAGTGCAATCACGGTCAAGTTTGAGTTTTCGAGGTTGCCTGTTCGTGCGAAGCCCATATAATTGCAAATGGTTGAACAATTTGTGAGTTTGAAAATTGTTTATTTAGCATGCTCTGGACCAATTTATGCGCGCTTTGTAGATTTTCTCCAGAATCCTGAAAGCATAACGAGCCAATTGAGGCTAGCTAATCGGTCGTATTAATTTCGTACGACTCAAATTCTTACACTTGATTTTTGATATTGCCTACATTTTATAGTTTTCATTATTGTTCCGACTTTCGTAACGAAAGTAACGGAATGTTTATGCTCGGGTGGTTGTTTTCTTCAGACGAATTTCAATTTTTTAACTAGCCATTTTTGACTGAACTTTTTTATATCATTCGAAAGCAATTGTTGTTCTAAGCTTAAATTATGATATTTTTTTTACCTGTGATTATTTTTTGTAAAGTTATGGGGGCTTGAAAATTGCCATTTTGGACAATTTGGGACAATTAACGCGCGATATTTTTCCAGCTATTAATGCGTGAGCGGATATTTAATGCGTCTTAGAAATCGTTCCAAATTAGCTGAAGAAGCTTATTTGCCTTAATAGGTGGCTCTTTTCCAGTCCCTTCCCCTTTGATATTTTCTAAAATTCAAAATATGAAAGTCTATGCAAAATGATTTTTCATGCTAATAACTGCGTTAAAACGTGTCAGCGTGAACAGGTGAACAAACTTGTACAGCACTTACAACATGCAAAATGCCGTGTGAACAATTTTTGAACTGTTTTATTTTGTAACTTTACGAGGGGATGCGAAACTGAAAACGTTCCTAATTGGTTTGTTACTAGGAGCGAATCTTATCACTTTGTACTTTATATGGCGTGTGGGGGATGGTTATCGGAAAAATCTCAAATTAAAAAAAATGCATTTTTTTTCATTTAATTTTTCATGTTAATACTGCTCCATAGACGTTAAAGGGCAGTCGGAACATTCAGGGCTTCGCTCTGATACGAGCAGTCTTGTTTTCTTATTACTACCAGTGTCACGAAGTTTGGACTCTTTTCCAGTTCCCCCCTTTCAAAATACCGAGTTTTATGCTTGATTTACGTGTTATTACGGCTAAATGCGTGATGTTACGCTGTAAAGTATGAAGAACAAATCTGTTCAGAATTGTCAATTTGTTCACCACGCCAAATTTCATTGCATTATGAAAACGTTAAATAAAGTTTTCAAAATTGAATTTGAAAGGGGGTTGGGGAACTGGAAAAGAGCCGAAGTTTGTTTAAAACTGGAAAAGAGCCATCAAAAAGAAATCAAACCAAGTAGCAATGATAATATCTGCTGATGTTGATAAGATAAAACAGAGTTTTTAAAGCACATTTGAATTATTGTTTTTTGTTTCCATCAGTGACAATCAATCATATACAAAATGATTTTTATTTCCGGCTCTTTTCCAGTAGCAAAAATGTTCAAATAGGACTTTAAAATTGTTGGTAAGAATTTGCTTTTTTTTGTTTTTGCTGCAATGTTTTAAAAAGTTAGGCGCAACTTAGAAAGCGAAACTGGAAAAGAGCCATCTCTAACCAGATTAGGTTTCTCGTTCGATTTTTCCCGAATTCGGTGTCTTGAGAGACGCACTAGTTGTACAGCGTGTAGAAGGGGTCGTTCTTCAGACCTTGCACGGACTGTCTTCGACTGCGGGTCTGAATTTGTTCTTCCATATCTGACAAGAGATACACTTAGCAAGAATCGACCGGTTCTTTTTCCGTCTCTTCTTTTTATTTTGAAATATTTAAATCTTTTTATTTATATTTAAAAGTTTTGTTCACGCTGTCCATTCGTCATGCAGATTGACAAATGGATCAATTACATAAGTACAGAAACATTTAGGGTGTTTCCCATTATAGCCCCCCTCCAGTAAAATAAAACCTCCCCCTACCTCTAGTGAAATTAAGATTGTGTTCTCATATATAACTTTGTAAACTCAATGGCTACCCCGTAAAACTGATGCTTATAATAATTGGTGGTGGCGGGGGGATTTGGTAGAAGAGAGCTCACGTCGGATTTCATTGAATATCAGTATGTTTCACCTATTTGGTCTTCATGTACAACTTAGTAAAATCATTGGTCGCATCAGAGAAATGATACTTTTGTAATTTGGGAGGGAAAACTAAAGAAACTTTCAAGATAAAAATTGAGGGCATCTTATCCTTTTTTTCGCACCTCACATAAGCATCAATTGTATGGCGTTACTAGAGGTTTTACATGGTTAAGAATGAAGAACAAATAAGTTTGTCATGGCTTAACCAGTCTGCATGTTAATTTTGAAACAATGTCAACAGAAAAATCACTAGCAGTTGGGGGTCGGGGATGGGTAAGAAAAAGAGCAAAATCGAGATTTGTTGCGCAATCATGAAAAGAAATAGAGCTATTGCGGCATCAAATTTACATGTAAAAATTTGCAGGTGGGGGGGGGGGGGAAGAAATAGAGCTATTGCTAAGTACATCCCTGTAAAGTGCAACTGGTTGCACAAGTCCGCAATAATTTTCTGCACCCATATTTTTGCCTCCCGATTATCGTCGATGAGTTGACTAAACTGCTCTTGGTCTTTTGAATGCAAACTTCTAAATAACTCGAACCACAATGCAAACTGTTGCGTTTCTTGTAAGTTTGGTCTCATTTCGAAATATCTTTTAACAGATTCTAATGCGAGTTCAGGGTTATGAGCAAGAGCGCACATAGCCGCTTTGAAAAAGAAGTTATCTGCGTGGTCTTCGTTTGATTCATCTGTGTACAACCCAACTGCCAGTTTTTCGAAATTGGCTTTCGCTTTTTCGTAGTTTTTGTAATCCATCTGCATATGAGCTAACCGGCTAAGTGACGTGTCTATAGGGTTTAGTTTGCTTTCGTCTATACTCGGGAGTCTAATTCTTTCCATAACCGTCGACACCGACCGATTGCTTCGATTCGTAGGTTGCTGACCGTTTTTCTCTTTTATGCATTTATCCTGTTTGTAACATAGTGCAGCACTGGCATAGCTTCCCGCAGCGTCAATTGTTTCCATCTCGTTTCCCATTTCCTGCAGCCGAGCACAGTTCTCGTACGACTCTCCCGCCTTTTCCCACTCGTTCGCGTTCATAAAATGATGCGCGGCACGCAGGTATTTCCGGATCGACTCGGCTCGGTCATCGTCTGTTTTCTCTCGAGAGCAAAGTCGGAAAATGCGACAACCTTGGAACGCCAGTCGTTTTTTGTTTGCATCTTTGAAAAGTTTCTCACCCTCCTCTTTACTTTGTGGGCCGGTGTATTTCAGCGATATGCTAAGTCGCCGCCCCGGAGCGTCCGGGTGTTGCGAAATCATTTTCTTAAAAAACTAAAAAATTTCGATTTTTAACGGAACGATTTGTAATTACTGCTTGGTTCAAGGAATGAGTGTGTTAAGCTGATCTTTGTTACATGTGGCAATTAGTTCTCATCAAACATTTTGGATGAGTCACTTTTTGATTGATGCCCGTGCTAATTTGAATTATATTTGTTCACGTGTTAAAATCAACATATCTACAAAGCTGAGATCAGGTCATCATCATTTTCCAGTCTTAATAGTAAATTCAGTACCTAGAAACAGGTCTGTCAATATGGCGTTTCAGCTCTTTTTAAAAAAATTAAGCAATTCCAGAAGTAATTTTTTTGGGCTTTTTAATTTTTTTTCTTCATTTTTTTAGCCTTCTCGTCAGCATTAATAGTAAGCAATTCAAATTTAATTTGGTAGTCATACGTTTTGCAACAAGGAAATACTAGTGAATTTTGTAAAGCTTGTGATTATTTTATTCGGGAATCAAATTTTAATTTTTGAGTTTAAAAAGAGCTCTCAGATCCCTATTGCATTTACTGTATACAAAAGACAGAAGAATCTTTGGATAGAACATGCAGCCGCAAGAGAGCATTGACCATTTGACGAACAAACGGTTTATGAATATTCCGAGGACGAGAAAAAGCCAACATGCACACACCGACCAAATCAGTTCACTTTTCGGGACTGTGCCTTACGGAGACTTCGTCGACCCCGGAACGAACAAAGGCTCAAGTACAATAGATCCGCTATTGCTTTTTGGGCTCTTTTCCAGTTCCCCCTTTCAAAATACCGAGTTTTATGTTTGTTTTACGTGTTATTACGGCTAAATGCGTGATGTTACGCTGTAAAGTATGAAGAACAAATCTGTTCAGAATTGTCGATTTGTTCACCACGCCAAATTTCATTGCATTATGACAACGTTAAATAGACTTTTCAAAATTGAAATTCAAAGGGGGGGGAACTGGAAAAGAGCCTTGCTTTTTATTGCTTACTATCGAAGCAGGCTGCTCAACTTATAAAAATGTTTATTTTGGATTTTTATTTTTGATCTGTAAACTTTGCGATGAAATATAGTAAGAAATATGAAAAACAAAATAGCTGGGCCCGAAAAACCAAATTTTGAGAGTTTTTTCCTTAGGAGCAATATTTATATAAATTCAGCTGAAGGTTTCTTATTTTTTCAAGGATCCGAGAAAGATGTCACGAGAAAACAAGGCGAGGCTTCGCTAGATTACGAATTCGATCTGAAAAGTCCGAAATATTATGAAGTGTTAGAGGATCACCTGAAAGAACAATATAAAGAGATCATCGAAAGCGAGGAGTCAAAGCCGACAGATCAATTAGTCGACAAAGGAAACCAGTCGTGCGAAACTATTGTCGACAAATTCGACAGTTTGGAAATAGAACAGAATAATGTGAAAAACAACGAAATTTTGACAAATAAAGGCTGGTTTTCGGTTTTTCAAAATTCCGTTTTGACATTTAGTATTTTCTAGGAGCGCAATTGGGCTCTTTTCCAGTTTCCCAACCCCACACAAAGTTAGAAAATTAATTTGTTAAAAGTTTGCACTTAAGACAAAATGCAGTAAGGGAGTGTAAAAACCTGCTCAATTGTTCACGCTTATATTGAGTTTCAACTAGAACATAAAAAAAACGTTACGCGGGCGTTCGTAAATTGAACTAAAAAAAGATAAAGGGGACTGAAAAACAGCCCGCAGTTTTTCATAGCGAAGTAAAAAAAAAAACCTCTGAAGTCTGGCCCTATCTATTTAAGAAGTTAAAAACACCTGTTTTTCATGGCTTGTTTTGTTCCAAATATTGCTCTGGTGTAATGTTGATAAAAATTGGAAAACTAGAAAATTTGCCTTACAGTATCAGAAAACAATAATGAAGACACTAAACCAGATTTTGAGGAAGATTCTCTGGACACTGTGTACAGCAGTACTGCAACTTTGGCGGAAGATAAGAGTATCCAGCTGGAAGATTTCATGGCCGACTCGGATTTGGAGATGAAAGACGAGACTACCAGCGTTTCGGCAAGGTCATATGCAAGCAGCAACTTCATACCTTCCGTCAAGTAAGCTAGTTATCCCAGATTTGGAATAGTTTTCTGGCTATTTTCGAGTTGCGAAGTTTTAAACTTAATCGCTCATGGCTTTAATGATATATATTTTTTTCAATTCAAAGGGTGTTTTCCCACGTGTTGTCGTCGGCCACTCGGTAAGGCTCTTTTATTTTTTCCTCACCTTTGAAATGTTATATGTAATTTTGGTTCTTTTTCCTACCTCGCCCCACCTCGCATGATCATCGATTTTATGGTGTAACTAGCAGTTTTACAAGGGTAGATATGAAAACCAAATATATTTGTCATGGCTTAGTTAGTTCGCATGTCAATTTTTATAAAAATTGGATAACAGAACAACCTTTTTAGCTGTAAAAATTTGCAGGTGGGGGAACAGAAAACGAGCCGTAATTTTTCTGTGCACATTGTCCAATTGTTACAAAAATTGGTATGTGATCATTTCAAACACATTTGGTCTCATACTTAACCGGCTCTTTTCCAGTTTCTCACCCCTAATTAGGCTGCTCAAAAATTGTTCACACGGCATTTTGCATGTAAAAAATGTTGTCAAAATTTGTTCACGCTGACACGTTTTGTTGCAGTTTATAACGTGAAAAACAATTTTAAGTACTTTTTCACAACTGAAATTTAGAAAAAAAAACAAAGGGGGGGGACTGGAAACGAGCCACTTAATCTTGTAAAACCCCTTGCTATCCTCTTAAATTGATGCTTATATGAGGTGAAGGTAGGAAAAAGAGCCTTCGGTAAATACAAACAGATTTCTCAAATTGGGATAATTTAATCAAAAAATTACCAATCATAAATTGTTCTAGAAATACAAAGAGCTTTAAAGGCATCTGTTTTTTTTCTCTGAAATTCAAGGGTTGAGATTTTTTCCAAAAACAAGTGAGTTTTTATCCGTTTACTTGCGTTCATGGACTCTTTTCCAACTGTCAGTTGGCTATGTTTTCATGTTTTGTCAAACTTAATTTATTGATCAAAAGGTCACATTCGACTGGGTGATAATTTGATGAGTTAGTTTACATATTTGCAATGAAAAACTCAAAAAAAAGTATGAAAATTAAAACATGCGCTCAAATATTTAGACTAAATGACCGTGTTGTTCAATTCTGCTTTTTACGTACCGGCGTTGGCAAAACTAAGTTTGCAACCAATTACTGCAAATAAAATACACAGTTTGGAAAAGATAACTTTTTTAAACAACAATTTAAACTGTTTATTAAATATCAAGTTGATTGCGTTCTATAGTTGAGTGAATTGATTCAATAGTTACTAAACTCCATTTTTGATCTCCATTATGGACAATCGAAAACTTTGTCTTAGATTCCATTATCGACTGTCTATATTCAACTTTTATACAAATCATATTCGTTTTCTATACAGAATAAACAGGGTGCTTTATATAAATCCTTTCTCATTTCACAAATATTAGGCCTATTGAAGTGATATGTTTGGAGTTTTGGCTCTTTTCCAGTTTCCCCCCCTTTCAAAATACCGAGTTTTATGTTTGTTTTACGTGTTATTACGGCTAAATGCGTGATGTTACGCTGTAAAGTAGGAAGAACAAATCTGTTCAGAATTGTCGATTCGTTCACAACGCCAAATTTCATTGCATTGTGACAACGTTAAATAGACTTTTCAAAATTGAATTTGAAAGGGGGGGAACTGGAAAAGAGCCGGAGTTTTTAAGAGTCCAATTACGTAGTTCACTCTCAAATAAAAGTTATTATTATTTTTTTCTATTTTGTTAAGGAAAAGTTGGAGTATTTTAGAAAATAAGTATGTATTTTTTAATCTGTTTCCTTGCCATCAATGATTTGTTTCAAACTGTCTGCTGACTATGTTTTGCATATCAGGCTATGTTTTTGCACACCAGTTAATATGATAAAGCTAAAATAAAAACAAAATGTTGGTTTTCGGTTAATTTTTAGTGCCAATTTTTTTACTAGAAAAGAAACCATTGAAAGCAGTTGTAGATAACTGTCTTTTTAAATGAAACACTTCACTTGTATTTCTGCCTTTTACCCTCATCTGCTAATTTTTGCAAAACAGAGTTTGTTCTTCCCATTGTTCGATAGTTACAAAAAATAGCAGGTTAACCAATTGGGCAATGACAAACAATTTCCAATTGGGCAATGACAAACATGATCTTCATACTTAACCTCACAACCCCATCCCCCCGATACACCATAAAATTGATGCTTATGTGAGTTGGTAGGGGGGGGGGGGGAGAAAAAGAGCCCAAATAGTTGTTGCAAAGATTTTTGCAATTTTTTTGATTATTTTCACAAAATTGAAATGGTCAGTTCTAGAAATTGAAATTGAAAAAAATTGACCTTTTCCTCAACGCGAGCCCTTAGGTTGCAAAATATTAGAGGAATCTCATGAAAATTATGGTTTGCGGTATGCAACTCGTTCCAAGTGTCTTTAGTTCGCTAAAACAATGAGAGGTTTTTTTTAGTAAAAGTTTTTGGTAGTGTGTGGTTTTTCCATTTTCACCCCACATTTCAAATTTTACATTTTCTTAATTACTTCACGTGATATTTGAGCTAAATGCGGGTAGTTATAATCTAAAGTATGAAGAACTGAAGTATGAAAATTTTTCTGCATCATGACAACGTTAAAATGATTTTTCAAATTTGATTTCAAACGTAGTGGTGGGAATGGAAAAGATCAGTTTTTGTGAACAAAATCCGTCGTCAAAATATCTTTTTTAGGCAATTCATCTTGCAGACAATTGCGATTCATTTTTTAAACAGCAAAATCGATACTATGCTGATTCTAGGGGATTTCATACAGATTTCAGACTGCAAATATTCTATCTTTTAGATATTAATTTCAGACTGCAAATATTCTATCTTTTAGATATTATAATCCATTTATTGGATAGTATAATCAGTTGTTCTGACCTGTTAGAATAATATCAATGATTTGCAGCCTGTCTAAGCGTAGTCCGTTTCTCTTCTTTCCACACATTCCAAGCTGAGTTTTTTGTTGAGAAAAGCTTTTTGTGCGACCCAAGGTGTTTTTTTTAGCCTAATTTTTCACGTGGTACTACTATTGCAGTCGAAATTGGTCAGGCTATGGTAGACTTGAAGCGAGAGGTCAAATGAGAGATCGTCTTGACACACTATCATTGCCATGGTAGGGGATTGATTACATATTAAACTAACCGCCTTACCACATGCTAAATACCTAAGTTGCAAGAGGATCTCATAACCTTTTTTTTGTTTCACTATATCATTTTATCATCGCAAGGGTAATGCAACCAGGTGCTAGACTTTTTTCCCCGAAAACAACTTTTTCCTCAGAAGTCGCACGTGAATTGTAATCGCACGTGTTTTACTGCATAGGTAAATGTACTATGTTCATGTTAGGTAGAAGCCTTGAGTGCCTGTCATAGGTTCATTTGAAAGTGTTTTTTGTGCCAAAAAATTTTGATATTTTTTCGGCACTTGGGTGTCGGCTTTAATTCCGTCGGCTCACTTTCCGAAAGTTTTTTCAATTACTTTTTGTTCGTTTTTATAAGAATGGTTGAAGTCTGACAAAATAATTTAGGCAAAGCAAAATTCTTTTCCCAAACCCTTCATAATAAGAGTGAAAACTTTGAATATGAAAAAATTTAGAAATTTTCGAATTTTTTTTTGGAAGTTAAAAAAAATTGAATTTAATTTATTTTTTGTTTTCTGTTTGCACAATATTTTTGGTTGTAACTATTTATGCTTTTGATTGTTCAATCATCTGTTTTTATCAACTTTTTGGTGTAGCTAATTTAGTGTATGTGCTTTCGCAGTTTTTTTCTTTTTCTATTTGAAAATACACTAAGTGAAAATATGTTCTCATTGCTTTTTAGCCCATATTGTTTTGAAAAGTACTGTTCAGATCACTTTTCTGTTCAGACTATTCAGACTATTTTCAAAAGTACTGTTCAAAATTTTGTTCGGATCACATTTGTTGTAATTCTAATCAAATTTGTCTAGGCTTCTCAAAAATTGAATCATATTGTTCGGTATTTTTGTCTTTCACTTACTTATTTGAAAAGTATATCAGAGTTAGTAGTTTTTGGTTCTTTCAGCAATGCAGTTTACCAATGGTTTGATTGCGTGTCTTCGTCAGAAGACTTCGATGAATAGCAGGCAGGTTTTAAAAGTAAGTTGGAGGCCGGCCGATTTTGTTGCTTTGATAATTTTTTAAAATGTTTCTCCAACAATTTTGTAGTCTGATTGTTTGATAACTTTTTCTTGACGTACAATTTTTGCATCGCAAATGGTGCGATATTGACTCCTACCTCAAGGCTATTCGGCTTCAGGTGAAAATGGTTGCGCCAAAAAAGCTGGCCTTGTTTTGGTAGGGATGGTAATTGGTGGTGTTCGGCTCATGTGCCAGGGTGTGAATAACATACCATGTTTCAGTTATTTTTTCGGAATTCTCAATTAAATTGTCGATGTCCTTCGAACTAGCAACCTTAGCCGACCCATTTGAGAGCAAAGACAGAACGAACTTTTTGAAGCCTTCGATCTCCGCCACTAATTTGGAGGCTATGTTTACGCTAGCCCAGTTGATGTTGCCAGTCTTTAGATGATTAAATTTGATCACTTTTGGTCCAGTTTTCTGCTCGGCCCTCGTTACTATTATATCAAAAGGGTTGCGAACGGCGTGAATGGCAACAATTTTCCAGCCTTTGCGATGCAACCTGAAAAACAGAAGGAATTAAGAAATTTGGAATTTTGAAACTCCAAAGTTTTATTTAAAACATGATAGCCGGAGAAACATTTTCTCAAAATTGAGCACAAGGTTTCAATAGTTTTCAGCTGATGTAAGAAATCCTTTTAAATTTTGTAAGACGAAAAACACCCACCAAGCACTAGTATTCCATTTTTTTTAAAGTAGGAGCGATTACAACGGCAAACCGCATAGATTATTTTCTGTTTTCGGTATCCTTTTTGTTCAGTTTAGTTTTGAACGGTTTTTGTAATGGAATAGTCAAACTTCATAATTATTTTTCAATTTGTTACCCAGCTCATCAAAAGGTTACACAAAACTCATGGGTTCTTAAAATTTAATCACTGCTCTTAAATATAATTTAGTAGCACTAAAAGTTTTTATTGATAGCATGAAAAAACTCTAGGCATCTTGAAAAATTGAGTTAATTTTCAAAAAACACTCAAGCATTTGCTTTTTATAATTATTTTTTTTATAAGTCTTATTTGAGGAAGTATGCCAGCCTCGATACCTTTTTTGAACAAAAAGTTTTCAAACTCATATTATATTGAGAATCTATTGTTTTTCATTACAGGGAGAAATCTTAAAAAGAAAATTGTTTTTAAGTCATTAATTGAATGGAAAGCAACTCACGCTATTCAACAAAAAAAGGAAACGATGTAAACGTTTAAGCCTTTTTCTTGGTTAAAACCTTGATTTGACTTGGGAGAGTTCCAGTGTGATGTTTTTTTTTGTTTTTTTTTGTAAGGAAAAATCATAGTTTTACTTTTGTTCACGCTTAAATTTGCTTTTTCGCGGTTTTATTTTGATTTTTTTTCAAGTTCAATGAGTTATGACCTATGTGGTTAACTCATAGAGTAATTTTGGATAGGGTACACCGTCTGCTCGTCACGCTATCTTATTTTCGGCCGGATAGATTCGTGCAACTTCTTAGTCTAATACCGATCCTAATCTTACTCTTATACTTTCTAGTCTCAGGGTGTTTAACTAGTCTCTGCTAGGCTCAATAGATCTAGGGTATACTGGTTTGTCGCGGCTGCTGAAGTTCTCTGGGAGAGACAACTAATTTCTAAGTTAAATTCAAATCTCTCTGGTGCTGAAATTACAAGTAATTTCAGCACTTACAAATAAGTGGGTTGTTAGTTAGATGGATCATGATTGGTTAATATTAAATACTTTACAGTGGTAAAATTTCTAATTTATCCAATCATAAAATGTAGTTTAGATCAGGTTCCACCCATCCGGGTTTTACAGAGTTTTTTAGAATTATCTTTCTGCAATTCAAAGGATGGATGATGAACGTTTGTATTTGGCGAACATCGTATTCTTGTCCGGCTCCTCTTGTTAGAGAAGTTCCAGGACGCTGGAGTTAGGGGCATCAATCGTTGTGTCTTCTTGTGACAACGACTGTGTTTCCCAATGAAATCAATCTGATTTCAAAATGGTTTGCTATGACGGGTTTTTCTGTATTATGTAGAGAACTTGTTTTGTGTTCAACCTCGTCTGGGAATGGCGTGGAGATTGTGCGTGGAGGGGATGTCTTATAACTCGGATCTGTACGTATACTTGAACATCGAGGTGGTCATTGGTCTAGTTCAATGAAGTCCTTTTCTGCGAAGTCAAGTCGTACTCTAAATCCTTTGAGTTGTGATTGTGGACGGCATATCGGTTGTGGTTAGCCATTCTTGTTCGAGTGTAGTGGGGTCATTTTGTCTTTGGATGTTCGTCTTTGTTGTTGTGTGCTGATCTATATACTGCAAGGTATAATTTACATTGTATAAAATTTTTATTAGTTCAGTTTTTTAATTATGAATTTAGTTAGTTGTTTTCACAAAAGCATTTTGTTTTAGTTCGGTTATTTTGAAGAGTTACTCATCCTTGAGTAGCTCTTATTAAAAATAGAAGTGTGGTCACAAAGCGTGGATGTAGCGCGGTGGGTTAGGCCGGCTATAGAGCATGCTCAGGACCTCCTCTCTGGTGGGTTAGGCCAGGAGTGGGAGTATGATTTCGTGCGGTTTCTTTGAGAGGTCCTGTTATGTGATAACGTTTTATGTTGGTTTTATGTTGGTCTTTCTTATGTTCCTTTGGTTGTGTCCTTTTTTCAAAAATCAAATTTGTTTTTGTTATGGGTTTGTCTTTCGACTTTTTTTGTGTTTTATGATTTCTTTCTTAGACTTTATAATAGTCTTCAAAAGAATAAATTATCCAGTTTTAAACTGGGTTAATCCGGTTTGGGTACCGTTGGTTTTCTTTTCTTAGTCATGCTGTTATTTTATGATTTGTGGTGTTTAGTAAGCTGCGTTGGTTAGTTTGGTTTAGTATATAATTCCTTTCCAACCGGGTTAAAGGAAAGTTTGAAACTTGTTATCGCGTGTTAGAGTTGTTGAGTGTAAAAACTTAAAACTGAAATTCATTATTTAAACAATTCTTCGTGGGCGAGCTGTGCGAGTTTGGATAGCATTCCTGTGCGATTGAATGAAAATATTAAAAGGTTATTACTGCGTTTTTATTTCATCAATTTATTACATAGAATTTCAATTTTACTGCTAATGTTGGGGGAAATTTTAAGTTATAAAATTCCATCATATTTAAATGTACTGTTTTATGGGGGAATAATTTGTAAATTAATTTACTACATTTGGTATAAATTTTATCAGATTATCTTGTGGAAAATATTAATGAAGTTTAGAATAATTTTAACAAGTTTTTATTTTTTATTTTCTTTTCTGGTTTTTGCAGATGATCGTGGTATGAAGACTAAAAATCTAAAAGAAACATGAGTAAAGAATGGTTAATATTAAAATAAATTTATTAGTTAAGAATATTTGAAATTATACTCACCTGTTAATCGTCTGGGAAAAAACCGTGGGGGAAGATGTCGTGTATCATGTCTGAGTTTGTTAGTAATTTTGCTAGTATGCGAATGATGTTTTTAGTTTGGAGCAGTGGCCAAAGCAATTGAAGTGCTTTAATAGTTTTTAGTTCTTCGGTGCCTACTGCAAACTCATAAGGTGTGTTTTGAATGAGATTATATATTTTGTGATTGTATTTAGTATTGTGAATAAATTCTAATATAGGGATTTCTATAGGTTGGATAAATTCATGTTGGATAAGGAAGGGTCTGGATTCTTCGGCCTTAAAGGTCTTGGTGATGGGACAAAAAATATACATTGGTTTTGTTGGGTCATAATTGCGGAGGATGCCGTGGAGGTTAGTATATTTGATGCAATAGGTGAAATTTAGAAAAAATGGTGAAGTGTACTTCGAGTTAAGAAACTGAAAACGTTGATGTGGTTGTCTTGATGGAGTATGTAGATCAAAATGATTTTGTATGAAGCGATAGTATGTATTTGTGTGAGTTTGTTTAGTGCGTAACATAATGTCGTGTGAACAGTGCAAATTGCGTTCATGTGGTGCAAGGAAGTGAAAGTTTAGTGAAAATAATTGAAATTTTCTTTAAAACTTTCGTAGGCTTGCATATCAGTTAGTGCTTCAGAAACGATGTGATCATATTTTCTATCAAAAATATTGAGTGTGAATACATATGATGTTTTGATGAAGAATTTTTCTGTTAATTGTGGGTTAGCGAAGCGGTCGTCATCTAAAAATTGGTCTTGATTAGTTCGGATGATATTATGGTCGTAATATTCTATTGTAAATTCGTTAGCTCGGGGTGCAGTGAATGTTTTTAGTGATTTTTTATATCCTATATAAGTAAATTGTCTAGGTGTTAGTGTTGCGGTGAGTTTTTATAGCATATCTTTATTCTTTTCTATATCGCTATGAGTATTAGATAGTGGCATGCAAAGGGGATTAGTAAAATGGTAATATGCTGTCTAATGAAGTGTTGGCATTAAAATATGTTCATCTACAAAACTACGTGTGTCGTTAGTGTCGTTAGGTGTGTTTAAAGTATATTGTGGGAATGAGGGCAAGGTGATTGCTAGAAAATTTTTCGTGTTGGTGTGCTGTGGATGATTAATATATTCGCAGGTTGTTCCTGGTTTGGTCGGGAATGGATGGTTTGGGAATTTTCTTTTAAAAGTGCGATAAGCTCGGTTAGTGCTAGTTGATGATTCGGTGGATGTGGACGATTGTGCTAACGATGCAGTATAGGCTGAGGAGGGTGTAGGAGTAGGTGGGTTTGAGGATTCTTTTGTGGATGAAATTTGATTTATAGTGAGTGTGTTAGGGTGTATTAGCTGTTGTTGTAGGGTGATAAAATTATCGAGTTCTTGGGAGATTTGGGAGTATCGGGAGAATTAGATGATCGGTCGGAATGAAATGGAGAATAGGTTGGGGTTACTTGTGAAGCATAAGAGGGAGTAGAAACGGACGGGAGTGGATTATTTAGTGGGATCGGTTGAAAAGGGGGCTGTGAAAAAACTGAGGAGTTGGTTTGAAAATTATTGGATGGAGATGGTTCGGAGTCTGCAAATTCGTCAGGGGTTTCTATATTAGGGTTATTAAGTTGTGAAATGGAGTATAAAACTGAAATATCTGAATTAGTATCCGAATTCATGCTTGATGTTATATTAATAGTTGGAAAATCGGGTGGCGGGAAAGCAAAAAGTGGGATTATTGTGATTGGAGTGTTGAGGTTGGTTGGATGGGAAGTTGAGCGGTGTAGGAATCCAAGTTGTCGGCTCATCGTGGGCTAAAAAAATATTATTTTGAGACTGAAAAGCGGTGGTATGGGGTTGTTCTATAATTTTTTCATATGTATTATCATCTTGTGAATGATGTGTCATTATATGTTGTATGGGACTTTGCGATATGTTTGGTCTAAAATTTGGGTTATGTGTTATCGCTAGGTTTCGGAAATTACGAGGGACTAAGGATAATGGATGGTTATGTGGTAGGGGTGGCAAATGTGGTGCTGTAGGCGTTACTTCTATGTTATAATGTTCTTCGTTGTATGTGTTCTGTGTTGTCGCTATTTTTGTATTACATTCTTTGATTTGTGCGTCTAGAAGAATTTTGTTAATTGATGATGAAAAAATTCCAAAAAATCCTGCAAATAGTATGCGTGCTACACTTGCTTGTCTATTTACTTGTGTGTGTATAGCGCATGTGTTATAGATTCCTTTTAAAATTGAAAAAAGAAATCCTATAAAGTTAAACATTGCGTATAGGATAGTTAATTTTTCTAAGATGTAATAGGGCCATCCTAGAAAATCGAGAATTTCATTTTTTAGTGTAACAAAGCTAAAAATATTTATAGGTGAAATATCTTGTGGTCTGTATTTTTCACCGTTTAAGTATATATAGTCTTTAATGTCCTTAAAATATCCGCTATAATCTTGTGTATAGATATCTGCAAATCCTGCGGTTTCGGCAAGTTTGCGTAAGTTTTGGTCAATTGGTTGTCTTTGTATAGTATCCATTTGTGTTAATAATTCCTGGAATTGTTGTGTTTTAATGTGGTGTTGGATATCGGATTTTGAATATATTCCAATTGATTGTAAATCAATATTTGGGTTACGAGCAATAGCTCTGATGCTTTCGGGTGAAAATTTTTTGAGTGATTGCATTAACGTGGGGTATGGGGTAAGAAGATAATATTTATCTTCATCAGGGTTCAATTGTACTACATTGTGGCTATTTTCTGATCCAAATGGGACTGCGGTATCCCAAAAATATGTTCGTCTTGAGAGTGTGTCAACAAAATGTACTTTATTTTTATAAAAGATAGGGATTCTTTTATAGCATCTTTTATCTTCAAAAACATATAGTGGTGACACTTTTTTGGTACACAAGTATAAAACCATAAAATGTTTCTTTCGTAGTCTAGAAAATTTGATCTATTTCCTGATAGTAAATATCCTGCGTAGGGTATTTTTAACACTGCTAGTGCAAGTGATTGTAGGATTTGTGTCCTTTCTAATTCGCATAGTTGGTGAAGTGTTTCTAATTCGGAGAGTGACATTTCTTGAAAAATTCGACTAATCGTGTAGTCTAACTTCATATCTAAGTGGATATCGTAGTGGATATTACCAAAATAAGAATTATTCGTTAGTGATAGTTCTTGTAAACGTGTGCTTCCAGTGTCATGTGGCTTTAGATGTCCACCAGGTTGACCATTACTTTTTTGAAAGTTAACTGGTATATATGATGTTCCTTCGTGTAGAGGATGGCGAAAAAACGTCTGGGAAAAAACCGTGGGGGAAGATGTCGTGTATCATGTCTGAATTTGTTAGTAATTTTGCTAGTATGCGAATGATGTTTTTAGTTTGGAGCAGTGGCCAAAGCAATTGAAGTGCTTTAATAGTTTTTAGTTCTTCGGTGCCTACTGCAAACTCATAAGGTGTGTTTTGAATGAGATTATATATTTTGTGATTGTATTTAGTATTGTGAATAAATTCTAATATAGGGATTTCTATAGGTTGGATAAATTCATGTGGGATAAGGAAGGGTCTGGATTCTTCGGCCTTAAAGGTCTTGGTGATGGGACAAAAAATATACATTTGTTTTATTGGGTCATAATTGCGGAGGATGCCGTGGAGGTTAGTATATTTGATGCAATAGGTGAAATTTAGAAAAAATGGTGAAGTGTACTTCGAGTTAAGAAACTGAAAACGTTGATGTGGTTGTCTTGATGGAGTATGTAGATCAAAATGATTTTGTATGAAGCGATAGTATGTATTTGTGTGAGTTTGTTTAGTGCGTAACATAATGTCGTGTGAACAGTGCAAATTGCGTTCATGTGGTGCAAGGAAGTGAAAGTTTAGTGAAAATAATTGAAATTTTCTTTAAAACTTTCGTAGGCTTGCATATCAGTTAGTGCTTCAGAAATGATGTGATCATATTTTCTATCAAAAATATTGAGTGTGAATACATATGATGTTTTGATGAAGAATTTTTCTGTTAGTTGTGGGTTAGCGAAGCGGTCGTCATCTAAAAATTGGTCTTGATTAGTTCGGATGATATTATGGTCGTAATATTCTATTGTAAATTCGTTAGCTCGGGGTGCAGTGAATGTTTTTAGTGATTTTTTATATCCTATATAAGTAAATTGTCTAGGTGTTAGTGTTGCGGTGAGTTTTTATAGCATATCTTTATTCTTTTCTATATCGCTATGAGTATTAGATAGTGGCATGCAAAGGGGATTAGTAAAATGGTAATATGCTGTCTAATGAAGTGTTGGCATTAAAATATGTTCATCTACAAAACTACGTGTGTCGTTAGTGTCGTTAGGTGTGTTTAAAGTATATTGTGGGAATGAGGGCAAGGTGATTGCTAGAAAATTTTTCGTGTTGGTGTGCTGTGGATGATTAATATATTCGCAGGTTGTTCCTGGTTTGGTCGGGAATGGATGGTTTGGGAATTTTCTTTTAAAAGTGCGATAAGCTCGGTTAGTGCTATTTGATGATTCGGTGGATGTGGACGATTGTGCTAACGATGCAGTATAGGCTGAGGAGGGTGTAGGAGTAGGTGGGTTTGAGGATTCTTTTGTGGATGAAATTTGATTTATAGTGAGTGTGTTAGGGTGTATTAGCTGTTGTTGTAGGGTGATAAAATTATCGAGTTCTTGGGAGATTTGGGAGTATCGGGAGAATTAGATGATCGGTCGGAATGAAATGGAGAATAGGTTGGGGTTACTTGTGAAGCATAAGAGGGAGTAGAAACGGACGGGAGTGGATTATTTAGTGGGATCGGTTGAAAAGGGGGCTGTGAAAAAACTGAGGAGTTGGTTTGAAAATTATTGGATGGAGATGGTTCGGAGTCTGCAAATTCGTCAGGGGTTTCTATATTAGGGTTATTAAGTTGTGAAATGGAGTATAAAACTGAAATATCTGAATTAGTATCCGAATTCATGCTTGATGTTATATTAATAGTTGGAAAATCGGGTGGCGGGAAAGCAAAAAGTGGGATTATTGTGATTGGAGTGTTGAGGTTGGTTGGATGGGAAGTTGAGCGGTGTAGGAATCCAAGTTGTCGGCTCATCGTGGGCTAAAAAAATATTATTTTGAGACTGAAAAGCGGTGGTATGGGGTTGTTCTATAATTTTTTCATATGTATTATCATCTTGTGAATGATGTGTCATTATATGTTGTATGGGACTTTGCGATATGTTTGGTCTAAAATTTGGGTTATGTGTTATTGCTAGGTTTCGGAAATTACGAGGGACTAAGGATAATGGATGGTTATGTGGTAGGGGTGGCAAATGTGGTGCTGTAGGCGTTACTTCTATGTTATTATGTTCTTCGTTGTATGTGTTCTGTGTTGTCGCTATTTTTGTATTACATTCTTTGATTTGTGCGTCTAGAAGAATTTTGTTAATTGATGATGAAAAAATTCCAAAAAATCCTGCAAATAGTATGCGTGCTACACTTGCTTGTCTATTTACTTGTGTGTGTATAGCGCATGTGTTATAGATTCCTTTTAAAATTGAAAAAAGAAATCCTATAAAGTTAAACATTGCGTATAGGATAGTTAATTTTTCTAAGATGTAATAGGGCCATCCTAGAAAATCGAGAATTTCATTTTTTAGTGTAACAAAGCTAAAAATATTTATAGGTGAAATATCTTGTGGTCTGTATTTTTCACCGTTTAAGTATATATAGTCTTTAATGTCCTTAAAATATCCGCTATAATCTTGTGTATAGATATCTGCAAATCCTGCGGTTTCGGCAAGTTTGCGTAAGTTTTGGTCAATTGGTTGTCTTTGTATAGTATCCATTTGTGTTAATAATTCCTGGAATTGTTGTGTTTTAATGTGGTGTTGGATATCGGATTTTGAATATATTCCAATTGATTGTAAATCAATATTTGGGTTACGAGCAATAGCTCTGATGCTTTCGGGTGAAAATTTTTTGAGTGATTGCAATAACGTGGGGTATGGGGTAAGAAGATAATATTTATCTTCATCAGGGTTCAATTGTACTACATTGTGGCTATTTTCTGATCCAAATGGGACTGCGGTATCCCAAAAATATGTTCGTCTTGAGAGTGTGTCAACAAAATGTACTTTATTTTTATAAAAGATAGGGATTCTTTTATAGCATCTTTTATCTTCAAAAACATATAGTGGTGACACTTTTTTGGTACACAAGTATAAAACCATAAAATGTTTCTTTCGTAGTCTAGAAAATTTGATCTATTTCCTGATAGTAAATATCCTGCGTAGGGTATTTTTAACACTGCTAGTGCAAGTGATTGTAGGATTTGTGTCCTTTCTAATTCGCATAGTTGGTGAAGTGTTTCTAATTCGGAGAGTGACATTTCTTAAAAAATTCGACTAATCGTGTAGTCTAACTTCATATCTAAGTGGATATCGTAGTGGATATTACCAAAATAAGAATTATTCGTTAGTGATAGTTCTTGTAAACGTGTGCTTCCAGTGTCATGTGGCTTTAGATGTCCACCAGGGTGACCATTACTTTTTTGAAAGTTAACTGGTATATATGATGTTCCTTCGTGTAGAGGATGACCTGTGGTATAAGGGTCAATTTTTATTTTTCCAGTGGTCCTGTCGAAACCTTTTTTGTGTTCAATTAATATTTCAGAATATTATGTTTTGTGAAGTGAGTTTCTGTATTTGCATGCGATTTCTGTTTCTTGATATATTTGAAAACGTGTTAATTTATTTTCTATAGTATGGATATTTCGAAAATCATTACTTTGTTTTCGTGATGGATGGACTTGTTCATATGGAATTGATTGTATAAAATATTTTTCGTGAAATTTTATCATTCGAGCGTGTATTTTTGCTACTTGAAATGTTGTACATGTATCTTCGGGAAACCAAACAATTGTTGCTTGTGTCCGTGTTGTAGGATCACAATAACCTTGATCGTTTTTACAAGGTAGTCTAATTCCTTGATAGATCATTGTGTTGTCTGATAAATCTCGTGTGAGTTGTATTTTTTCGAGTTGTATTTTCCAATCAAAAAACATTATTTCTTGACATCCTTTATTTTTTGTGTCTGCTTTGCAGTTTGATGGATTACTTATACCATTGTGTGGTATCCAGTGCTTATCGTGTATGTCATAAGTTAACCTTCCGTGTGCGCCGTTGTATGGGTATTTTTCATCTAGTTTTATATGTCCTTGATATCTTTCAAGTTCTGCTTGATGTACAGAATCGGCAAAGACTTGAAAATACACTATTTTTTTGTCGGTGTTTTTATTTCTTGTGATGTTTAATCTGAGTAGCTCATTTTTACAATCATCGGGATTTAGATGTAGAAGTCGTTCTATATTATTTTGGTAGAATGATTCGTGGTCAAGTCGGTTTTTATTTCCGTTTGAAACTTGTGAACAATGTACTTTCTTTTCGGAAAATGTTGCTGTAAATTTATATCCTATGACTGTTGTTGCTCGGGCTTTTGAATATAGTGTCATTATTACATTTGTAGTTTCTATAGCTTGTGGTTCCGTTTCGCATTGTGATACTTGATTTATTGCATATTTGTGTAGTGTTTTTTGTTCATTTTCTTCGCAATCGTAATGTGTTACTAATAAGTCTTGGGGTCCTGTGCGGGGAGAAGGATTTATGTTCTGATCGGAGATTATTAGAAAAAGGAGTTGGAGAAATATCAATGTTTTTAGAATATACATGTGTATGATAATCCTGAGTACGGGTTATAAAATGTGATGTAACCAATTGTCTTTTTGGTATATCTGTCGTATTTATATATTACTTCAGTTGTTATAAATGGTGGTGGTAGCGATTGAGCTGTTATATTTGGTGGGTTTAATGGGTAAGGGTGTTGAGCAATGTTGTTTAGTTTAACCGTGATTTCAAATTTTAATTGTAGACTATTTTGTTGGAGTATTTGGATGTTATGGTTACGAATGTCTTCGTGGATGTCTTGTCTATACTGTAGTCTATGGAGTGCCCAGTTGTGGATTCGGTTACTTTCCGGGTGTTGTCCAAATAATGGTGGGGGTGCTGTGAACGTGTTCCAATCTAATCTTAAAGGGATATTTGTTGATGATTGTTCTCGATATCTTGCGTCGAGGTTATTTGGAAAATTTAGAGGGAAAGGCATCGGTGAAATCTGGCTTATTGATGGTGTTGACGGTAGTGATAATGTTTCTGGTAGTGATGATGATGTTGTTGTATCCGTAGAAATATCTTTTGGGTCATTTATTAAATTTGGTTCACCTTGTGTGAACGATTGTGTTGTCCAATATGGTAGTCGTGATGTTTGGTTTGGGGGGTTAAAGGGATTTTCACGTCTTTGTTCAGATGTTGGTGTTGAACCTAAGTAATCTGAGGGTAAACTTGAGGTGCTACGTTGTGAAAGAAGTGTAGAGGTTTCCGGTAATATGCTAATTGGGTTTTCTGGAGTTGTTGGTGATGGGGATTGGGGTATATCAAAATGAACTCGGGGGGTTTGAAAATTTCTATTTCGTCGTGGATGCATAATTTGTCTATTTATTTCAACTGTGTTTTGGTTTTGACTAATATTTCTTATTCTACTTAATTCTTGTGGTAGTGTCGGGTACAAGTTATATGTTGGTTCACTTAGAGGTGCCTGTCGCTGAACTGGTTCTAATGGTTCGGATAAGCGAGCGGGTCGTTCTTCAAAAGTATATGGGTTATCTTGGAAAGAAATTCGTGTAGATGTTTGGGGGTTTTGGGTAGTTGTAGGTTTTGTCGGGTTTTCTTGGGATGTTGTCGGTGAAGACTGACTCTGTGATTGTTGGTTAGCAATTTTTGAGGGTTTTTTGATTGATTTTTTTTAGTGAAAAAAATTATGTTTATTGTAGTATTCTTCAAGAAAAAGAATTAAAAGGATTGTTGCTAAGGCGAATGTAATGATTGCCTTCTTTATACATTTGCATATTGTCAATATTAGGGATGATAAAAATGTTATAAAAATTACAAATAGTAAAAAAATATCTGTTCTACTAAAAATGGTTCGTATCATTTAAATAAATTTTGGGTTTTCGTACCTGTGAATATGGTCAATGACTTGGAAAAGTTGGAGATATATTTCAAATAGGGAGTAGAAAATTAAAAAAATATTGCAAAAATTGATTAAAATTATTATAAAAGCTTCAAAAGTATCAAAGAGAAATATGAATAAAAGTTTAAGTATTGTTAAAAAGTTTATGAAAAATGTTGAAACTTGTGTTGACTGATTGAGAGAAGAGCATTTAAAAAATGGCTTCTTGGTCGAATATTTTTTGTTGTTTGGGGCAATTTTCAAGTGTGGTCGAATTATTTATTGATTTTTTGACAAGTGGGTTGAGTTTTGTGAAAAGTTGTTTGGGCGAATTTTATGGTGTTCGGGAGGTCTTCTTTTACTTTATTTTTATTTGTCAAGTGATCTGGGGTATTTTTGAGATTCTTGTGCTTTAGGCTTAATTAATATGGTCGTACTTTTACTTTAGGCTAATTTAACATTTTTGTTTGGGGGGTTTTTGAGGTCTGAATTGGGAAAATATTGTTGATCTTTGCGTTATTAGATAAGGGAGGGTTATGATATTATGGTGGTATTTATTTTAGTTGTCATGTTTGAGTGATTTGCTTATTTTTGACCTGGAGGTTGTAAAGTTATAGTTATAGATATGCCTGGAGTTTAATATCTTTCGTCTAATTGGTTTGTGTTAGAGTTATAGAAGGTGACGGATTGAATGAATCCTATTGGCTAATTTTGAACTAGAATCGCTACGTGTTTGCAGCATGTTATTTTGAAAAATGAAAGTTCAAAATGTTTCAGAGGTGCAAATAGTTTTAATTTTAAAATTAAAGCTGTTTTTGAAATTCAACTTTCTTTAATATTTTAGATTGTGGGATGAATGTTTTGTAGTTTTACGTGGTTGATTTCTAAGTCGTGATGACTCTCTATGTTCTGATTTCTCGACTTGTTCTTGGGGTATAATTTTTTCTATCATTTTTCTATTTTTCCTTTCTTTTTGAGGTATTTTTTGATCTAGCTTTTTTGTATTGGTTTGGTTTGTAGTTGGTTTTTTATTTTGTTTTTCAAGGTGAATGTCATTTTGTTCATTTTTATTCATTTTCCGTATGTGGGTGATTTTGAATACTTTTAAACCTGTGAAAGAGTATAATTGAGTTAGTTCGCGTAGTGCGTATTCTTTTGGGTAGTAAGGCAATAGATTGTTTCTGTGTTGATCAATTTCTTTTTTGTCTGAATCGGTGATTTTATATGTTACGTCTGTGGGTTTGGCGATTATTTGGTATGGTCCTTTACGAAGGGGTTGTAGTTTTTTAGAAATTCGTTTTTGTGTATTAAAATTAGGTATTCAAACAAATGTTCCAATTTTTAAATCTGAGGCTGGTGTAAAGCGTGAGTTTATTTGTTCGTTAATGTTTTGCCTTTGTAACAACTTTTTTGTTACTTTTTGGTAAATTTCATTGTGTTTTTTTTATCTCCAGTTAAAATCCATTCGTCGTGTGTACTGGAGGCTAATTTAAGGATTACTGGGTGATGAAAATGATCTTCATCATGCGTGTGTAAAGGTAGATTATAACAAACTGAGTCTTTATTTGGTTTGCAATGACGTTGTGCATTTTTATGAGAGTTTGCTGAAAACATAATTGGTTTACGTGGCTTTTTATTAAAAACCATTTTGTATGGTGACATTCCTAGAGTTGTCGCAATTTGTGAATTATATGCTAAGGGAAATAATTTTACATCTGCTGACCATTCTGTGTATCTTGTATCCTTTCCATTGATGATACATCTAAGATATTCTTGTAGTGAACGGTTCATACCTTCGACTAAACCGTTTGTCCAAGGTGCATGAGATGGACGCGGTTTGTGTTTAATGTTGTATAAATGACATAGTGTGATAATTTCATTATTTATGAATTCTGTACCGTTGTCTGTAACTAAGATTTCGGGTAATCCGAATTTGGCTATCCAGTGTTCATAAAGTGTTGTGTAAGCATAATAAGCGTTACAATGTGGTACTGGGTTGAGTGCTACATAATGTGTAAATGCGTCAACAATTACCATAATGTAGGAGTTTCCTTCAGAGGATGGTGAAATTGGTCCTTTTGTATCGAATGATATACGGTGGTTAAAATATAAACTTTGTCCTTTAAAATCTTGTTTTTGTGCTATTTGTTTTTGATTTGGATAAGGTTTATTTAGCTGACATACTATACAATCATTGCATAGTACTTTTATCCAAATTGGTGCATTTGGGAAATAAAAATTTTGTGTAAAATTTGAATATGTTTTCTCTGATCCAGAGTGTCCTTTAATGTTTTGTGTATGTGAAATGTTAAAAGCTTTTAGAATCATACTTTAAGGGAGACAGGGAAGTGTAGAATCGTTTAAATGATATTCTAGAAGATCTGTGTTTTCATTAATTGTTGTATTATTAAATTTTCGAAAATATCGGAGGAGTGTTTTATTTCCTAAAATTGTGGTATCTGCCTTTACGGGCTTAGTTTTATATTTGTGCCATGATTTTAGTTGTCTAATTACTGGGTCAAGATTTTGATATTGTTTCAAGCTATTAAGTGTAATTTTATCTGTTGGAGGGAGAAAAATGTTTTCAATTTCTAATTTAGATAAAGGAATTGTGTCAAGTGGGTCATGGAGGTCAAAAACTTGATTTATTGTGTATTTTGAATCATTTGTTTGTGGTCCTGATAAATTTATTTTATCAGTTAAATTTTCTTTTTCAGTTAACGGAAAAAGGTCTTTTTTATGCGAGTGGTGTTTTATTCGTTCTTGTTGGGTGTTATTTTTTATCCATTGTGAGTATGGAATTGGTTTGAAAGTTGATGTTCCAAGTAGATCAACTTCGTTATTTTGGCAATCTAAGTAAAGTGGGAAGTGTTGTAGATTATTTATTTGTGATTGTTCAATGTCAGTTTTTACTGCTTATTTGCATTCTAGTCGGGATGATGTTTCGTCTTTTGCAAGGTAAAATTTTATATTTTTAGGTATTTCAACTGTAGTTTTTCGTGTAAGTAATTCAGGTGGTGTATTTCGACTTAATGTATCTGGTAATGCAAGATTCTTTCCTGCTGTCCAAACTATATGTAAGTTTGGAAATTTCATTAGTATTAATTGAAATCTATAAACTCGATGATTAGGATTTGACTTTTGTGTAAAGAGAAAAATGATTGGTTTATGATCTGTGAATAGAACTGTTGGATGTTTTGATCCAAGTATCAGAAATTCATATTCTGTAAGTGTATAAATTATAGCTGTACATTCTCTCATTAGAGTTGAGAGTCGTAGTTCTGCTTGAGTGAATAATCGGGAATTTGCTGATATAAGGTTCATTTTATTTGTACCACTGTGTGATTGTAGTAATGCTGCGCCGATGCCAAAATTTGAAGCATCGCACATTGCGTAGAATGGTTGATTTGGATCTGGGATTGTGTTTGAAATTTGTTCAGTTAAAAGTTTTTTGATTTCTTCAAATCGTGTTTGATGTTCAGTGGTCCATTCAAAATTATTTTGTTGTCTGAGGATATTATAGAATGGTCTTAAATATAATTGCATTTTGTAAACGTACTTGCTTAAGAAATTTAACATTCCAAGGAATTCTTGGATTTTCTTTTTGTTTGTTGGTGGTTGAAGTTTTTGAATAGCATCAATGCGTGATTTTAATGGATTGATTGTGTTTCTTTCTAAATTATGTCCTAAAATTTTAACTCGTGTTAAAAAGAAGTGTGATTTATCGGGGGCGGCCTTCAGATTTTCGTTCTGAAGTATTTTATGATAGTGTTCTAAAACTGTGAACATTTCTTCTTTTGTCTGTGATTGCATAAAAACATCGTCTAAATAGGTGATTCCGTTTTTCTTAAGTATTAGTGGTCGAAAAATTTTGCTCATAAAAGCTGAAAACGCTGCTGGTCCTATGAATATTCCTTAGAATAGGCGGTTGAACTCATATTGTTGATTTCCAATAACAAATTGTGTTAAACGTCGTGATTGTTCATCTAGTGGCATTTGATTGTATGCACTATTCATATCTGCGGTTGTAAAGTATTTTCCGTCTATTTTTGTTAAAATTACTTGTATTGGTTCAATAGGCCAATTGCATTTTGATTCGTCTATTAGTGAATTGAGATATCTGGCGTCTAAAACTATTTTTAATGATTCTCCTTTTGTTAGGATTATAACAGGGTTAATAAGTGTGTTTTCTTTTGGTGGTTCTTCTTTATTTACTGGTGAGATAATTTTGTATTGTTCTAAAATATCTAGTAATCTATTTACCTTATCGTGTAAATGAATTGGTACTTTACTTGCTCTTTGTTTTTTGAAAACTGCGTCAGGTTTTAACGGGAGATGTAGTGATGAACTGATTTTCTCAACATCAAATTTTGATGTTGCATAGACTGTTGAATATTTTAACAGTTGTTTTGCTAGTTTGTCAATTTCGATTTGTGTAATTAGTGAGTGTTCAAAGTTAAACATCGTTAAAAATTGTTGTTGTTCTTTTGTGTAATTTGTTATATTGAATGTGTCGGTTTAAAGTATGGTGTTTTTGTGAAATTATCTGTGTTCCTCTTTTCATTGCTTATTATATTATTTATGGATAGTTCCTCGTTAAGAATTGTGGATTGACAAATATCTAATAATTGGAGTATATTATTTACGCGGTATGCTTTTTCATGTACGGGTGATATTGTAGCGTTTGTTTCGCAATATCCTAAAAGTCCTAAGGGTGATGTTACTTGATACGGTGTATTGTTATACACATGTAGCGAAATGATGTCTGAATTCGTATTTTTCAAATATTTTATAGATGAAATCGTGATTTTGAAAAACTTGTGTATAGGTTTAACCTCAAAGTCTGACATAAAGAGTTGTTGTTTATTTTGACTTTTATCATATTGGTGAACTTGTTTTATTGAGAAGTTATATATATTTCCTGATAGTGGTTTCAGGTGTTTCCGTTGTTGGTTATAAATTGGATAAATTTTGAAAAGAATGGTGGTTGTTTATTCAATCTTTGAAAAAATGTTAGAGCTGTATTTCTTGTTTTTGTGTACTTATCTTTGACTAGTATTTTACTATTCAAGATGTTGATTGTTGGTATATATTTAGAAATAAATGGTATACCAATGATATTGTGTTTAATATCAGTGATATGAAATATTTGTTTAAATGGTTTGCTTAGAATTTTATTTTGCTCCATTGTTCTTGTGGGGAGGAGGAATAATTGGACTTTTCCATAATTTACTAATGTTGATCCTTGTGCTGTTGCTAGTTTACTAGAGGTTGCAAGAGGTGTTAATTTTGGATGTAATGTTTTGATTTCATTCCATGTGGGAATGTTAATTATGTTTGATTCTGCTCCTGAATCAATTAAAAAATCAATTTCAAGGTCTGGTGGTTGAAATTTTTTGTTTCTTGGACTTTCTAAGAGAAATAGTATTGTCCAAATTTATTCTCTGGGTTGTTCTTTTTGTATATTTTGATAAATATGATTTGTGTTTAGAGATTTTGTTTTGTCATTTTCATTGGGTTTATTTACCGTGTTTATTTCGTTTATTTCTTGTGCCGTTTGTGTAGTATTGATGGGTTCAATATAATAATTGTGAAGGAGTTCCAATTGATTTTCATATATATGTGATGCAAAAGGTTGTTCATATATAATAGGTTCGTAGTCGTTTTCGACTGCTATCATATTTACGGAGATGGTATTTTCTGTATCACTTTCTGTGTCTGATGATCCACAGTTTATTTGATTAAGTTGTAGTTCGTTATTTCCCGTGTCATCAATACCTGGGGGGTCTGATGTTGTTTCTTCATTTGACTGTACTTGATTAATATGTCTTTGATGTTTTGGTGTACTACTTCTGTATCGATGTTTAGAATTTTTATAATGGTTATTATTCCTATGTGGTGATTGAGAATACTTTCTATATTGATTATTATAACTTGAATTTCGATTTTGTGAATTATTCCGTGATCTGTTTTGATAATTGTCATTTGGTCTGTGATAGTTTGATCTGTTGTATGAATTATTTCTTGATCGATTGTTCGGGTAATTCTGATTTCGATTGTTCGAATAACTTCTATTTCGATTATGTGAATAGTTTCTATTTCTGTTATATGATGAGTTTCGTGATTGGTTATTGGAATAGTGTTTATTTCTTGGGTTTGATTAGGAATTGGATCTAGAAACAAATTGTGTTGCATTTGAATTTGATCTCGAATAGTTATTTCGACTATTTGATCGATTATAATGATTTTGTGAAGAATTCTGTGTATTTCTTCGTTCTGGTGATCTTCCTCTATAACTTGAGTTAAATGGTGATTGATTTCTTGTGTAATTGGTGTTGTTCGGAAGTGGTTTTCCTGAACTGTTGTTACTATATACATTTTTTTTTGGTAGATTTTGATCTTTCTTCATATATTGATAGAATGATTTATTTGGTTCTTTATACTTTTGAGGTTTGTTTTGGTTATCTTGTTGTTTTTGTCTACATTCGGAAATACTATGGCCGTATCGTCTGCAATAATTACACCATTTTTTGAAAGATGGTTTGCCTTTAAAATTTGGGTGTTTTTCATAAATATTTAGTATTTCAGTGATTTTTTCAACTAGGTCTGTATCTGATTCTTGTATGTTATTGATATGTGTAGTGTTTGTTTCAATTCGATTAACATATTGTAGTTTTAGATTTTCTGTTTCCTTAAGTTTCATTGTGATTTCCGCTTGCTCTAGTTTGTCTACTAGTTTTCGAAAATCTAAATCTGGCTCTCGAATTGAAGAAGGATGAGATGCTTTCTTTTTCATTGCTATTTTCCTTAATTGAGGTGTTAAGGTCATCATTAAAATTTCTGTCATTTTTGTGTTTTTATAGTCATGTCTATTTAGTGAATATGCTTTTCGAACTAGTGTTTCGATACGTACTGCTAATTGTTTGATGGTTTCTTTTGGTAATCTGCGAATTTCATTACATAAAACTCTTTGGTGTTGTTTATTTCTTTCGGAGTCAAACATTTTTGAAAATTCTTGTGTAAATCTTTTCCAGTCTGATTTTATTTCTATAGGTAATACTGAAAACCATTTTTGAGCTGCGCCATCTAAGGTTGTTTGTATCAACGCTGTGCGTCGATGTATCCAATTTTGATGTAGTGGTGTATTAATTGGTTCAGGTCCTATATTTAAAAATAAATTTGCTGTTACTGCGTTTAAATAATCTTCTACAGAATATTCAGGATCTGTTCCTGTGAATACCATTAGTGGTTTATTTGATGTTATTGATGATCCACCCATAAGGTATGGATTCATTGTCATCTGTAGTGATTCTGCGGCATTTGGCATTTGCGAAAAATTTGAAAGTTGATTTTTTGTTATTTCGTGTTGCTGAAGGTAATATGGGAGTGGTATTTCATTTTGCATTTGAGTTGGTTGATACGAGTGCATAGTCATTGGGTTTTGTGGTTGAATTGGTTGAAAAGATTGTGTATTAGTTGGATTTGACATATGGATTGGTTGTTGATTTCGTGTATCTGTTGGATTTGGAGAAAAAATTCCATTATATGTATGAGGTCGTCGCGATCCTTGCTTGCGATATTCTTGGGTATATAGTGCAAAAATGTCTGGTTGTAAATAATCATCATCAGATGATAAGTGTTCCGTATGATGAGGTGCTTGCTTTTTATTTTTATTTTGTTGAAAGAATGGGTAATTTTCACTATGATCCTGTGGAGGATGTGAATTAGTCCGAAAATTTACTGAGTTGGTTGTTGTCATTGGGTTATCCCAATAGTGAGAACTTACTTGATTATTATTAGTTTTTCGTGGGGGATAGTTTGTTTTTGATGAATGTGCATAATTATAATTGTGTTCTGCAAAAAATGTTTGTGAACGTTCTTTGTGTTTTTGACGGTACTGTCATAGGTCTATATGTTTGATAATCCATATGTGAATGTTTTGGAGCAACCGAAGGTTTAACGGTTGATTGTAAGGTTACTTGTGCCAATGAAGTATTTGTATTTTTTGGTGTTGTTAAATTTGGATGTATTGGTGAAATATTTTGTTGTGTAGTTGTTGTTGTTTGGACAATTTCTTCATTTATGAAGTGTGATGGTGTTTGGATATCTTGTTGTGTAAGATTTCTAGTTCCATTAAGGTTTTCATGGTGTATGATGGTCGAATTTAAACTGTTATTTCGCGTATCAGGTAAAAATGTATTGTAGTTTAATGGTGTTGCATCAATGGTTAGTGGTACTACTTTTACATAATCTCTTTGGTAAGATATTGTACTTATTGCTTGACTTGAGATTGATTGTGGGATATTTATAAATGCAGGATGAGACCATTCAGGGTCCCAAACGTAGTCTGACTGTTCTGTAATGGCAGTATCATCATTTGGATTTTAAGGTCTTAAATTTTTTCTTGCTTGTGAAATTAAGTCTATATTATGTGTGAAATAATCTATTATGAACCATGCCAAAATTTTTTGTAAGTCATGTTTTGTGTGTTGTGGAACATCGTCTTTAGCGAAATTTTCATTGATTATATGTAGAAAAGTTGAAAATAAAGTGATTTCATGTCGTACTTTTGTATGTTTGGATGTTTCAGTTGGTGAGATACTTTGAAATGCTTATTTTTCTAATATAGAAATATAGGTATATATTATTGCAAAAACCTCGTTAGTGAATATGGAGTTTGCTCTTTGTGAATTATGATATTGTATGCTTTTAATATATTCTAGGAATACTTTTGAAATTTCTATTTCAAGATCGTCTGTTTGAATTACATATTTACGATGATTCGTATTTGGTGTGCTGAATTCTATGGTGTAGATTCCATATTGTTGTGTTAAATTACATATATCTTTCAGATAATGTTCAATAATTTGTCTTATGATTTTTACATCTGGGAATTCTGCTTTGCATGGGCTGATTCCGGGTTTAAACAAATTGACGAGTAAATTCTTGCAAAAATTATGTTGCCCTCTATTATCGGGTGCATTTATGAGGAAGGGGTAAACCTCTTTGTCATCTGGACTATCGTCACTTTGAGTGTGGCTCATTTTTTTGCTTAATGACTGTTAATATATAAGTATCGATGTGTCTAATTGGTTGATTCCAATTATACAAGTGTACTGGTTTGTGTTTATATTGCTTTTTTATATTTCTTTTTCCTCTTTTTGATGAATTTGAAGTTGTTTCTGAATCGGAAAAATATAATTGATCGTGAAGGGGACAATTTTTATCAATTGATTCTTTTAATTTGTAGAGTTCATCTAAATTGCTAGCTTCTGATTCTGAAAATGCGTTTCAATTTTTTGAAAATCTTTTTCGTGTGATTTGTCTTTGTTTGTTTATTATTTTTCTTTTTATTGTTAGTCGTTTTGTTCTGATATATCCAACTGTTTGTGTATGAGGTGTGATTACAAGATCGTATTTTTGGTTATCTATCTCACAGTTGTGTAAAACGATTGTTTGCTTATTTCCTAGATTTTTGAATGACATAAGGTTTAGGATGAGGGATGCAAAAAGTTATTAGGTGATTTCTAATTTCTTAGACTGTTAGTCCTTACGATTTTTTGGTTAGCTTAACCTGGGTCTTTTTGTTCAGGGTTGGAGAGAAAGGTATATCGATTCCGAAGAATGATTTTTTACTTTCTCGTGGCTAGTCTAAGCTAAGGTGTTAACATACTTAATCTTACTTAGGGGTAGTGATTGTGTTCAAGGGTTGGAGAATAGTAAATCAATCCACAAGGTTCAGGTATAATTAGAACGCAAGTAGTTCGTTAGATACTATTTTAAACTTACTAGGTCTAATATTTATCCTGGGTCTGGTAAGAGGACGGTTCAAGTGAAGGATGAATAACCGAAGTTCTTCACTGTTTATCTTAATTTGAATGGTTAGTTTTATTTAAAAATTTCTATTAATCTTGGGTCTTTTGGAAGGGTTGGATAGTGAATCGACGTTTGAGGTCGTTAGACACTTGCTAAGTTGGTGGGGGAGAACAAAATTGTTCTTTCTGATCCAAGGATAGGCCTTGATGATCAGGTTTTAAATTTAGTGAAATAGAAAATTAATTAAGATCCAAGGATAAGCCTTGATGATCTGATTTTAAAATTAAGTGAATTTAAGTTTAAAATGGTTTAAATTTATTTAAGAAAAAGATTTAGTTTTTTAATGATATTAGTGAGCTTATGATTGCTGTTATGTTTAGGTGATAAAGCTGGGACAACAGATGATTTTATGATTACTAACAATTTATTGTCATGCTACTAATTTTTATTTTCATTTTCAATAAATATTTTTCAAACATGTTTTATAATAGACTGCAGAAATTAAGGAAACGATCTGAGATCTTTTTATCAATCGTTATTGTATATTAATAATTTTGTTTAGCGCCTGAAATGATCATGAAGACTGACTAAATTTTATGTTTGCAAATGAAAATCATGAAGATTGACAAAATTTTGACAAGATTGCAAATGAAAATCTAAATTCATTGCTAATAAGATTCTAAATATAAAAGTTTGTGTTGGCTTTTGCCGTACAATCATAAAACTATATGGTAAATTTCTACTTAGTCGTATGTCGTCTCTTGTTCGAGGTCTTCTTACAATTCCGGGTAGTTCTGTTATCGTTCGGAATATCGGCTCTGATCTATTGAGTCGTAGAGACATTTCGATTAAATTATTATCGTATAACATTTTTAAAATGTTTTGTCTGAATTCTAATCTATTTTTGGTTAATTCTAAGCTATTAAGGTCTTATTCGAGACTTATGGTTGCACCAGATGAGTTATGACCTATGTGGTTAACTCATAGAGTAATTTCGGATAGGGTACATCGTCTGCTCGTCACGCTATCTTATTTTCGGCCGGATAGATTCGTGCAACTTCTTAGTCTAATAACGATCCTAATCTTACTCTTATACTTTCTAGTCTCAGGGTGTTTAACTAGTCTCTGCTAGGCGCAATAGATCTAGGGTATACTGGTTTGTCGCGGCTGCTGAAGTTCTCTTGGAGAGACAACTAATTTCTAAGTTAAATTCAAATCTCTCTGGTGCTGAAATTACAAGTAATTTCAGCACTTACAAATAATTGGGTTGTTAGTTAGATGGATCATGATTGGTTAATATTAAATACTTTACAGTGGTAAAATATCTAATTTATCCAATCATAAAATGTAGTTTAGATCAGGTTCCATCAGCTCTTCTCCTATATTAAAAGTAAGGCAAACTCCACAAGAATAAAAACATAACCTAATTATCCAGTTTTTTCAAATTGCAATTCTAAATTGTTCTTGAAACTCAAAGAGCTTTAATGTCATCTATTATATTTGAAGTTCGAAAGTTAAGGTTTTTTGTCTGTTCGCTATGTTTGTTTTACAAAAAATTATTTGGTTCTTTTTCTTTCCCTCATCTGCAAAAATTTTTTAAAGTAATTTTTCTGTTTACTTTGACGGATAGTTACAAAAATATGCATGTGGACTGATTAGGAGATGAAAAGATTATTTGGTCTCCATGCTTAAACTCCTTACACCATAAAACTGATGCTTTTATGAAGTAGGGGGAGGAAAAAAGGAAAAAGAGCCAATTGTTTTACTGAATTGTTATGTTTCACTGCTTATAAGTAAATTAATTTGTTTTCATGTGCTTGAAGTTTAGGCTGAATCCCTCGTAGTTGTCACAAAAAACTACCGAAATTTTTTTGCTTTTTTTTTAGCCAGCAGGCTGTGCTTCGTGGTCAGTAAGAAGTATCAAATATGAGATAAAAGAGTATGATAAAAGTAAAAGTATAAGGTGGCTATCACTAGGGTATAGTTGATGAACCAGATTACTTTGGTGCTCTAAAGTCAGGCTGCAAAGCCCGAAGTCATAAACTAAAAAGACACCATAATTGCCCAGTATGGAAATGAGAAAAAGTACATGTAAAATCGCCAGACCGAGATCAGCTTAGCGCATCTCTTGCTGAATAAAAAGTCTTTCTTTAGAGCTTGATAATTTTATTTTGTTCTTCCAAATGACATTGCAACTACAAATTAGGTCAACGCTTTACGCAACTAGTTGAAGAAAGTTAGTGCCACTTTTTGAGCTCACAGTAACTGTTCAATTACTTCAAAGTGATTCATTCGCCAGATATTTTGCAACTCTTCAATGCACCAGCTGTATCGACTTACCATTTTTGTGCACAATTGACGGACTATTTTGGTACTAGTTTTTTTTCCTTGTGAAACAGTCAAAAAGATTAATATTCATTTGCGGTCCAACAACAAAGTGATATGGAGTATTATAAAAATGGATTCAACTCGGACAAGACTTGTACCAAGTAAGTTTTGCTTTGATGGCTTAAAAAGTAAAAAAAAACGTCACTCTCAAAATTCATATTCAAACATGATTAAAATCGGGAGAAGAAAACCCGAAAGTTAGCCGGATATCAAAGTGACGTTGTTTTTAATTGGAAGCGAATTTTTGATATAAATGCAAAATGCATAGTTTTCAAACAGCATTTTTTAAAACTAGCAATGAAAAAAACTAGATCTGCAGAATATGGCAAAATTGTGCTAAATAGTCTCAGCTGTTCGGAAAAGCACCACTGATGTCCCAGAATTGTATTTTTGTACTCACTGCATTTTAAATTTTTTTTCCAGGATTCGGAAACCTCCCGGAGGCGACTGCAGCGACATTTTCAACCTCAGCCAGAGTTCACAGTCACCTCAATTGAATGCCAGATCCAGTGTCTCATTAAGCTCCATGCGTAAGCGTATTTAGTAGCACTTCATTATTCGAGATGTCTTTGGACCATTCATTGCACGCGACAAGTTACTAAAAAAATTTTAAGCTATTTATTTTTGCTGTTAACTGATGTTCTATTCTTGATTGTAAAAAAACTCGTGTATTTCGTTATTTTTCTGACAACAGTGAAGTATCGCATCGCCCATAGGTTGACCACAGATAACGACGAGCCTCGCTAGAAAATTTCAGCAGTTAAGTGCTTTGAGGCGAGGCTTGAGGGTGAGGCAACATTACACCTTTCAGAAAAGATGTCAAAAAACGCATGAAGCTTTCAATTAAGGAGCGAAGCAGTGACTATGTAAAGAGATGGAGAGTCTTAAGATCCCTCCCCCTATCTCGCGTGAGCACCTGTTTTTGGTGAAACGAGTTGTTTTACAACGTCTAATATGAATCCCAAGTACGTTGTCATGGCTTAATAAGTATGTATGTCAATTTTGAAAGTAATCGGAAAATGTTATCAAGCATTTTATCTATAAAAATTGCAGGTGGGGTGGGGGGGGGGAGGAAAGAAGAGCTTAATTTTGCTTTTGGGCTTTTCCTGCGTGGATAAGTAGTCTTACATTTTAATAAGTGTGTTAATAATTTTTGTTCAGGTCCTCAGTCAACGAGGATTCCGTGGGGCACAGAAGATGATTTGAAAAAGTTACCCACACAGAAAATTCCTACTACTCCACAAGGTAAACGCTTTAATCTTTAAAACCCCGAATGTTCCGACTGTTTTTTCAAAATGTCATCCATTTGTTTTTTAAAAAATTTTTGAATTTAAATTTACAAAGAAAATAGAAAAAATTAAAATTTTTCCTCGATTTGAAGAGTGAATCCGATTTTTATATTTTACTCTGAGATAAAAGCTCTGAGCTCACATTTTAGTTTACAAACTACTTTTTTTGCTAACAGCCAGACCTGAGCCAAAAAACGACTACCACCCGTTCTACGGGAAAACTAATTCGGCCAGACGACACTTCGATCAAGAGAGCGTGGAAGTCACTGCTCCCTTTGGAACAGACACCAACTACACAGCCATGTAAGAGAAATCATTATTTATAAAAGAGTGACAAGCATAATAGAATGTTCCCGCTGTAATATCTGCGCAAACAATGAAAAAAAATTAAACTTTTTTTCGACTTTTTTTTAGTTTTTCATAGTTTTCAAAGTCCTTTATGGTAGTTTCTAAATCAGGGCGTCACTTAGCTATCTTTGCTTTCGAGAAAAATCTAAAGTCATTTCCTTTTTAAAAATGAATAAGAATTATTTCAGCAAAACGAAAGCTAGACATGCGAATCACAGAACTACTACTCCTTGGTTCACAGAGTCGACAGGCGCTGAGGCCACGAATGAGTCAGCGAAGAAAGATAAGGCGAACTTAACAGAAGACGGAAAGCCTTCTTCTAGAAGAGAGTCTTTATCTCAAATACCGTTTTGAATCAAATCTCAAAGCAACTGTTCACATTTGTTAGTTATACTATTTTCAGGCGAATTATTAAAGCAGTAAATTGAAAATTTTCAGCAGAAATCTGTAAGAGTTTGTTGTAAAAATTTCATCAATTGTGAGAGAGCTTCAATTAAAAGTGAACCACGTGCTTTTTTGCCGCTGGGAGTTTAGGGAAGATTTTTGCTGATTCAAAATATTAACCCAACTAGATATCAAAATATCCATTACAAAGCTCGGTGTCTTTGGTTGACCATTGAGTTCAGAATTATGGCTGTCAGAAGACGCAAATTTTAGAAAATGATGTGAAATAAAAAGTATGAGGGAGCTACAGTCATAATTAATTCAACACTAGGCGTTACGTTAGAGACTGTTTGTTGGAGCGATTACGACAAATGATTATCAGCGTGTAAGAAGAGAATAGTGCCTACCACTCAAACTCTACTTTTGTAATCGTTAGTAAGCGATGTGCATTTTCACGTATTACTCAAGTCTTTTTTTACTCTATGCTTCAATTCTTAGCTACTTGACTTTGCCTCGTTTTTAAGTTCACCTTATTTTCATTAACTAAATGCAATGCAAAGTAAACGTTAAAATATGATGATTGCAATTGCCCGCAAAAAAGAAGTGGATAGTTTACCATTTAGCTTCATAAGATATTTTAAATTTTAGTTTTCACAAGGAAAGGGAAAATTTACCCTTCGTCTTCGTTCCAAATATCTTAAATTGGGTTGAAAGTCTAAATAAATTACCAAAGAGAGGACCCTTTGGACAATCAGGGGGTCGAATCCCTGAAACAGAAGAGCGGATGATCCCAAACTTCAATCGGGGTGGATCTAGGATATTCTCGAGGTGGGTGGGAGGGGAACTTGAAAAAAAATTAGTTTAAAATTTTTCTCGACTTTTTTGTTATTTCAACCAATGAATTCTCTCAAATCACGAATTTTCTTTTTTTTTCAACCTAAGTCGCAAATAAAAGTGCTACTTTTGGTGAAATTTTTGAATCGGTAGGCTGTGGAGGTCAAATCATGTGTGCTTTGACGTTTGATTTGTAAAAAATTAAGGCCCTTTCCAGTTCCCCCTTTCAAAATACCGAGTTTTTTGTTTGTTTCACGTGTTATTACGGCTAAATGCGTGATGTTCCGCTGTAAAGTACGAAAAACAACTTTGTTCACAGTTGTCGATTTGTTCACCTCGTCAATTTTCTTTGCATTATGACAACGTGAAATAAACTTTTCAAAAATTGAATTTTAAAGGGGGAACTGGAAAAGAGCCAAAGTTAACACAGCTGATGCATTTTTAATTCATCAAATGAACAGAAAAAAGTTATTTGTTTCAAACAGCAGTACAATGATAAAAAGTTCGATTTCAAAAATTTTCCAACTCAAAGTATCTTGCAATTTTTTCTGAATTGCATAATTTACACATAATGTGTCTTGATGCTTTTCAATTTATTACATGCAAAATTGTGTCTTTTTGTATTTGGTGCTACTTTTGGTGCATCGGATTGGCAATTTATTAGCATTGTATGTGCGCTATTGGTGGCTAGCTTTCGGGAATTTGAAGCATAAGTGGCTGAGTGGGTAGTGTGTGAGTCTCAAATTTGCTCGGTCGCAGATTCGAATCCGGCACGCAGCCGAGTTTTGCTAATTCGAGGCTTATTCCTTGTTTCTCCTATTTCACTTGATATAACTGCTTTTTGGTCGTGTCCTCGCAAGTGTCGCAAGCACTGCTTTGCCTCTGTGTAAAAACTCTATTTTGAACCGATTTGTGCACCGCAGCCAAATGTTTGAAAAATCATGCCAAAAAATTTTGGTTTGGACAATGCTTTGAAAAAAAGTACCATTTTGTCGGCGCTCGCTTCCCCTCAAAATTAGTAATCACTGGCACTAAAGGCGCCCTACAAACAGTTTAGGTTTGGTTAGCCACATTTGAAAGTCTGGAATTTTTACCAAAGAGGTGACGTTTTACGTAGTCAGGGGGTTGAATCTCTGAGGCAGAAGAGCGAAGTCTAGTTCCCGATTACAAAACACTTGCTCTTGCAAGTGTAATAGGGTATTGATTCGCAGATGATTTTTTTCGTGGTTCAAAATTTTGACTTTTGATGGATTAAAAGTTGTGTGTTTTGATGACTTGAACGTTTTTTTTTTCGTTATACGTAAATTTCATTTAATGTATTTCAAAATCAGATACTCTTTTGGGCAGACACAGAAAGGGGTGAAAACCTGAAATCTCCAGTAAATTTGCACCACACGGTTAGTAGTCACCGCTTCTAACTCTAATTTGTATTAGCCGTTAGCCGTTTGTGTAGCAAAAAACTGGGCTCTTCAAAAAATTATTTGAAGCAAAAAAAATTCAATTCTTCGAAAAACTACAATTTTTTGTAAATTATTGCAGTTTCGTATGCGTGGTGTGATAAAAGGATCTGTCGTAAAGCTGTAATTTAGGCATTTTCGACAATCATCGTCAAAGAGGCAAACAGGGCAATAGTCCAGTCCGATTATTATTTGTGGTACCTGATTTGGCGTGGAAAACAAAAAGATAAAACACTAAACGAATACAAAGTTCTGATACAAGTGTGATAGTTGAGTTCCGAAAATGTAGGTGGGTCCCTAATGAAAAACCGGTTTGTACAATACACATTTTAATTATGGGGTAGGATACCCAACAGAAATTTCCTTTATTAAGTTATCAAATGCTTCCGAATGAGTTCCGAATCGTTGTTTCCAAAAACTTTTTCTCACCGCGTTTCATTTCAGCCATTTCGCGATTAAAATCACAGCAATTAAGTATTTTCCTTCTAACAATCCGTTTTTCTCGTAAAAAAAGGTTATCGAATTTTCATTAGTACAAGCGTGGTTGATATCTCTAAAAATGCATATTTTCAGTTTTTGGCAAGATTTGTTCCATTTTAACCAAGTCAATTGAATTTAACAGCTATGAGTAAGATATTCTAGTGTGGGGAAAAGTTTGAAAATTTGTTTGTTTGCTTGTTTCAGCATCTCAGTAAAAAAGCCTAAAATGCGCAGGAATGCAAAGATATGGGTATGCAACTAACAAACAAATAGTGAAAATAGGAACTTGAGGCCGAAAAATGAGATGTTTCAGAAAGCTTAATTTCAAAACGTTTTCAATGTTGCCTTGTTTTAGTTTATTTTGTGCATTGCGAAAACAAATGCATCTCACGAACTGAAAACTGCCCCAGTCAAAATTTATTATTACCCAATAGTTTTAATGAACCATGTTTCAGACTTTCATTTAATATAAAAGATTATCGGGTAAAAAAGAATCTGCCAGATAACTAGATCAGGGTAGAAACCAGCCAGATCTGTAAGCTTGTTGTGCTAAACCCTGTTAAAGATAATTGGAAACATCTATTGTAACAAGTTCGGAGGAAATGTATTCGGTAAAACGCAGAGAAAATAAAAGCACTAATACGCGCGTGGGAATCAAAATTTGCACGCTAATGTGCATTGGGCCTACGTAACAAAAAAATTTTTGTTCCGACTTTCGATACGAAAGTAACGGAATATTTGTGCTCGGGGTGGGTTTTTTTTTTCTTCAGACAAATTTCGACTTTTTAACTAGCCATTTTTGACGGAACTTTTTTATATCATTCAAAAGGTATTGTTGTCCTGAGCTCAAATTTGAAAAGATATTTCACCTGTTTTTTTTTGCAAAGTTATGGGGGTTTAAAGATTGCCATTTTGGTCAATTTGGGACAATTAACGCGCGATTTATTTCGCGCTATTAACGCGTAAGCGGAGAGTTAATCCGTCTTAAAATCGTTCCAAATTGGTCAAAAGAAGCTTATTTGCCATAATTGATTGGTTACAAGGAGCTAAATCTATCTTTTGTACTTTAAATGGCGTGTGGGGGGATGATTTTCATAAAAAATTTCAAATTTAATAAAAAAAAATTTTTTTAATTTTATTACATTTAATTTTTTAATGTTATTACTGCTCCATAAAACCTTAAATGTCAGTCGGAACATTCAGGGCTTTGCCCTGATACGAGCAGTCTTGTTGCATTTGGAATCTTAACTATTGTCCTCAAGGAACTGTTTAATTTTTTGTCCATTGATAGTTCTTAAGGATTGCGTTCAGTTAAACATTGCGTCCATAGCGCATTCAGACTTTCTTTTGAAATGCGAGATTTTTGGTTGTTTTTGAAGAATCTTTCATAAAGCTTGGTAAAGCTTCAGAAATGTTTAAGATTCGGTGAACGTGTTTCAGAATTTTATTTAGGATGTTTGATTTTTATTATGTTTCATAAAAAGTTTCAAAGTTTGTTCAGGCTCACCATGATTTATCACAGTTTGAATGTTTTGCAATGTAGAAGTTCAGTTCGTTACTTTTATTAAAGGAAAGCAAACTCTATTTCAACAGAAAAAGCGTAAAGGTCACGAAAAACTTGATTGATTTCTATTTTTGGAGTGAAATTCAATTTTCAGCTTTCCCAGTGAAATAAAAATCTTACATTTTGATCCATTTTTTCTCAAATTGGGTTAACTTTATCAAAAAGGTGCTGGTCAAAAAAAATTGTTTTCAGACATTCAAAGAGCTTTAAGGCCTTCTGTTTTTTTCATCGAGTTTCAAAAGTTGATTTTTTGTAATAAACAATTTTTTTTAAATTTAACTCGACTATTTTCTAACTGTCTGCTGGCTATCTTTTTAATTGAAATGGTGTTCGCCCAGTCTTTTATCTGGAAATGACGCTAGCTAAGTTTTTTTGGAAAAACTTTGCTTGATTTTTGTTCCGACTTTCGATACGAAAGTAACGGAATATTTGTGCTCGGGGTGGGTTTTTTTTTCTTCAGACAAATTTCGACTTTTTAACTAGCCATTTTTGACGGAATTTTTTTATATCATTCAAAAGGTATTGTTGTCCTGAGCTTAAAATTGAAAAGATATTTCACCTGTGATCATTTTTTGTAAAGTTATGAGGGTTTAAAGATTGCCATTTTGGCCATTTTGACCAATTTGGGACAATTAACGCGCAATATAATTCGCGCTAATAACGCGTAAGCGGAGATTTAATCCGTCTTATAAATCGTTCCAAATTGGTTGAACGAAGCTTATTTGCCATAATTGATTTATTACAAGGAACGAAATCTCTCTTTTTGTACTTTATAAGGCGTGCGGGGGGATGATTCTCATTAAAAAAACTTTCAAATTTTAGAAAAAAAATTTTCCTTTAATTTTTTTATGTTATTACTGCTGCTCCATAAACCTTAAAAGGCAGTCGGAACATTCAGGGCTTCGCCCTGATACGAGCAGTCTTGTTTCGTTTTAGATAAGCTGTTTTGAATTTTGAGCTCTGCCGAAACAGTTATTATCGTCTTGGAAGTCTAAGCCAATAAGTGCTTTCGCTCCTCAAAATATGTGTTCATTTGTGTTGAATAATAGTGTTATTTTTAACCACTGGTTGGCATGTTTTGATATACTAAAGTTTATATTATGGTCAAAATAAGTTCATAATGAAATTATGATTGATTTGTCATAAATGTTGTAATGAATTTGTCAATGATTTTGTTCGAAACCTACAACTTGTCAAAAAAGTTTTAAAAACAATGAAAAATTTGAGCACTCCTTGCAAAAAATTTCGAAAGCTCCGCTTCATTATGTTTGGTTAGTCGAAAAATTACGTGCGAGCCGCATATTCTAGCTCTATTTCTATAAAATACGTCGACGGAAATTTCATGCGCGGACTCGTTTTTACGAGATTTTTTGAAGCTGGTCATATTTTCTAGCTTCCGGTCAATATTTTAAATAATTCAATCAAACTTGTTTTTCTATAGTAACAAATTTTGCTTAGATTATGAAAAACGTGAAACCGATCAGGTGGTTTTTCGACCTACGCAGGTGCTTTCATTATCTAACCATGGTGATTTCTAATTTAATATTCATAACAATATCCGTATTACTTTCCGTTGAGCAGTTTTGAAGACAGGATTGTGTGTAATTTAAGCTGCGCTATTTTGATTAGTATTTGAACTTAGAGAAATATTGATTCGTGGGGTTCCAGCGATGAAGAACTTGGATTCGAAGAGTCGGGCGTTGGTGTTGGTTTTTGGCACACTTTTCGCTTTGCCTTTGGCCGTTGGATCAGGTAAAAGTATAACTCATTCATAATGATTGTTTATATTTGAATAGATAGTCTAAGAGAAACCTGTAGAAGAAAAAATTATTTCCTGAATCAATAAATACAAAAACAGGATAGCAAGAAAAAGTTTAGGATATTTAATTGAAAAAAGTTGTCAAATTGTGATTTGTGTGGTAGCGATTCTTTTTTCTTTTTGAACAAAAAAATGTTCAAGCGCGGATCTTGATTTTTCTTGAAAGGAGTGGGTTTCAAAAAATAATTCAAAAGTTTTGTCGACCTTTTTGTCGACCCCAAAATATAAAGACCCTACTTTGTCCAATTTGTCTGCGCCGCAGGTGAATTTTTAAAGAAACCTAGGCTAACCCGACGTTTTAGGTGTTTTTTTAAACAATTTGTCAAAAAATGAGTTGTTTTCGCGCGATACGATCATAGTTAGGGTGATCTACATATTAATACTGTACTTTTTAATACCTCGCACGCCCTATAAAATACAAAGTGATAGATTTCGCTCCTAATAACAAAGCAGTTTTGAAAAGGTTTGAAAAGGTTTCTAGGGCGGCCTAAAACCCGCTTACGCGTTAATAAAGCGAAATATATCGCCCGCTAATTGTCCCAAATTAGCCATGTTGGCAATTTTTAAACCCCCATAATTTTACGAAAAAAGATCGCAAATTAAATATATATTTTTTAAAATTTGAGCTCAAAACTACATTTTCTTTTTGGATATAAACAAATTTCGTACAGTTTGGCTACTGGGAAAAATCAAATTTTGTATAGAGAAAAAACCATCCCTAGTACTACTCCGTCACTTCCTTCGGAAGTCTGAACAAAAATGTTGCTTAAGGGTCGAGTGATAATGCTAATGCTTTTGCTAACTTATTACCACAAATTTGACTTTAAAAATGTTTGAGCTCTTAAGCTGGCTAGTGAAAATTGGTACATTTTGATTCACTAAATAAAAAACAGAAAAATAGTCAAAAATAGTCACGTAAGACACTTAACTAGAATTATTTGACGAAAATAGATAGAAAACTATATATAGATCATATAAAGAAAATACCTCTCAAATGCTTAACTTTTTAGGAAAAGAAAGGAAAAAAAAACAATAAATTGTGTTCATGCTTTTTTGGAAAATTTTGACCAAACAATTGCGTGTTTTCGGCGAGCGCTCGCTCCTCAAAATTAGTATATATTAGCACCAAATGCGTCTTTAGAAAGTTCTATGGTCAGTCAGCCAAAAATGGATATCTCAAAACAGAACAAAGTAGTACCTTGGGTCGGCAGGGGGTCGAATCCCTGATGTGAATTTATTTTTCGCTTTTCTTCAGGTTTTCTGCTAATTGGAATTTTTTGCAATTTCCGACAATTCTGATTGGTTGACAACTCAATCCTTTGTACACTTTAAAAAAAAATAGCCCCCAGACAGTTGTCGGAAGTATATGATAACGCTGATTGACAAAAAGTGGGGAAAAACTCCACAAAACACCGAAGACTGACAAGCTTTATGCTTGTTTAAATTCAATAAATTTTCGATAACTTTTTCGAAAATTTGCAGTCTAATGATTTCTAACTAATGAATATTTACTCTTGTTTGAACATTTTTTGGTTTTTGGGAGCTCTTGTACTTTGGCACTGTGCGAGCTCTTGTACTTTGGGAGCTCTTGTACTTTGAAACCAATCATAGGACGTTTTCAGAACAAAGCTTTCAGACTTTCAAATTAGATTGATTAGTCTCACTTAGATTAATCTCAAACTGCTCCATGTTAACAATACCACGCAAAAGGATAAAAAGTTTCACATATGATCAAACACAATTCTTTGTCAAAAATCGTATGAAACTGTGCTGTTGTTTTAGTGCCGTACAACATATGGGGTCTGGACCAGAACTCATTTCAGCTGTTGAGCACTGTGGTGGAGAACCAGATCACTATTGGAGACATGATCAACTTCCGCTTCACTCTGGAGGCCAAAGAAGACATCGTTGATGATATCCTGGTAGGGAAGAGCAAGAAATCTTCAGATAATTAATCCAAAACAAATGATATCTCTTACGCAATAAAGATTTTTTTTTATTTTTCTTTCTTCATTAAGTGTGCATTTGTGTACCAGAATGAAGCTATAGTATCTCTAAATTGAGTTAAATGAAGACGAAGACGTAGTAGATTTTTACTCGAACCTCCTGGAAAAAAAACTCATTTTTTCAGAAGCTTTTTGCGGAAAAATTTTTGCATATTTTGCAGTATGATTCAAAAAATAAATAAACAAAGTAGTTCTAATAGAATAATTGTTCTAGAACATTCTTAAAGCGTGACTTGTGATTCAGATCGTGGAGATGTCTGCCTCGTACAATGGCTACAGCAGCCTCCTCTTCTGCGGATTGCCAACAGTCCACACTTCTGATGACACTATGAAGTACAGCAGATTTGGGTCCACGTACGACACTGTATTCGAGGGCATCTCAGTGAGTATACATTATATCTTAGTATGTTGACAATGTTTTTTAAATTTATTTCATCTTCGGATTTGCTCGTAGATTTTCATTTCCTTGAGTAAACCTTGTCTACATTTGCTGTAATTAAATTGCTGTAATTATATTGCATAATTGCCGTATATCATATATTTCGGGCTTGTTTTTTTTTCATTTTTTATTTGTCGGATTATTCTTCCGACTTTCGGAGCGTGCTGGAGGCAAGAGTGGATCTAGGGTTTTCTTGAGGGGTGGGCGGATTTTCAAAAACTTTCGAAACTTCGTCGACTTTTTTTAGGTCGATCAAATTGATTTCCGAGCTCTCCCAAGCACTAATAAACCTGTTTTGTTCAAATGTTCTGCGCCGCAGGAAAAATTTAAAAAGGCCGAAAAAGGCATATTTGGAATATTTTGGTATATTTTGGTAAAAACTCGCGTTTTTTTGGCAAGCTTCTCTTTCAAAATTATTAATTTCGGGCGCCCCAGCCTCCTTTACAAAAATTTTAAGGTCCGTCAGTCAAAAATGGATATCTCAAAATAGTACAAAGTTCAAAAAATATTTTACGCTTTGAAAAATTATCGGGGTTTGAAACTTGTCCATTTGGCTAATTTGAGACAATTAAAGCGCAAGATACGAGAAGTCTCGATGTTCCGACTTTCGAAGAAACTGACGGAGTATTTGTGCTATGGGTGGATTTTTTCTCCTGACAATTTTCGACTTTTTAATTAGCCATTTTTCACAGTATATCACCCGAAAAGTATTGTTGCTCTTGTATTTCACCTGCAATTTTTCGTCGTCATTTTATGATTGTTCAAAGATATCCATTTTGGCGATTTAAGACAATGAAAGCGCGATATATTTCGTGCTATTCATGTGTACCCAGTTTCACCATACTTGTCATAAAATTATCACATATGAACAAATGCTTAAAAGACAGCTTTTTCCAACATATACGCTAAGTCAACTATGAGATAATTCTGCGATAAACTTTTTTTCATATATGAAAATTGTATTTCAAAATAGTATTTTTTTTTCAAGTTTTGCTAAAATTTTTTGTATTTTGTTCGAAATCACAATAACCAGGGATTTAGTAATATAAGAAACCCCATTGGTGGAGGGTAAGAAATATCGAAAACACTCACATTTGAGTAGTAATTGTCTGAGATAGTGTTTCATTGTTCACTCAGAATTATAAATAAAATCCTTAACTTTTTGTTTTTGGCCAGAAAATTTTAGAAAAATAGTTAGGCTGTCGGAAATTGTGGCCTTATTCCTTATTTGTTTTGATAATTTGAGGTATATCTTACAAATTAAAACATGCAAAAGTTAGAGTTTTCAATACGACAAGAATTTTTTGTGAATTTTGTTTTTTTTTCTACAAAAAGGTCAGCCTGGACTACGTTATAGACAAAAAGAACTAATTATAGCATGCAAATTATTTTTTTCCCGAATAGGGTTCACTTGGTCATGAAATTAAAAATTTCGACTAAAATTTGAGAAAAAAACTTTCCCTCAAAACTGTATGATAAACATTTTTTCCATACATTCCATGTATTAACTTTTTTTTCCGACAATGTTCGAGGAAAATGACGGATTATTTGTGCAGTTGTTTTTTCTCAAAACAAGTTTCGACTTCTTAATTAGCAATTTTCGACGAAGTTTGGTTTGTATCATTCTCAAATTTGTTTGTTGTCTTGAGCTCAAATTCAAAAAGACATTTCGCCTGTGATCAGTTTCATGAAAATTTGGGCATTTAAAGATAGACAATTCGGCCAATTTGAGACAATTACGAATGATGTTTTTCGTGCTAATTACAGGTAAGCCGATTTTTAATCCCTGCTAGAGATCGTTTCAAATTGAACTGAGGCGAGCTGTGTGGACTAATTATTACTTCGCTCTAGGCAAAATATATCATTTTGAACTTTAATTAGTTTATGGGGGGTTGATTTACTAAAACAAATTTGACTTTTTTAAACTTCACGCATTTTCTAAATACGAACATTACTCCATACACTCTTAAATGCAGTCGGAACATTCAAGGCTTCGCCCTGATATACGAGCAGTCTTCTTTTTTTCACTATTTTTTGAAATAAAAATTTTGTTATCGTTTTCAAATCAAACGCTACTCCCTTGACCTTAAAAGGCAGTCGGAATTTTCAGGGCTTCGCCTCGATCAGTGTTGTTAGTATCTATAATTGAGCCAAAATGCTTGACATACATCAATTATGTCATCTTAACAATGCTTAATCAATGAGTTGAAAATATACAAGCAAAATCGAAAATCAATTAGGTTTGAAAACAGAGATAACAACAGTTTGCTCTGTGTATAAAAAATATTTATCCGTTTTTCGTACCCACATATTTTTTACAATTTTAGTGCACGTACAGAATTTCCTGGACATTGTATGACTATCTTTTTGTTCAACCCTGGCTTAGATAAAGACAATTCCGCTAAGGGTCATTTCATAACCAAAATTATTACTATGAGCTATAGGATTAAACAATTATAAAATAAATTTTATTACTGAATTTTTAACTGAAATAAAACGGAAAAACATTTAAAAACCGAATAACATTCCATAATCTTGCTTTTGCTTTTTCAATTCACCGTCCTATATAGCGAATGTTTTGAATATTTTTGTTGAAATGCTGTTTTTCAGTACGATTCGTACGTTTTCGACTTCGGGAGCCTTTCGGCCAAGAGTGGCGACACGATCGCGTTCGACTTCGAGATGCTGGTGGCGGACAACCAGCTCTACGAGGAGGGGGCTCAGTACTGGATGGGGGTGGGGGTTGAGTTCAACCACTCAGAGGTGGCGGCGATATGATATAACAGCTGGCTCATTTTGCTTTCAATTGAAGCAAAACATTGACGGGATAATAACTTAGTTCAAATCTTGAACTAAAAACAAAAAAATTACCAAAAAAAAAACTTAAGAAAATTAATAAAATGCGTTTAAAATTAAGATAACATTTGTTTCAAGAGGTTTCATTAGCGCGAAGTTCTATCTTATAACCTTCCAATTTCAAGTGCGAGCATTTAAGTATATGTATATCATTGTACCAGAATATACTTTTTTAAGTTATTGTACGGATAATGGCCACCTATTGTATCACATCGCCCCCTTATGCAGTCCATCTGGGTCAATGACATCGCCTTCTACCTCGCCCCAAAGCCGGTCAGTCTCCTCCAGAAACCCCTCCCCCATGTCGGTGGTCAAAGGGGGCTCTCGGACATGACTCTCCCGTTCGGGTGGCTTCGCAACGACTGTTCCTCTGAATTTAGGTTGAGCAGAAAATCCATAAAATCTCTCAAGAACTTGATTTGAACTGAATAAATATTATATAATTAGCTCTTCTACGGCCCCATTTACAAAAAATGTTTTAAAATAATTGATAAATGAATGTGCGAACATTTATACGAATTCGACTTTGTGTTAATAATAATTTAAGTTGCAAAATTGATGGTGGGGCAAATAGTGGAAGAGCCACGTGAATTACCATTGCGAGTGTGAATGTATTCATGATCCTACGAGAATTTGTTCATGGCTTTTTAAAATAAAATTTTTCAGAAAAAAAAAACGTTTTAAGCCTCAACTCAAGAACAGTCGAGTGCGGGTCATCTAGGGAAAGCTGACATTCAGAAAACGATCTACATTTAATTTTGGTTAAAATAGTTGCGGTGCTCAGAAGGGATTGAAGTACGGCAAAGTTTTTGGAGATAACGGCCCAAAAATACGCAAATATGCACACTAGAAGGTTATTACTTAGCGAATCAGAACACATATTTGTTCTTGAATCATTCAATAAATTCAAGCTCTGCGTCTTTTTCTGCGTTTTTGCATCTTGAAGTAAATATTGAGCGGGCTATTATGTGTCTGCTTATTTTTTGTCGTCTGGAATTTTCTTTACACCTGAGCAATATTCACTGATTCAACATCCTTCTGATGTCTTCCTGAAAGGATGCAGATAATTGAGATCAAAGAAATGAATAGATCCTTGTGTTAAATTTCTAAACCTAAAAACATAGTTTAACCTGATTTGAAATACTTGAATTTGTCAAGCAAAATTTTAAGAATCATTAAGTGTCTCAGAGAATGGCTGGCATATATGAATAGTCAAATGCGGGTCATTTAGGAAAAGCTCAAAATCAGAACCGATTTACATTCCTGGTTGTATTGTTTCCGGGCTTTC
>NC_087064.1:15094918-15124671 GCF_963678635.1 Symsagittifera roscoffensis
AATAGCTGTGTAAACTCAAAGAAACTATAAAACTCAGTTTAAACTATAAAACTCAGTTTAAAACTCCCAACGCGGGTCATTTTAGCCCCATGGCTTTATGCCTAAATCCTTGTTTATGGTTATTATTATTATTATTATACAAAAGCAACTTTAATAGAGCAGGCAACAGCACAACCAAAATTGACGAAATTTTGTAAGTTTTGAGGGGGTAAGCTGAGAACATACTTTTGGAGAAAAATGCGTGAAATTTGGTGCAAATTATTTTTTTTCGTTTTCTCAAATTTTTTTTCTTTCCGGAGCAAAGCTTTATTTGGCACATTTTGAAATGAGTGACAAACTAAACTCTTTAAACAGACCGTGTCCAATTACCACAAGATATATTAATTTTGGATATATTACTAGTAGGTGAAACTAAACAACTAACTCACCCAATAAGGCTTTTTACACTTTTAATAACCCTTGCATTGATTTTCTGGGGCCTAACTTTTGTGTAGTTTAAATTAGCTACCTCTTAAATAAAGATGTTTTAAAAAGTAAAATTAGACAGTTCTCGAAAAGAAATTGACGTGGAAATATATCAAATCTTTTCTTTCCTTCTGATTTACGTTTAACATGGCTAACATGTCTTCCTAGAATTCTGCGGCATAGTTTTCAGAAGCTTCAGATATACAACACCAGTAAAAGTCAGTCAGATCAACCCGCGTTGCCCACCATAGAAGATAATGCGCAACCATACACATCCATGCATGATTTGTATGGAAAATGACCAATCATACGTGGCACAAACGTTTGTTTCAAAAACCCTCAAATAGCTTTTGAACCGATTGAATTTGTGAATAAAACGGTTTGTTCTCCTTATGCAAGCTGTTGTTAAGATAATCAAAAAACGTTCACCATGCAAATCATACGTCGCAACATATATGGTGCTACGTATGTGTAGAATCGGTAATTCTACTGTATAACGTACATGGCTTTTTCTTTGAACCTTGAACATGCAAACTAAGTAGTAGTAGAGCTGATTCGTTGATAGCGTCTGGTAAAGATCGGTAAATAATAGAGTGGTTAAGTTAAGATTGAATTAAACTCGTGTTTAATTAAGTTCGTGGGATTAATCCCCCTCTTTAGTGAAAATAGTGAATGCAATAGCTCCCGCCAACCCCCCCCCCCCCCCAACTCGGGAACTATAAGGACGAACGTTATGAAATTTAATGGAGTGATACTAGAGATGATTTGACCCGGGCATGCAAAGCGCCGGACCCGCTTGACCCCCTGGGGCCGGGTGATAACGGTTCCCGGAAGTGCAAATGGCCCCACCGGAAATCCTTAACTACTGGTCCGATTGAGCTCATTTTTATATATGTGGTAGCCCTGGATGAGGGAAGCTTAAGTTTGAAGTTTCGGAACCTCAAGGTCACCCCGGCCCGATTTATGCCTTAAACAAACAAACCCCCCCACGACTCCCGGAGGCTACTCCTCGACCCCCAATGACCCTAGGGAGCTGAAACTTGGAGGGATGGTAGATAGTGACATGGTCTATCGTATATTAGGATGATGACCCTACTGGGTGACAATTTGCGTGCATAGGAAATTAGTTAGGCATTTCCTGGAATTCGATGGAATATCTTGGCTTAATGTATAGTGGTATATTGTTGGATTTAATACGAGTTAGTTAAATAAACATTGGGTTAAAATTTTGACTTGGCGAATGAACTATTAATAGAAATGCGTCAATGGCACAGAAAAGTAGTCACATATTAATTTGGCAATATGACAGAGGGAATAGGGAATTAATTAACATAAATATTAGAAATGTACTGGATATTCCATTGGCTTCTGGGGAATGTTTTATTGGCTCAATTGGACCCCAGTTGAGGGAACGGCTTACCCTGAAGGTCGATTAGATTGAAACTTGAATGGGTTATGTATTGGAATTTTTGGATTGCGATAATTAGGAAATTAAGTTCATTGGGAATTTATCCTAGTCATGGGAGAAAGGAAAAGATGCGGGATAATTAAATAAAGTCCTTGGGTATTTGGATATGTAAGCATAGCTTGAATTAAGTTGAAGTTGCACTTGTTATTTGTTTAGCATAGCTTTGATTGGCATTTTGAACTTGGCATTTAAATTAATGTGATCATGCGGGATTTATGAACTGGAACGCTGCGTAGGAGGCATATAGATAAATGTTAAGACTTATACGGAATGACGGATCTCTAACTAAAACTAAGAGTAAATAGACATAAGGCACGGATGTTGCGGAACGGCCTTTAGGCGTCAGAACGATTGGGAGTTAATTGTTAACGAGTCGTATCTCAGAGTTATTGAGAACGAGTTAAGTTACTCGTTGAAAGTTAAAGTAGATTAGTTAGTGAAGTAAGTTAGGCTATCTAGAGGATAGCGGAATCGTTGTCGAACGATTGATAATTGATAGAAGTTCTCGAGGAGAACATTAGATATTAGTTAGGCGTTAATTGAACTGCAGGAGGCAGTTGGTTGAATAATAGTAATCGCGGACCCATTCCTTTGGTTGAATGATTAATTTATGTTCCAGCCACTTATAGGCTATTCTGTATTTGGATTGTTTATTTCTTAATTCATTATTATTATTGGAATTGTTGTTGCGATTGACTATTGATTGCGAGCGAGATACAGTCGAAAGAGCACAAACAAGGGGCGAGCAGCATAATACGATACAGAACGGCTATCCACCAAATCAACCCTTTTGGGATTGTAAACAGTACTGGGATTTGGTTGCCCCACCGACCCAGTGCTAAAGGGAAACATATTGCGGCGACGCGGAACAGTGTGAGAGGTCGGTCTAGAGATATTGTGAATTCCACACGTTTACAGTGGCGCTCCTGGGTGGGCGCTATTCTGGATTGTAGTTGCAACGACGATTTGTGCGAATACGAGAAGAGCGGACGATCGACGAAACAGTTGCGATGGCGATGAACGATCAGGAAAGACAGCTCATGGCGGAGGCTGCGGCGAATGCTCTTGATCGACAGCAGGGGGTGTTTGGATTTGGAACGATACGACCAGATCGGTTTCCCTCGAGCAGTTATCAGAACTGGCGAGACTGGAGGAAACACTTCGCCTGGATAGCAGACGCCAATCGATGGGACGATGAGCAGGCGAGGATGGTTTTGCCCACTTGCTTGACGGGCTGGGCATTGGATGAGTTCACCAGTATGCCAGCTCACTTTCGAGAGGAAGTGGAAGGGTTCGATGAGCCAACTTTAGGCAGAATGCTGGCCGAGCTCGATCAGAGGATGATGCCGTTTCAGACACGATCGACTGCGAGGGCTGAATTCAAAAGCCTCATTCAGGGCGAAAGGGAGGATCTGAGGGAGTTCTCCCGGCGAGTGCGATCAGTGGGTGAAGTGGCGAATGCAAATATGCCAGTGCAGATTCGAGACGATATGAATCGCGAGCAGTTCATCGATGGGATATTCGATGCGGATCTACAGGAGTTGCTCCTACGCGAAGATTTCGATAGTTTTGGTCAAGCCGTGGCTCGAGCCCAAGCACTAGAGATGGCTAGTAGGACAGCCAGACTGCGTAACCGAAGACGTCCAAATGCTGTTCGGGAAATGCACGATATTCCAGAGATAGAATCCGGAGTTATTGGAGGCGAAGTGCAGGCAGACGGGGCTCAGCACTTGCGGACGGACTTCACGAGATGGCAGAAAAGTACAGATCAGCGGTTAGACCAGCTCACTCAGCAGATGCAGATGCAGGGGGCGCGCCAGAATCAGCTGGCGAAACATGTGGAGACGCAAAACTCCAGGCATGACGAGCTGTTGACGCAGATGCACTCGCAAAACTCCCAGATACAGAATATGACGACCCAGATGCAGAGCATGACATCTATGATGAGCAAGTTAGTAACTTCTTTTTCCCCGGCTCCCCAGTACGAGGGCTTGCCCCGAGATGAAGCGGCACCAAAGTCACGGCAGTCATTTGAGACGGGAGGAAACAGTCAGAACAGTGCAGAAAATGGCGCTGGACGATACGGCTTGAGGACTCCATGGACTCAGGGTGCTTGTTTTAATTGTGGTCAGGTGGGCCACATTGCGAAAGGATGTCCCCAAAGAAGTGCGAACCATTTAAACTACCAAGGGCCGGGACAGTAGGGGAGTTCGAAGGAGGATTTGTCCCGGCCGAATTCAAGAAACAGCAGGCGGAAAGGCGAACGCAAGCTACAGGAACTCAGTCATGCCAGCGTTACGATACGAATGCGATTGATGACGAAGAAAGGCAGAGCGAGAAGATAATGGAGCAGGAACAAGTTCTATCGATATTGGAACGACTACCCAGGATCAGAGAGAACGACCCAAAGTTGGAGACGAAACAGAATTCGCGAATGCGCATCGAGCGTGTTGGGATTAGTCATGATGTGAACGAACCACGCGGGGCAGTCGTCAATGCTCGCATAGGAGGAACCCATGTGGAGGTGCTGCTTGATACCGGAGCCACAACTGACCTCATAAGGACAGATGTTGCTCGGAGAATGGTGGAAACACCTACGATGGAACGTTACGCTGGTCGACTGGAGACAGCAGACGGACAAGTGATGGCGGTCGATGGAGTCGTCACAACTCGCTTCAAGTTGGGCGATATTGATGAAGACATCGAAGCTCTTGTGGTCCCGAAACTGAAAGCGGAGATGGTTCTTGGACTTCGATCGATGAAAGAGTATCAGTGCTCTTTGATGTTCAGTCGTGGAGAAGACTTCTTGTGGACAGGGACGAGAGAGGGTTCAATGGTGCCAATCCGGCACGTGCATCAACGGTATTCTCCGGAACGGATGCCCTCTCTGCCACATGATCCGGGCGGGCGGATTAAGGGAAAAGATATTCCGAGAACGGACATGCGGAAGAGGTTGATTGCGAAGATAACAGCGGCAGTAGAGTCTCCTGATGAAATCTTAGAAGGATGGCCGACTAGTTATGACGATCACAGTGTAAATGTGGTTCAAGAGAACGAAGCTGAAGAAGATGAAATGTATGGATGCCCAAAGCCTGTTTCCTTGGATGAGGCATTGGGATTGACTCGTGGCGGAGGCCGAGCAGAGAGAGTTGCGGTGGTTCAAGAGACAAAAATGGGCGATGAGGACGACGGCGATGCGATTCGATGGGAACGAACGAAAGAAGAAATTGCGACGATGCAGAAAGAAGACGAAGCGATTGCGCAAGTATTCTATTGGGCGGAAACAGCAGACGAGACGAGCGATATGCCTTCTTTGGGAACGAATCTTATTCCGAAGGGACAGGCAATTCAGTACGGACCTGAGGCACTAGCATACTGGTCGAGATGGGATGAGCTGAGTATTCGAGGTGGAATACTCTACAAGAAATGGTTCCAGAGAGATGGGTCAAAGCCGACACTTTTGACGGTTGTTCCAGCAGCGGGACGAAAGGAGATCCTCGGACGGTTTGACTCGATGGAAACTGGGGGAGGACAACTTGCGACCGAGAAGATGTTAGCGAAGATACGACGACGATATTGGTGGCCGACGATGAGGACGGATGTCGAAAGAAAAGTCCAGTGGTGCTTAAGCCAGGGTGCACATAATGTCAGCGGGAAGAGAAAGCGAGCTGCGGTTCAAGCTCCGTTTGACCCCGGAATCAGATTCAACACAGTGGCAGTGGATGTACTTGGTCCAATGACGATGGCAACTCAGACGAAGGCGAGGCATGTGCTAGTGATGACGGATTTGTTCACAATGTATGCGATAACGGTCCCTCTCGTATCGACAGATGCATCAGACGTGGCTCAAGCAATTGTGGAACATTGGGTACTGAAGTTTGGAACTCCCAATGCTTTACGTACGGACCAAGGAAAAGTCTTTGGCAGCGAACTGATCAAGACGATGTGTCGGCTCTTGGGAATTGACATAAATGCGACTTTACCCTACAAACCTGAAGGCAGAGAACTGACGGGTCGATACAACGACAAGATGGCGAAGGTGATTTCGAAGTATTGTGCAGAGAACCCAAAGACGTGGGATACGATGTTGCCGTATCTGGGCTTTGTGTATAACACGACGACTCATCGAACGACGGGAGCTACGCCTTTTAGTCTGGTTCACGGACAGGAATGCCAGTATCCCATTGACCTCTTCTACGCGAAACCCCACGATGAAGTATTGACGAAGGATGGCTTTGCAGAGGAACTGGATGAACTTTTCAGAGATGCTCATAGCAGTGCGAGAGAACTCGTAGGGACGGATCAACGAAGACAGGAGGATCAGTACTGGAAGAAAGTTCATGGTGAACCCTATACAGCTGGCGATAAAGTATGGGTGTGGGCGAAGGAAAAGTTCAAGTCGAAGAAGCACTTCGATCCGTGGGAAGGACCTTATGTTGTACTGGCGAGAATGTCGGAAGTGAACTACAAAAATGCGAAGGAATCAACTCCGAGCAAAGTGAAGTTCCTGCGTTTCAACAAGCTGAAACGAGTCAAAGAAGAGACGATCCAGTCAGAGGAGGCCACAGCAAGTAAGCGACCGGCACCCTATCGGTCGGTTAACTTTTTCGATGACCCGGAGATGCGTGATGAAGATGAGTTGTTATGGCAGAACAACCGGGAGGGTTTTAGTCATGACCCAGGCCCACGAGATGGACCAGTGAGATTGTTGCCTGTGAGGAATCGAGCGGAAGAGCCACCAGTGAATCCACCCGGGCGAAATGTGCAAAACAGGGTGATGCCCGAACATTTTGCTGACCCACCTCGGATGCGAGAAGTGGCTAGGAGGGAAGAAGATGCGATTGAGACGTACGATGCGACGGAGCTCGAGGCCAGAAGGGAAGAGGAGCCAGCGAATCTACCAAGTGAGGAGGAAGGCATACCTCCGGGAGATGCGGTGGAAGCTGAACCTGTGATGGATAATGGCACTGCAGATGATGGCGGTCGACCAACTCGAGTTAGGAGACAACCTGTGAGGTTTGGAATCGACGATTTTGTGAGTTAAAACTTACCTTAGTTTACTAAACTCTTTTCTTGATCTCATTATATGGTGCTTATTTAACTTGAGTGCGATTCCACCCGAACTGTTGTGCGGACATTTGATAGTGATTATTATGATTGTGAAAGGGTCGGATCGTACCAGGAAGAGTAAAATTAATTTCAGTTACGTCCCCTCTTAGGTTAATCATTGTGCTATATCATTGTTTGTTTTATGGGGACTAACTGATGGGTCCGCGATCTTTAAGGATATTAATTTAAAGGGTGGAAACTAAATTAAGACGAGAGTACGGCGTAGCGGAGCGAAGCGTTATGTAAGTTAACCTTAGGCTTTTTACGAGTTACTTTTTCATTATTCGGGAGAATAATAGACTAGAAGGGAAGACTGTAGAATCGGTAATTCTACTGTATAACGTACATGGCTTTTTCTTTGAACCTTGAACATGCAAACTAAGTAGTAGTAGAGCTGATTCGTTGATAGCGTCTGGTAAAGATCGGTAAATAATAGAGTGGTTAAGTTAAGACTGAATTAAACTCGTGTTTAATTAAGTTCGTGGGATTAATCCCCCTCTTTAGTGAAAATAGTGAATGCAATAGCTCCCGCCAACCCCCCCCCCCCCAACTCGGGAACTATAAGGGCGAACGTTATGAAATTTAATGGAGTGATACTAGAGATGATTTGACCCGGGCATGCAAAGCGCCGGACCCGCTTGACCCCCTGGGGCCGGGTGATAACGGTTCCCGGAAGTGCAAATGGCCCCACCGGAAACCCTTAACTACTGGTCCGATTGAGCTCATTTTTATATATGTGGTAGCCCTGGATGAGGGAAGCTTAAGTTTGGAATTCGGAACCTCAAGGTCACCCCGGCCCGATTTATGCCTTAAACAAACAAACCCCCGCACGACTCCCGGAGGCTACTCCTCGACCCCCAATGACCCTAGGGAGCTGAAACTTGGAGGGATGGTAGATAGTGACATGGTCTATCGTATATTAGGATGATGACCCTAATGGGTGACAATTTGCGTGCATAGGAAATTAGTTAGGCATTTCCTGGAATTCGATGGAATATCTTGGCTTAATGTATAGTGGTATATTGTTGGATTTAATACGAGTTAGTTAAATAAACATTGGGTTAAATTTTGACTTGGCGAATGAACTATTAATAGAAATGCGTCAATGGCACAGAAAAGTAGTCACATATTAATTTGGCAATATGACAGAGGGAATAGGGAATTAATTAACATAAATATTAGAAATGTACTGGATATTCCATTGGCTTCTGGGGAATGTTTTATTGGCTCAATTGGACCCCAGTTGAGGGAACGGTTTACCCTGAAGGTCGATTAGATTGAAATTTGAATGGGTTATGTATTGGAATTTTTGGATTGCGATAATTAGGAAATTAAGTTCATTGGGAATTTATCCTAGTCATGGGAGAAAGGAAAAGATGCGGGATAATTAAATAAAGTCCTTGGGTATTTGGATATGTAAACATAGCTTGAATTAAGTTGAAGTTGCACTTGTTATTTGTTTAGCATAGCTTTGATTGGCATTTTGAACTTGGCATTTAAATTAATGTGATCATGCGGGATTTATGAACTGGAACGCTGCGTAGGAGGCATATAGGTAAATGTTAAGACTTATACGGAATGACGGATCTCTAACTAAAACTAAGAGTAAATAGACATAAGGCACGGATGTTGCGGAACGGCCTTTAGGCGTGAGAACGATTGGGAGTTAATTGTTAACGAGTCGTATCTCAGAGTTATTGAGAACGAGTTAAGTTACTCGTTGAAAGTTAAAGTAGATTAGTTAGTGAAGTAAGTTAGGCTATCTAGAGGATAGCGGAATCGTTGTCGAACGATTGATAATTGATAGAAGTTCTCGAGGAGAACATTAGATATTAGTTAGGCGTTAATTGAACTGCAGGAGGCAGTTGGTTGAATAATAGTAATCGCGGACCCATTCCTTTGGTTGAATGATTAATTTATGTTCCAGCCACTTATAGGCTATTCTGTATTTGGATTGATTATTTCTTAATTCATTATTATTATTGGAATTGTTGTTGCGATTGACTATTGATTGCGAGCGAGATACAGTCGAAAGAGCACAAACAAGGGGCGAGCAGCATAATACGATACAGAACGGCTATCCACCAAATCAACCCTTTTGGGATTGTAAACAGTACTGGGATTTGGTTGCCCCACCGACCCAGTGCTAAAGGGAAACATATTGCGGCGACGCGGAACAGAGTGAGAGGTCGGCCTAGAGATATTGTGAATTCCACACGTTTACAATTCACGTGAAATTCACAATTCACGTGAATTCCACACGTTGTGAATAAAATTTGTAAAACTTGTAATATAATCGATTTTGTGGTCTAAATTTGCAGCAATGAGGATTTATAACCCAGGCCGAGTTCCGCGACTTAAGAAAAGACCGGCACGGCTCAAATTTGGCAATTCCAGACCGGCGCGACTTTATATTGGCAATTTCAGACCGGCGCGACCGAAACTTGGTAACTGAAGACCGGCGCGACTGAAAAAAACACCGCGACCGGCGCGACTCAAAACACCGTCGGAACCGGCGCGACCTAAAGTAATGGCAGGACCGGCGCGACTGAAAATTTTCAATTTCAGACCGGCGCGACTGAGAATAGACCGCCGCAACATGCGCGACTGAGCAAAACACCAAAATGGTTTTCTTCAGTTGCACCGTCGGTCTTATCTTAAGTCGTGCCGCTTAAGTCTTTTCTTAAGTCGCGTCGCTTAAGTCTTTTCTTAAGTCGCGCCGCTTAAGTCTTTTCTTAAGTCGCGCCGCTCTAGTTTTTTCTTCATTAATGACGATAGTTCCGCCAAAATTTGCATTCTATTCGATTATTATCTATGGAACTCAGGTGCGGGCATCCAGTTATTCCCACCTCATGCACAGCAAGGAAGGAGCTCAAGCATTCAACAAAAATTGAAATGTTACATTACGAGGCGCGGATTTAGGCGTGTTCAAGTTGATAGTTAAAATTGAGAAAACCTGGGTTTAAAGTGTGAGGAATATGATTTTGCAAAACTGAATTAAATGCAAATAGGTTTACAAATCGAGTAGGCCGTGAGTGATGCAGAAAGAACTGCGAATTTGCAGAAAATTTGGAAAACATACATAGAGATTATAATCCATTATAATCCGTTGTAATGGCTTTTAAATGGATTATTATAATCGATTTATTTTCTCGAAAAATAATGGATCATAATGGATTTTAATCGATTAAGTGATCCCCAAAGTTTGCTTATAATGGAATAAAGTGGCAAAATTTTGGACCACAAAATTAATTATAATATATTACTATCCATGGAACCTCGCTGCGGGTAGCTTCGCTTCGCTTCTGTGTCAAAAAATCAAATCACATCCTTCGAAGAAAGTTCGAACTTTTCATTGAGCTCGATGCTTATTGAAAAGGGTTTGATTACGATACCTGAATTGGCCCAGCCTGGTTTTTTCATTGGTTTTTGCTTTTGCGTGACAATGCGCCTAATTTGAAATTTATCTGTTTCTTCTTCGCTGATCTTTCTAAACCGATTAACAAATTGTCGGCAGAATACAAGTACTATTTGCGGAAACAAGAGGCAGGGTGATGAAACAACAAGTATACTATTTTATGTAAGCAAGTGATGTCTTCAGATTTTAATTCAAAAACACGACGATAAAAAATCATTTGTGAGACGATAAAAAATCAAAACGAAAATGAGACGATAAAAAATTATTCGCAAAAATCGAAAGCTAATTTATCTACGCTCCGCTTATTTGATTCATCCCCAGAAGTACATTTCTCTTGAAAACGTTTATGCTGTTATGTTAGTTTATTCGGTTGTGAAATTAAATTAAAAATTGATTTGTTTTTCAATTTGTTAATGCTTATTAGAATTGTCTCATTTTTGAAGCTTATGAGCATATGTAATCAGAATCACTTTAGCTTTCGACTGGCTTACCTGCCTCCGAATTTCGATGTCTGTTCATATATTTGTTGCGACCTCTGAACTTTGGATGAATTTGGTCTTCTGATGCGTTGTAGGTTTTTTGAAGCCTCCTTTAGCGCTTCCTTGCCAATAAATTTTTTTTTGGTAAGCTCAAAAAAGTTATGCAAAAAAATTAAAAAAGGTTAGAGTTTTTGAAAAAATAGAGTTTCAAAACAATCGTTTGTTTTTTTAGTTTGTTATCCATTTTTAAAATTTTAAATTTTCGTGTAGCTCCTCCATGCTGAAAAAAATGCAGATTAAAAAAAAATGTTTTATTTTGTTACACTTTTCTATGAATGCGGTCGGAATTTTCTGTAACCCTTGCGCAGCAACCGACTATTGTTGTTGCAAAATATTGTTTCTTGAAATCTTGTTGAATTGTTTTTAAAAACATATTTATTACTATCGGTAGTTGCGGATCCGACTGACGAAGTGATCATGGAGATTATCGTGTGTGCGAGTGATGTAGCTACGGGCGAGTACCTGATGGATGTTCGGCTGGATGTGTCTTCGGGCAGTGTGGGCGAGAACATCGAAACCACTCTCACATTCGTGGAAGCCCCTCTGGCGGAACTGGCATCTGTAAGCATGTGACATTGTCCTTGATCTTGAGAAGGACTTTTTACTTTGAACTTTTATTATTGTTATCCTACGATCCGTAGTATTTTATGTGTATATTTACGTGTAAAATTCATGGCATTATCGGGAACAACTTGGACCTTTTTTGTTGATTTCATCAGCAGACTTCTTAATTCGTGTCCTTAAAAACTTGAAAAATAAAGGTTCTTCAGATTTTTACACGGTAAATAATTAAAACCTTATTGAAAATTAGTGCTACGAGTGATTGAATGTCACAGTGATCAAATTAACATCCTACCCGCGAAGAAATTTCGGCGGGATGAATTTAAGGGGTTCTAAATTCGAATTGTCAGCCAATCAGAATAGTGTTCAAATAGAAGCAATAACAAATTCTTTTTTTTTTCAAATACTTTCTTTGCAGAGTGGGAAGGGGCGGTTCCAAAAAACGCACTCGAAGACTTGAATAGATATAAATAAAGAAACAACTATTATTTAATGAAAAAGTTATTATTTAGATCCCTTGTGAGCTGGACATTCTGTTCAACAACATATCCAGGGGCCAAGATGTGTCTATCAAGGCCTCAGTGCATCCCACCCCCTATGACTCATCCGCAGTGTACCATTTGAGACACACCCTCCGCATCCAGGGCTGTCCCTCCCCCGATCCAGTGAAGCACATAAAGCCACGCATGATTATGAAGGAAAGGTCAGTTGAGTGAACAGAAAGACTATTTTGGGACATTGTGGCCCCAAGTTGTGCAGTGGATTCCCCTGGAAAGTATTAGACAGTGGACTTTCTGCAAAACATAGTCGCGCAAAAGATCAAAGAAAACAAAATCGCGCCGTTGCCTTGTATTGAAGATTCAGCGATTCTCTTAAAGCTACTTTTTCAAAATTCTTTTTTTTTGGCTGACTTTAGACACATTGAGTTTCTGGAGGACATTGGCTTCTGGAATCAGTCTGGGCTCCTGGTGGCAGAGTATGACTCAATCATGGTCACTAAGAAACATCACACGCTCTACAATGACCAGAAGTATTTCAACTTCGCCCTCGATTTCAGGGGAACCTTTGACACTGACCTCGAAGATTGTCCAAACATGGTAAGGTTGAAAGACGCTTTTATATAATGGCTATAGGACCTCTGCCTCTCAAGCCATTCGTGCATTCGTGCTTATTAAATGAGCGTTGGACAATAATTGAACGAGTATACAAAAAATACCACAAAAATGCATTTAGTCAACCAATACATAAAAATAGTTCGCCGTTGGTGAACGCAACAGCTCCTGTATTGTATTGTTCCCTCACGATGAAATCGGCAGTGTATACCAATGTATGTTTTGTTTCAGGAGATAGTGTCTGAGGTAATTCTGATCAAAAACGACGTGCAGCAGTTCAGCCAATGCACGAACACTTTCAATATGGCATCTCAGCCAAGCACAACAAATGTGAGTTGGGGAAAGTACCAGCTTTTATGACCGAGAGGCTTTGGATAAGTTTTAGATGGTATTTAACCAAAGTATTGCAGTCGACTTCTTAACCATGCTTTGCTACTATTTTACAACATCCATTTTTGGACGACCAAACATTCAAAAACTAAAAAAAAAATTCCGATATTTTTTGAAAGTACGCCCCCCTCCTCGGGAAAACTTTAGATAAGCGGCCGCTTGTTATCATTAAAATTAGAATACTTGTCACATTACTGGTCGGATGTTCGAGGCCCACCATGATCCGTGATCGTTGCTTGAGGGTGAGGCAACATAACGCAGCCAAGAAGAAAAAGTAGCCAAAAAAACAGATTGTAGACCTTAAACAAAGAAAAAATAGCTGGTGTTTTTTTGGCCCCAAAACATTTCCACTAAAAGGCGTTTTAGGACTGTGAGCAACCCACTGTGGAATTTCTGGACATCGTGAACCAGAATGATCCCAGTGTGTCCATAAATGCGGGCAGTGAGGCCAAAGTGTCAGTAGTTATCACTATGGACCAACTATGTGAGGCCGCTGTCATTCCCGAACTATCTGTAAGTAGCAATCATGTATTAATTGGTTGAAAAACTTGCTAGAATCATAGATATTCTGATACTGAATTCAAAGCTTTGGTGAAATTTTTGATGAAATCGAAGTTTCGGTGAAATCATGCTAGATATTCTGCCAAATAGAAAGTTTTGGTGAAACTTTTTGTTAGCAAAACTTAAATGCAATAATGTTACTAGATCTCCAAAAAATGTAGTTTTAATTTTCCTCGATAACTGAACACGCAAAGACCTAGTGACCGGCTTCCTAGTCAGCGGCCTAAAAGTTATCTTAGCAGGTATAGTTACTAATGTCTTGATCTCAATGAAATTGGCCTCAATGAGCATCTGATAGGAGTAGTTTAAAAAAAAATTGAGAAAATTTCACACTCTTCGTTTTTTAGCTGAGTGCAGAACTAATTCAAGATGGCCCCAATTTTCCGTCTCTTCTCACTCTCGAAAAACTACGACTGACTCACGCGGGATATAACTTCCCTGGACTTCAGCGGCGACTGGATGGTCCCGAATCTGACTATGCGACCCAGAACTACATCACAACTCCAAACTACGACTTGGCAGTTTCACAGGGAGTGCTGAGACTGGGAGATGTTGACTATTTGGGAGTGAACTCAGATGATCTGTTTGATCGTCAAATTGTATTCACAGGTATGGCAAACCAGTGGTATTTTCTAAGGAAAAGCGATTGGCAGAAAATTTCAGTGTCGACAAAAAACCAGGTTAAAATTTCTAAGTTTTGCTGTATTTTGAGCAATGAAAGTGAACGAGCAGGCTTATTTGTTGCCAACCAAATTAATTACCACAAATAATCATCGGATTGAGAGTAAGGATAAATCAGATTGAAGCCCTTTCAGTCTTGATTGAAACATTTGAAATTTTTTCAAACAAATTGTCCCAGTGTCTAGATTTTTGATTCAATTTCGAGCAAGTAAACCGGGCGAGCAGGCTTATTTTACTGGGACAGGGCATGAAATTTCTGTTATACTCAAAAATTCAAAAAAAAAATCAAAAAAATGAATTTTTTAAAAATTTTTGTTTAATGTATAAAATTTTATTGATAGTGAAGAAATTCCTTTTTTTGATATTTGAAAGAAAGAACGAAAGAAAGAAAGAATTTATTTCTCATTGTTAATGGTAAATTTGCATACAACGAGATTTTAAATATGAAGCACCAGAAACAGTGAGGGGACAGTTAACGAACCCAATTTGGTTACACAGCACTGCCCGAAAAAAAAATTGCACAATAGAATGTTTACTTGCTATAATTAATTACAATCTTAGCTTTGCCTATGCGGGTTTTACCAGTTTGACATAATTTTGTTTCAGCTGAGTTTTTTCTCAAGAACGACCCTCTGCTAAACACTAGTTGGTTTCACGAGATCTCCTTCTACGTCAGCAGAGGTGCGGACTCTTTCTGGCTGCAGACTCTGGAAGTCTTATTAGAATATGAAGTGAACACATCGCAACTCATTCTTCCAGACTTCGGCGAAAATCTCGTGAGTTGATAAAATCATGCCAATAATTTTAGCTCATTATAGCTCCTCAGCCCCTTATAGCTCCGCACAAACGCTTTATAGGCGCCAATCTAGAAAAATTTCTGCTCGCGGGTGGGGTTTTATATGTTTTTTCTGTGTATATCGGGGAACTAATCTGGTGACAGTGAAGCTATTTTTTTTGGGTAAAAATCGAGCTTCATATTTTTTCATTTTGATATTCCAAAATGTCTAATTAAAACTTTTCATTCACGAAGGCAAGGGAACAATAAACGAGTTGTTCAGCTCTTTTCTGTTTTTTTTTAGATTTGTTCTTGTATTCCTGATCAACAGCAGTTGATTTCCATTTAAATTTCTTATAATTTTCTGTTTAGGGAATGTTCCTCAATAATAGTGTTGACCTATTGGCACTGGATGAGTCTTTCCCCTATCCTCAACCCGATGAACACTTTGAAAACTATAATCCGTGGTTCCACTTAAACCAGGTAAAAACTTTCTCTGGCGGCAGTGCACACACATTCTTCGGATATGCCTAATTACTTGAATTTCAGCTTTTAAACCAACCTAAAAACACTCTTTGTCCTTATTACTGAAATAACCTTTCTTGTATTGTCAATTCTTCTTATGAAAAAATACATCAATATTTTAAAGAAAAAGTCGAGATTTTGGTCAGTTCTTTGTCAACTAACTATTGAAACGGAAACAAAAAACTATTACAGAAACTATTATGATTGCAAAATGGTTTTAAATACAGGTCTACACTAATCAAAATTTTTCACTGACCACAAAACCGAACAAGATTTTACAACAACGGACGGTGTTGTAAAACCAGGGCCATCATTTATTTTCGATATTCAAAAATTGAAACTATTAAGATGAAAAATTTGCTTGGTCAGAAGTTTGACAAATTGATGAGGAAAACATATGAAGAAAAACTGATACGATGAGAAAAAGAAAATTAATTTTTTAAAGTTTTTTCCTATTATTGCAGTTTCGAGAACTTTATGCCAAAACTTGTTAGCGTCATTCCGTGTCTTCTAGCAAATTATTTCAGAAAATTTTGAAAAATATTTGTCAGCCAATTGTAGAGTTTGTAAACAATTGAGCACAACTGAGAACTTATGGTGTTGCTTAGAGTAAATCGCTAACTTTTTTGCTCTTACTTGTAACTTAATTGTTACTCAAGTTAGAAGATTGATTAATTGAATAGAAATGCGATGAATTTTCTATCAAATTAGGTATAATTATATTCAATGCGAGTAATTTTTATAAGAAAAAGGAATTAGTTTCAGTGAAGCTCTTTTACATTACAATTTTTCAATTATTCGCTCACTATTTTTACCAATTCAAGCATTTCAGATTCCAGTTATTCTGTTTTTGTTAAGATCTGTTAAAAGTGATGATACTTAGGGATAAAGATCTCGCTAAAAAGGATAAAATTTAGTCAAACTAAGACTAGTTTAAGGTTACGTACAAGCATTTCCCAAAGCCATGACAATTTCTTTTCCCACTTTCCCACGCAAGATCTCATTGCAAGCAGTTCCATACAAAATACATTTAAATTATCTCAGAATTTTTATCCACTTTAGTCTCCATCCCTTAGCCAAATTCGACAGACCACCAATTGCAAGTCCTCGTTATCATCAGCATCTCGTGAAATCACTACCCTCAAAGCACCTAAGAAGGCAACAATAGAAGTACTGTGAAAGCACCCTACAGCACCGTTTGCATCCTTACCTAGTCTGTTACCCACTTAGAGTTTTTTACTCACTTAGACTTTTTTAGAACATAAAAAATGCTAGAGGTTAATACGCACTTTTAACATTCCCTTGAAATAATTCTGGAAAGCATCAGTGATTGAGTGTTTTGATGGCTTACATACACTTTCCACCCAGGGCAGGCGACTGATGGACAGAAGATAGCAGCGACACAAAAAACTTACTGAATATAGCGCCTAAAAAGGACTTTGTGTTCGGTTAGCTTTGTAGAAAATTTCTGGCAATAGTAATTTAGAAAAAAAATCATGAGTAAGTGAAATAACTTTTTTATAGATTTATAGGCTATTTAACTTGCTTTTATAAGACAACCACGCTTTTGTTGGTCACAAGTACTAAGATCCGAACCAATTTTTGGGTTAGCAAAAAATAACAAAAAGTTTACTAAAGTTTAAGAAAACTTTAATAGTATCACTTTTGAGTTTTCAAGAGGCATCTCGTTTCGTAGGTCTAGATTTTGTCCACCGTCTTAGCTCTTCCAAAGTCATTGATTGTTCCATAGAGTACATAGCTTCGATAGTTGAAGTCGTGTTCATCCAATCAGGATTATAGGGAGTCGGAGATTCGTTGGGAGTGCTCGTCGGCTAGTTTTGATTTTCTTTGACTCTGCGGTTGAATTTGACTTTCTTATGGGGCGAAGTTGATGAGTTTGTAAGAACAACTTCATTTTGCCCTCTAACTTTTCTCTATTCAATCTTGAAGGGTCAGGAGTCGAATGCCTCAATGGCAACTAGTTAGGATTGGCGAGGTCCACAAAAATTACTGACGGGTTTCCACCTCAACTGTTACTGCCTCCAAAGTGGCTATCATAAGGTTTTAAGCCATGTTGATATAAGTTCACTTGGTCTGTCATTTGAGTCTTCGACAAAGTTGGAAAAAATCTTTCTCCCAACAGTGGCTGTACTTGTCTGCTCTGAAGCGGTCTTGTGTTGAGCCTAATATGTGTTTCTGATATCTTCCATGGCGTTGGTGATTTCATTGGCGTTGAAACGTTCCGTTTAGCCTTTACCGTAGGTTACGGCTTAGATAAGCATTGAATGAGATTTGGCACGGTTACGGGTTTTCCACGGTTTGAGTTGTCTTGGCTTACTGCGACGTTTTTGGTTCCCAGTGGGCTATTGATTTTTAGCGGGTTGTCCACGGTTTCTCAGCTACTATCTATTCGGCGGTCGTCCGTTTGTTCCTGGCTATTGAGTAGAATCACAGTTGGGATATGGGATTGATTGGCGTCTTAGCTCGTGGTTTTAAGGTCACCTCGGGTCTGGGTCGTATTTTAATATTTTACATACACTTTCTAACCAAGACAGGCACCCGATGGACAGAAGACAGCAGCGGGACAAAAAACGTACTGGATAAAGCGCCAAAAAAGAACGTTGTGTTCGACTAGCTCTGTAGAAAATTTATAGCAATTGTAAATACGAAAAAAGAAATCATCAAAAAAAATTATTTTTAGGTTTATAGGCTGCTGAACTCGCTTTTTACTAGAAAACCACGCTTTTTGGGTCATATGTACTAAGAACTGAACCAATGTTTGAGTTAGCAAAAGAAACAACAGGAAGTTTAATAAAGTTTAAGAAACATTTAATGGGTGAGTATGAGTTTTGAGTCTTCAGGAGGCATCTATTTTCATTGCTCTAGATTTCGTCCAGCTTCTTAGCTCTTCCAAAGTCATTGATCGTTCCAAGTAGTCCATAGCTTCGATAATTGAAGTCGTGTTGATTCAATCAGGAGTATCGGGAGTCGGAAGTTGGTTGAGAGTGCCCGTCGGATCGTATTAATTTTCTTGGTTTCTAGTGTTGAGTTTGACTTTCTTCTTTCTTATGGGGCAAAGTTGGTAAGTTTTTTTTCAGAACGAATTCACCTTGCCCTCTAAGTCTTCTCTATTCAGTCTTGGAGAGTCGGAGTCAAATGTCCCAATGGTGACGAAATAGGAGTGGTTAGGTCTACAGGATTTTTCATTTCAATAAAATTAGATCACTTGAGTCATCGTCGGTTACCGTCGTCATTGACATATTTGAGAGCGGTTGTGCGGTATCGGACTTCTCCTACGTTTGGCTTTGTTCGGATTGTCCCGAGGGGATTTAATCTAGATCGTTTTCTTTTCCGATTGGGGTTCGCTTCTTCGGCTCATCCTCCACTCGTAGAAGGGTCTCCCTTGAACTATTCATGGCCGCATTACGTCTGGTGATGTCAAGTTGATCAAGTTTGTTCAACCTGGAGGTTTCGTTTTCTCTGAGTTGTCCTCGAGCTCTTTAATCCAATAATCTTAACTGGCTTAATTATTCACCTCGCGCCTTTCGTGGCATATAATTTTACTAACTGATTCTTTTTCCGAGGGCTCACCTTCTTTTCTTCTGCTGATCTTTTCACCGTCGTTGGGACACTGAGTACGGAATTTGCTACTCCTAACGCTTTTCCTTTCCTCGCACGAGAAAAAAACTTGACTCGATTGCCCGAGGTAGTGGGTTCATATTTTGTAGCGCTAATAACGTCGTCTGATGAGGATGAGTCTTTGTTGATATGTATGACTTCAATGTCCTCAGGTGCGAGCCAGTCATGGCGTCTGTACCGTCTTATCAGTTTTTTCCTTTTGCTGTTGAGGTGTGTCAGTGATTGATTTTGAAGGAAAGTGCGATTCAAATTTGATGTGATTCAATTCTCTCTCAACGAGAAATTGCTTAGGAGGTGTCCTTGGATGCAGTTGTACGGGTGGGGCCTGCTGTTGGGATACCTTCATTTTCAGTTTTGACAGAATATCATTGCCAGGCAAATCTCTTTCTGCACCTTCAGTGATATCGGATTGTTGGTTTTCAGCATCCCATCCTTTTGATTGGATCCTTACCACAATTTTTCCGATGATACTGATCGTACTCCCAAGTCCTTGATAAGCTGTCTTAAAAAGTTCGTTCAATGCTTTGAGTCTTAGGAACAAGTCTCTTGTCTTAGGTTCGTCGAGTAGATCTCTTTTCATAAAAGATACTGGAATGGCTGAGTCGATATGAATTTCTGTGGAGATTGGATTAAAGTTTACAATTGTCACCATAAGTGTTTTCTTCAACTCGTGGTCTTCATGAGTAAAAACTGTTCGTATTCCCCTTTCGTTCCTGTCTTTTATAAAGTTTACTTCGTTATCACTATTTACTGCTAGGACTTGAAAGTCTTCAAGGTTTTCCTGCAAAACTAATGTCCAACATTTTTGTAGCATTTCAATGTGCGAAGCATTTTTAGCCTTCTTTTTATAGAGCCAAGTCTACTTAAAGTCTAATAAAAGGTTACTTAAACTAAGACTAGTTGCTCTACTATTAAGATGTAGTATTAATTTTTTTTATCTAAGACTAGATTAAAAGACAAATATAGAAATAAAAAATTTTAAGCTAACTAGATAATAAAAAAAACTCAGATTACAAAATTGAATTAAGATTGGTTTTCAAAAAGAACACTGAAGAGACGAATGTCGGAATGATCCAAAAGGCGGGGTATTTACAATTACAATTTAGATCATAATTAAACCTAGAAGTTAATACGCACATTTTACAAGATTAATCGTATCTAGGTTCGATTTGAAAACGCCAAAACATCAAAACGCTATTTTGAATAACAGACATGTAAATTTAGTATCATTGGTTGTTTTTAGTAAACGTTAAAAAAAGGTTTCATAAAGTAACAATGAAATTATAACTAACTAAAAATAAGTTCGTCACAAAAGTATAATCAAGGACAATCGAGGTTATATGAGCTGCTCGAGGCGAACACTCCTCGTGGCGAACACTGTGAGTCTTTTGATTATGACCGTTTTTCATTTTTTTCTGCACTTTACTTTGAACAACATTTTTAGGTTTTGATACGATTTGTTCAACCAACGCCACCTTGAAATGATTTATTCAACCAACGCCGCCGATGAAATTGACGCCACCTTCCAGTTGGGCATTAACTTCCTGGCTTTCCATGGGATGAGAAAAGGCAATGAAGTTTTTGGTTTTAGGCTTCGGAGGCTCTTTTTAATCCGCTTCAACCCTATTCCTCTGTACAAAATTTTCGCCTTCAACACAAACTAAACTATGAGCAAGTTTCTGGTTCCAGGTACAAGGCTGGAGATATTTAAATTTGAAGGTCGCATATCTTTAAAGCAACAACACCGTGACTTTCTTTTACCCTCGTGCAATTCTATATGCACATATTTTTATTTCCAAAAGCCATGTCTTCTTTTCCATTTTCCCACACAAGTTCTCATTGTAAGCAGTTCCATACAAAAACATTATGAAATATTTATAATTATTAAAGTTGAAGTTGTCTAAGTTGGTTGTCAATTGTCAAATTGGCATATAACTCTCGGCCTGAATTTGCAGTTGCAAAATAAAATTTGAAAAAAAGGTTGGGCGGTTCCTGTTTATGAAACTGAAACGCTTGCTTAACGTTTTTAAGAGTCGGTAAAAGTTGTCGGCTATGGCTGTCGGCCGCAAGGATGGTGTAGGATGAGGTTCACATTGTTGTGAATCTTCGTTTGTTGAGTCATTGCAATAGTCCGGACAAACAGGTGCTATTCTAATGGCTGGTTTTGTCACAAGTTTCTCTCTGGTTTTGACGATGTAAACTTGGGTCTGGTTATCTTCGGTTGATTTGTTTCAAATGATCCGTCCAATCGGCCAGAGTCCTCGTGTCGTGTTATCCTGAACAACCCGAACAATTTCGCCTGTTTTGATAGATGGCGTCGTCTTTGTCCATCGTTGTCGTACTAAGGGGTCCTGAGTAATGATTCCATTGATTCGCTTGGATGCTTTCCAAAATTTTTGCAACTCTGTGGGCCACAACATTTTTTTGTTGTTTAGCAGATTCCTGTATCCACTGAAGTTCTGATGTGCTGTCGGTCCACATACGTGTAGAGCTGATGTCAATCCTTCATTCTTTTTGTATGAAGTTTGCGAGGCGACCACCAAAAACTGCGGCTTGTAGTTCCAACTTAATTATTGTGCTGAGTGGCACTGCTGCTATAGAAAAAATATGTGACTGCGGCTAAGGCGCTGTAGGAGGCGTTTGAAAAAACTAGAAAAGCGAAGTTATAGTAGCTGTATTCAAAGTAGCGTCCATGTAACTCTGTAGTTGGTTTCTCACGTCGAAAAGCTCAAAAAACTCAGGTGTCAAATAACGCGCGATTTGGTCGTCGCACTTGATTCCTTATTTCCAAAGTTCTTGTGGTTGTATTCGAAGTCGAATAGTAATAGGTACTGCTATTTTAATTTGAACGAAACATCACAAGGCTGCACGAAGTAGGTTCCGTTGTGTCGGTTTCTTCTGGGAGAGGTCGTGTAGTTTGCTGCGGTCTTGTAGTTTTCTGGGAGAGGTCGTGTATTGAGGCCGATTGTATCGTTACTGACTCTTCGTCGTACTCAGCGAATTTGCGTGAAGATTTTGGGGTACTTGGTTTCGTCTACGGTGATGAGTCTGTGTTCTTCTGGTTTTGTTTGCAGAAATGCTTGATTTATTGTCATCTTCGTCAGGTTGAAGCTTCCTTATTCTAGTAAGTGTCGAAGGTCTTCCATTGTTTTCATTGCGGTGTAGATTTTGTCGGTGGCTTAGAAGAGGTCGTCCATATAGAAGTTCTCGTAGACAAATTTTTTCGGATAGGGGGATAATTTTCAGCATCAATGTCAGCGCAAGTTCTGATTGCGTGCATTGCACCAGTGGGAGAACATTTGGCTCCAAAGATGAATACAGTGTACTCGAAAAGTTCAAATTCTTCAGCTCAAAGTAAACGAAGAATTTATTTTTCTGTCTTTGGCGTTAATTGAAACCTGAATGTACATCACCTAAGTGACTGCAGTGATGGGTGCTTTCTTTCGCGAAACCGGGTAACTACTAGTAAGTTGCAGAGCAGCTCAGATTCAGTGAGAAGCATTTCATTTGGACAACCTACTTTCAAATTGGATTTTGCATTGGAATCACTGTGAAGTTTTTTTTTGGCTTTTTTGGGTTGATTACGCCATGTTCTGGTAAAATCCATCCTTCAAATACATTTCGTCTTGTTTAAATTTCTTAATGTAGTGCTTGCTGAGATCCTTGTCAATTGTATCCTAGTAGAAGGCGAGCTTTTCAGAATTCTTATTAAGTTGTATCTTCATCCGTTGGTATTGGGGAATTGCGACTTTGAAGATAATTGGAAGATTCGCCTTTGGTTTCCACAAAATTCCAATCTTCGTTTGTTGAGTCATTGCAATAGTCCGGACAAACAGGTGCTATTCTAATGGCTGGTTTTGTCACAAGTTTCTCTCTGGTTTTGACGATGTAAACTTGGGTCTGGTTATCTTCGGTTGATTTGTTTCAAATGATCCGTCCAATCGGCCAGAGTCCTCGTGTCGTGTTATCCTGAACAACCCAAACAATTTCGCCTGTTTTGATAGATGGCGTCGTCTTTGTTCATCGTTGTCGTGCTTAGGGGTCCTGAGTAATGATTCCATTGATTCGCTTGGATGCTTTCCAGATTCAGTGAGAAGCATTTCATTTGGACAACCTACTTTCAAATTGGATTTTGCATTGGAATCTCTGTGAAGTTTTTTTTGGCTTTTTTGGGTTGATTACGCCATGTTCTGGTAAAATCCATCCTTCAAATACATTTCGTCTTGTTTAAATTTCTTTATGTAGTGCTTGCTGAGATCCTTGTCAATTGTATCCTAGTAGAAGGCGAGCTTTTCAGAATTCTTATTAAGTTGTATCTTCATCCGTTGGTATTGGGGAATTGCGACTTTGAAGATAATTGGAAGATTCGCCTTTGGTTTCCACAAAATTCCAATCTTCGTTTGTTGAGTCATTGCAATAGTCCGGACAAACAGGTGCTATTCTAATGGCTGGTTTTGTCACAAGTTTCTCTCTGGTTTTGACGATGTAAACTTGGGTCTGGTTATCTTCGGTTGATTTGTTTCAAATGATCCGTCCAATCGGCCAGAGTCCTCGTGTCGTGTTATCCTGAACAACCCAAACATAATTGAAGATAATTGGAAGATTCGCCTTTGGTTTCCACAAAATTCCAAGTTGGTAGGTGTTGTCGCATAATGATATGGTTTTCCCAAGTGTTTCCATAGCGTGTATTTTGTCCGATGACTCGTTACTTCAGGTGATGTGGTGTAGGTTTTCATTCGCCAGAGTAGATCCGAGGTTTTGGTGTCGTCAGTTGATATCTGTATTGCAGTCGATGTCGCTTGATGGCGTGTAAAGTATTCCATGTCGTTGCTCGTTCCTGCTATTGTACATCCGAGGGCTGTAACGACGACTCGAGAAACAATTTGGTTTCCTTTGATGATGATCTTGTGGTTGATGATGTCGATATTGTCCGTTCCAATCACAAGGGCGACGTAGCTGTTGTTAAAGTCTGGAAAACATTTATCCCACAACCAAGCCCTCGGGTTAATTTTAGGCTGAACACTTTTGATTTCCACTGTCTAAAAACACATGAAAAATGAGAGTCTAAATGTTATAAGCCACTAAAATCTTTTAACTGTTGTTGTTTGAATCACTAATAATCTGCATACCAACTCCAAAAACTAATTTTCTAATTCATCCCTCCCTCTTCGGTGCCACCCGCTGTAAATTTCGCCAGCACGAGTCTGATTACAGCCAGTTCGAACAACTCGTTTTCTCGTATTGACTTTGCCCGAATTGTTTCATGGCACCACGCCCATTTTGCCGGCGTTTTATTTGCCCCAAAAATCCTTCATCACTCGCTTCGGTAGACTCGTGGCCAACGCCGGTTGAATTTGCAAAGCTCTCTGGCTTTTAGCCAGACAATTCTATCCCGACCAACTTGGGTTAAATAAAGAAATAACCATTGGCCTGTCAATCAAAAGTCACAAGCATTATATCCTGTGCATTACCTCTTGGCGAGTCAGTTGCGACAGCACATCAAGAGCAAAGGATGTAAATGCCTTTACTCTTGATTTACTCCAAACAATGAAAACAAATCATTTAATAAATTGTGATTTTAATTTAAAAATTTTTCGTTTCAAAGTAATTAAAGGTACACACTACATTAGGATAAAATTAACAAAAAAGAAACAACGTCAGAAAAATCGGAACAAATTACAAAAAAACTTTAATTTGGATTTTTCTATAGGTTCTAGTGTGGCGTTACGCTATCTACATCTCCTCGCATCCGGATTACAACCGGATGATGCTGGCACTGTACGTTCCGGATCCGCCCAGCCACCTGGAGTGGGAGATCGAAGTGAATCCAGGCAGAAATATTTTTCTGCAGCCTTTATCGCAGAAATCAGATGTCACCCATGGTACATATAACACAATGGTATGTCTTCTCTGCTCATTTTAAGACATTTGGATGCTCTCTCCTCGCGCTAAAAAAACTTAAGCACATGCACAAACACGATGGCGATAAAATTTTTTCATAGGTTTCAAACTTATTTATGGCTCTTCGAATTTTAATTTCTTGAAAAAATAACCATTTTTAATGTTGTCTTTACAAAATTGATAAAAATTAACCTTAATTTTGCAATCTTGTTATTAAACTATTTGAAAAAACGAAACTCTTCAGGCTTAGCTTTGTGTTTACAGGATCTGAAGTATCTGTGGGCTGCTTCAAATCTGGGTTTGTTTTTATTTGAAAATTATGGCAATGGCAATCGACTTGCCTGTATTTTTATCACTGTTTTCTATGTTCGCTGTTCTGTTGTTGCAGTCGAATCTTATGCACTAAACGACCCAAATCTTTATTTCTATTTCTTGAGCTAAAATGTATGCGGTCGAACCTGATTGGCTAATTTTAGCTCAGCAACGCGGTCAGGCATTTCCATCGACACTTCCAGATAAAATAACGGGTCTAGGACAACAAGCCGACGGGACTTCAAGCCGAAGGGACTTCAAGCCGAAATTAAAACTTTACAAGCACCACAAAACGCTATTTTGTCATCTGCAAAACGTTGCTTTTCTAAAATTTTGGCAAGTTTAGTCCATAATAAGCGTTATTCATGACAATGCACCACTTGTGATTCGCATCCGTCAATAACATCAGCCGGTTTTTGAAATGCATAAATTATAAACATGAAAAATGCCTTCAACCATGTTTTACTTTTCAACTTTCCGGAACATCATTTGGAAGCTTAAATTATATGCAAACGCCAATAACTAATGAAGAAAGATCGTGAAATTCAGAAATTCTTCAAAAAAGTTTTCAAATTGTTCATATTTCACGACTTTATAAGGAATTCTTCGGCTTGAAGTCCCTAATTTTACAATTCGGCTTGAAGTCCCGTCGGCTTGATGTCCGGCACCCAAAATAACTAGCCGAAATTACCAAACCTGGAGCTTTGTCAACTAATCCAATGCATTCTAATCAAGTCGCTTGGGAAAGTTCGTCTAGCCGAAAAAATTTCAGTTGAATATTTTGACCCAGACAAAAAAGGTTAGCCGTACAATTCCCCTCCCCCCTAAATGATTTTTGAATCTCTCCCCTAAATCGATTTAGGGGAAGAAAATATGGATTTTTCATAAGCTAATTTTAAGTTTAGCTTACCGATTTGACCAAAAGTTGCTATCATAGAAGATTTCTGATAGGAATCTTACAACTTCTTAGAAAATAAGGTTCTAAGAATGTTACAAGATAGGGACTTTTTCTTATAAGAAAGTTGTAAGATTGCAGAATTTTCGCACATTGTCGGTTTTCTCGTGGGCATCCACCAGCCGCTCTGAACAACCCCGAAAACGAATCTTATCAGCTATCCGAAACAAAATTTGGATTCCAGACAAAGCAAAATTTTGCCCGATGAATGGAATTTTTTCCTGATGGTGCCTATGCCAAAACTTTACCTAATGAAGATGAAAGCAAAAACATATCTGTCGAGGAAGAATCAAATTTAACCTGTTGGCGATGAAGCCAAAAATCAATCTGTTGACGATGAAGCATCATAAATTTCTTTAAAATTGAACATTTCTTAAACGAATCAACAACTCTACATAGAGCAAAGTTTTGCAACGCTTGATTTTTTCAAAAATAACCATATTAGTATAGTATTACTAAATATTACATGTTACTAAATACTGATTTTGGGCCGTTTAGTGCATAAAACCTTAAAAGTCATCTATTAATAATAAATCAGGGTTGTGTGTGCAAACATATGTGTGGGTGTGTGCACGAGTAGGTGTTTCATACTCAACGCATAAGCTTTGCGAATGAGAAGAAATTGTTTGATTTTTTTTTATCAGTAAAACAAAACGGGTCGGTTCGCAAGAAAAGCAATCTGTCTATTTAAAAAGTCTGAACTTAGGAAATTTTGCGATGAATAAGCGTAAGCTTTTGAGCAATTAATATTTAATGCTTCCAACGCGATAAAAAAATCAGCTTTCAATTTTACCAGATTTAAACTGGCAACAAGCAAGAATTTTAGCTCTCAAAAAATTCATTTTGAGGTCTGAGTAGCTCAGTTTTTTGAAGATTAAATATCATTACTTACGTACATATTTTTCCGAATTTCGAAGAAAACGGAATATTTATGCTTGATGTGGTTTTTTTAATCACTCAGTCTTTGGGCAATCAAAACAATAATTTTTTACAAAAAATTGCTATGCCCCATTGAAGATATTGACTTCTTAACTGAGCTTTAAAAACATATTTCTTCATGATTGTTTTGAGGAAAGTTTTGGGAGTTTGAAAATTGCCATTTTGGTCATGCTTTGGAATCATTTATGCGAGCTTTGTAGTATCTATCTATAGTTATGAAAGCGTAACGCGACATAGTTATGCCTGGCAAATTTTCCCGCAAAAAAATCAGGATCTCTTTCAGTGTATCCCCCATCGGGTACCTAGTAACGCATATAACGCAGAAATGATTGAGAATTTTATATCTAGTAAAAAATATAACCCTTTTGCAAACAGAGTAAATAGTTAGAGAGATCCGAAAATCATTCTAATATGAATGGAGGCTAGCTAATTGGTCATATTAATTAAGTATGACTCAAATTCTCAGACTTCATCTTTGATATTGTCCAAAATTTATAGTTTTTTTGTGATTTTTTTTCCTAAAAACTACTTGTTATGGATTAGGGAGCAGTCGGAACATTCAGAACTTTCCCTGACGTACGAGCAGTCTTGTTATTTTAGAAAAGAAGTTTATGTTGATCCAAAAAGGACCCGTTCCCGATCCGATTGGCAGTTTTGTGGCCTAGAATCAGTTGCCTAAGGCTCCTGGCCATCGCATATTGTCTTGACTATGCTTTTACTCTATTTCCATACCAACTTGGTTCTCATGCAACTGTAATTTTTCTTTATCCGGCGATTGGTATTTGCAATACACGCGTGTAGTTTAAGCGAGAAAATTATCGAGAAGCGAAGACCGCAGCCACCTTGTTTAATCGCATTGCGACAACTCCCAACAAAAGCGACTCGCAAGAAAATACAACTCGATTTCAAAGACATCTGGCTATATACTCACCACAGTTGTCGCACCAACGGGTTGCGAATTTGCCTACAGAGGATAGGACTTTGCTCAAAAAATAGAGCCGGTTATCGACGATGACCTTAGAGCAAAACTCTTACGATTTTAATTAATTTTCTGTTGATGTTTTTGTTCAATTATTGCTAAAAGTTTTTTGTTGTCGCGGTACGTTTTTACCCGGTTTTTTGTTCCGACCTTCGAAGAAAATGACGAACTATTTAGCTCGGGCTGTTTTTTTTCTTCAGATCAGTTTCAACTTTTTAACTATAGTCTTTTTGACGGGATTTTTTATATTATATGAAAGCTATTGTTGTCTTGAGCTCAAACTTAAAAAGATATTTCACCTGTGATCATTTTTGGCAGAGTTGCTTTTTTTGGTTAATGATTGCCAATTTGGCTAGCTTAAAATAAGTAACTCGCAATGTATATCCTCGTTTACACTCGTTTTAGAAATTAAACTAAGGCTTGCTACTTAGTCTATGTAAACTTTTGCAGGTTGCAAATTATATCAGTTTATACTTTAGATTGCGGGTAAAAAGAAAAGTTTAAAAAACCCACAAAAGTCAAAAAATTTGTTTAATTTTTTTTCAAACCTAACACCACTGCATAGGCGTTAAAGTGCAGTCAAAACATTCAGGGCATCGCCCTGATACGAGCAGTCTTGTTACTGTTTTTACCAGTATTTTAACTCAAGAGAGTGATTCGAGCATTAACGTCTTGTGTAGAATCGTGGCGTGAGCAAAATAATGAACAATAACTGCGCGAGGCGCTTTACTTAAATTATATCAGTTTTTGTTGCCAATAATCAATTTTTGTGCGATTATAATCAGGGAGCGGATAATAGTTGCTTTCAAAAAGGCAAAAAAGTTAGTAAGAAGTTGCTCAAAATTGACTGGAAAAGTTGCTCAAAAAGTTGGTAAAAACTTGCAGAAAAACGTTAAATTTACAACGTTTTGTTACAGTAGCAGAACATAAGTTGGCGTACAGTTTTCTCCGTCATTGCTTCTCTGATATCTGTGTGAACATGTGTGTATGCGCTGAAGTTGCGCTCGACCTCAACCGCCACAATTGGTGCATGAGTGGTACCCACCCTCTGATCGACAGTCCATGACTTGATTATACTTCCATCAGGAATAACAGTTCCATTTTCAAGAGAGTCGCTCAAAAGTATCAACTCGTTGAATCCTGTATTCTTCTCAATACTTGATTGAAATTTCTCCTTTCCCAGACCGTGTGTCACAATTTAACGCAAACATCCGTTCCTGATAGAGATGGCGTACTCTTGTGCGTGGCTATCGCCCTTGTTTTTTAAAATGAACTTCAATCAATAAAACTCAACTGGTGCCTTTAGAAAAATTGATTCAGCGTGAAGATCGCAGTTTAGTTTCTTCACTGCTCATGAATCTACAGTGCTGATTTAAATTATCCGGATAAAACGAACAAAACTCGAATTTTCAAACACGTTTTTT